>NC_133137.1:59159773-59472165 GCF_048418815.1 Hemitrygon akajei
GCACACATGATCAGGAGTGTGATTTGGGTCACTTTTATCATCAGCTTTATATTTAATTTAAAGAGAAAAGAGCTAAATCCAAGTAAATGCCCTTTAATGGTCTGCTAGTATGGTTTTCTTGTTAAACTCAGCAATATCTGCAATCAAAGATATGCAGTCAAGGATATCTAATTCTCAAGAAATATCAACTTTCATGAAAGTTAGTGCGTATTTGATTTCACATCATCAAATGTTAATTATTTGAAGTTGTTGTTTAAAATCCTATTACTCTATAATTCACCAACCCAGATATTTCATTATCACCAGGACAATTCTGCATGTCTTCCTGCCTGATGTGACCATTGGAATGAAACTGTTATATTTTGATGAGCTGAGGCATTAGTATGAATTGAAAGGTGAATGCTAAATTTAGTTCATGAATGAAACACAGATCCCTTGTCCTTTGCTTCTGTAGTTATCTGAAAAATGCTGACAGGAACATAACTTGATTTTTTTGTGGCTATCCACAGATGTAACTGTTTGGAGAATCAATTTTGATTTAAGAATAGTTCAGAAATTTGAGATTATATTGCTCAATCGATTTAAGCACAGCATAGAAAAATGTTTTTCCTGTTTATTTAATTCTGTAAACTATATACACTGCAAACATATTTTATTAAAACATTCAATAATAAAAATACAAACAAGCTTGTGTATCATATCTTAAAAGAACAAAGCAGTTTTATGGTGTAACAAGGTGCCACAGTATTGTAGTGGTTAGAATGATACTATTACAGCTCAGGGCATACCAGAGTTCAGAATTCAATCACCGTACCATGCTCTAAGAAGTCTCTGTATGTCCTTCCGTGGAATGTGTGGGTTTTCTCCCAGTTCCCTGGTTTTGTCCCACAGTCCAAAGACATACCAGGTAGGTCAATTTGTCATTGTAAATTTTCCCGCCATGAGGTTACTGTTAATCAGGTTTGTCGGGGATTGCTGGGGAGGTGTGGCATAAAGGGCTGGAGGGGCCTACTCCACATGTATCGCTAAAATAAATGAGGAAGGAGCAAATTGATTACAATAGAAAACTAGCAAGAATATCAAAGCAACAACAGTGACTTATATGGATATACAAGAAGAAGACTGGAAGAAGTGGGGAAGTTATATCAAGACTTGGTGCTAGTCTTCATGGTGGAAGGCACTGCAAATATTTCAAATATTACAGGCGGGCTAGTGGGCTAAAAGAAGTGTTGCAGACTGCAGAGCCCCTGGATGAAGGTTTTACAAAACGCACTGAGTTATGGAAAGGGGGCACTATAAATTAGACTCCATTGGTAAAGAAGAGAAGGAAACAATGGACGCTCAGAGTGCTGAATGAGTTTAAAGTGGAGATAGGCACATTATTGAAAGATCAGAGGAGTAAGGGCTATGGGAATCTCAACAGAAGAGGAGATGAGCCATAATCATTACCAAACAGGGGAGGGAATAAGTTTCAGGGGTTCCTGCATTGTTGCAAGCCTTTCCACTGGGTCAGACTTTATGCTTGGCATGCCATAAATCTTGTGCTACTGAGAATCCAAATCATAACATCCTGGCCAGATGACCTCAGGGTGGTAAGACTTCCATGCTTTTGACATTTTGTAAAGAACCTAAAACTGTAATAACTCACTGTGGCTGTTGCTAAGATTGCTTTTACAGTTATACATCAACATTAGAACTGGGCTGGAATTATTAGTTGGACAAGTTATCACTGGGATTTTCTCTTTTGAGTAAAATACCAAACATTTCCTTGTACTGTAGTGGCAACTTGGACTGTCGCTGACTAGCTGTCAAGTCCGGTTGTGTTAACCTTCTCTTGGACTTGTTCTTCAGTTTAATTACTGTTGGCTTATAAGTCCAGTAGGGGGGTATTCACTCAAAAACCTTCATGGGTTATGTTGCAGAACAACTTTTGTTGTTCCTTTACGTGCCTTGCGGTGCATTGGGAGACATTTTTACCATTTTCATAGCATTTTTGACATTTTTTTATGAGGCCAAATTGCTAGCTCGACATTCAACCCAGTACGGATGGAAAGTGTGCAAGGAGCCGGCCGAATTCAAACTCAAGGCCATTCACCTCGAAGTCAGGTGCTGATGCTACTGCACCACATCATTGTTGCACTTAAAACTTGAATAGATTTGATGGGCGAAATGATCCACTTCAAGACTGTTACTTTCCTTGCAGAGCTGACATTGCATTAATTTTCAACAGTTAGTTATCTCTTAAAGCCTGATGCTTGCAGTCCAGTAATAATCCTGAGAAGGCAAGCTACAACACAAATGTATGCTTCACTTGCAGTTTCAGAGCTGAGGAAATAGTTGGCCAGCATTTCCACGGTTAGGAGTGAATTTAAATCTTAGGTGACCATGCACTGATACATAAAACAAAGCTACAGGAAATGTCAAGACCATGAGACCATAAGATATAGGAGTAAAATTAGGCTATTTGGCTCATAAACTGCTCCACCACTGATTTTCTTTACCCTACTCTCCAACTTTCCCCACAAAATTCTTAACCTTTTTACCAGTCAAGAATCTATGAATTTCTGCTTTAAATACACTTGACCTCCACAATCCCATGTGATCATGAATTCAACAGATAAACACCCTGTGGCTGAACAGCTTCCTCCTCTTCACAGTTTTAAAGAGATGTCCCTTTATTCAGAGGCTGTGCTCTTAGCTATTGGACTTATTTTTATGGAAACATCTCTTCATGTCCATTCCATCCAGGGCTTCCTGAATTAGGAGTAGGTTTTAATGAGATTACTCCCTTATTCTTCTGAATTCCAACAATGCTCCACATACTTTAAGTTTTTTATTCTTCAGATCATTTTTATGAACCTCCTCTGGACTCATTCTAGGGCCAGAACATCCATCCTTAGATGCAGGGTCCAAAATTGCTCTCAATATTCCAATTGCAGTCTGAACAACACCTTGTAAAGCAGGGTTTCTCAACCAGGGTTCCCTGAGAGGTCGCTAGGAGTTCAGTGAGAGATTGTGATTTTAAAAAAATTAATCATAATTTTCTGAACTTCGCGCAAGGTATGATGCTATCACTCGCAGCGGTGAGCAGTGACTGAGCAGCCTCATTAGCAATCTCATTGGAGGTCTCTCAGCCCAGTATGGCAGTGCACAGTATGACCGTGTTTTTTTGCTTGAGTCCCTTCTCAGTTTTTGATGCAAGATAGGGGAGTACAGTAGGCTGATAATTAGTGTGCACTGTATTGCACAGAGGGGAGGACTTTAAGCCAATGAGGAGCATGAAGTGCATTTTCAGAGCATTCTATGATATCGCCCAATTTGGCTTGTGACATCAGCCTCTCCCTCTCAAATTGCCTCCCACAACTTCCCCTGATGTGCCACTGATTGACTTATGGAAGCGAACAAACTCTGCCAGTGGAGTAGAAAATTGGGTAGAAATTTTCATACTAAAGATGGTCCAGTGTGGCGATTTTTGAAAAGGTGGAAGAGGAGAATTTTAGGCCTAGTCCTATGGACAATTCTGATAAGGTTAATGATGAAGAATTACAATCTTCTGAGTCATTTCTTTCTTTACTTCTTTCTTGACAAAGCAATAAAAGTTTGTTTACACAACGAACAGTCAGTATTTACAAGACAGTGGATAAATTCAAATTAAAATATGATTATTACTGTCTATAGATCAATAAGTTCCCTGGGGGGCCCACTGCTCCCAAAAATCTCCCACTGTACCCACTGTGACCGTGTGTTCCCTCTCCAAGGACAGCTGGGCACGAACATATCCTCGGAAGAGGGACAGGCAGTCGTCCCTGGAAAAGCCCTCAACTTTCCGCTGTATAGACTCGTGAATGGCTATCTTGGCCAGGCCCAGAAACAAGACCACCAGTAAAACCTCCTCACAACACGCCCCCTCTTCCATACTGGGTGCCGTATATAAGGAGCACGGGGTTGAAGTGCAACCAAACCTGAGCAGCAGCCCCTTCAGATACACAAACAGGAACTACAGCCTCTCCCACTCTATATCAGCGTGGTACACTGACTCCTCCCAGCCACAGAATGGACAGGTGGATGGGGTGTTAGGACACCTACTTAAAGACCTCTTGCACGTGTTACGCCTGCAGCCCCCTCCTTTTTGAGAATCGCAGGATCGCTATTGATTTGGGTCAGGAGACGCAGGAAATGAGAGAGAGACATTTAGAATGTCTTGACCCCCCCCCCCCCCAGTGATATAAAGCTACGGGAAACGGCCATTGTCTCTTGGAGACGGAATTGTGTATTAAAATACTGTGCTTCGTGGAAGCCCTCAGGCAACGTGGGCTGGTTGGTGAAGGGATTGCATCATCCCAACCTGATTGACATCTGAGACCCTGTGAGTCAGGATAAAAGAGGGTCTGTGGGAACAGCCCCTCAGACGCACCAGAAGAAATACTAGAACTCCTGTAACAGCGTAATAGCGAAAGCCGGTGAAAACAGCCCACGTGCGTCCTTTTCCATTTGCCTCGGAATTGGTGGGTCTTGCCATGGAAGAATGGCTTTAGCTAACCCAAAAGGAGAAATTCAGCCCCAACGACTCTCGAAGGATTGACCTCATAAAAGGAATAGGCAAGTTTAACTCTCTCTCTTGACTCCAACCAAAGGCTACAGCCTACAGCTTGAATGAACTAAAGTGACTTTTATATTTCCATCGGAAAATACATTATCCCCTAGACAACGATAGAGCTATTTCTTATTGATTATTATTATACCCACGCTTTTAGATTTAGTATTGACGGCGTATATTATCTGTATGTTTGCATTGATATTATTTTTGTGTATTTTATCAATAAATACTGTTAAAAATAGTACCATCAGACTTCAACGGACCTACCTCTCTATCTTTGCTGGTAAGTGACCCAGTTACGGGGTACATAACAATTGGGGTTCTCATCTCAGGATTTGACACCAAATTGGGAGGCCAGTGAATCGGGCTTGTAAGTCCAAACTTGGATCTGGTTACGATGGTAGCCAGATGGGAAACCAGCAAAGATGGACGTGGGTGAATTTATAGAAAACCCGACTCTGGAGGCACTAGAGGCAGCCACCAAATCAGACTTGATAAATTTGGCGAAGGGGTTAAACCTCGCAGAGGTGAGGTTGTCAATGAAAAAGCGGGAGGTGCGAAGGGCAATAACTCAGTATTATATTGGGAAGAATGTGTTTGCAGCTGAGGTATTGGAAAATATCCCTGAAAAGGTACCAGCTAGTGGGACAGCTCAGTTAGAGTTGGAGAAATTAAGGTTGGAACATGCAATTAAGTTAAAGCAACTGAGAAGGAGAGAGAAAGAGCCAAGAGAGAGAAAGAAAGGGCCAACAAACAAAGGGAACATGAGCTCCAGCTAAAGGAGTTAGAGCGGGACCGGGCTGAGAAAGAAAGGGAGCATGTGCTCCAGCTAAAGGAGTTAGAACAGGACAGAGCTGAGAAGCAAAGAGAGCATGAACTTCAGTTAAAACAGCTGGAAGCAGCTGAAAAGGAAAAAGAAAGAGCCGATAAGGAGAAGAAAAGGGCTGAGAAGGAGAGGGAGGCAGAGAAACAGAGGAAACATGACTTGGAGATGGAGAAGTTAAGGCAAGAGCAACGAGTTCAGGGGTCAGACCGAGAGGAGCGGTTTAATGTTAGTCGGGAGTTGAGGTTAGAACCTCCTTTCGAGGAGACAGATGTTGATAGTTATTTCTTGCATTTTGAAAAGGTGGCAGTGAATCAGAAGTGGCCCAAAGAGCAGTGGGTGGCGCTGTTACAAAGTGTGTTAAAAGGGAAGGCACAGCGGGCATATGCGGCATTGTCCATGGAGGAGGAAGAGGAGGAGAGTTATGACAAAGTAAAGGCGGCCATTCTCCGGAGTTACAAATTAGTACCTGAAGCGTATAGACAAAAGTTCAGAAATTTAAAAAAAGGGTGGAATCAGACGTATACCGAGTTTGCCTATGAGAAGGGTGTGCTCTTGGACCGTTGGTGCACAGCAGAGATAGTGGATGAGAATTATTGACGTCTCAGGGAGTTAATTCTGATTGAGGAATTTAAAGGTTGTGTTTCAGAGGATATCCGGATGTATTTGAATGAGAAGCCGAATAAGTCCATCTCAGAATTTGCTAGGTTTGCAGATGAATATGCCCTAACCCACAAGACAAAGTTTTCCTCAAATAAAAGTTCCCCGAGAGACCGTGGGAACGATCGAGAAAGTCCACCGGCTGAGGCAGAGGTCCCGCCGGGAGCTAGTGGTAAGATTGAGGGGGAAAGGCAAGACGGCCAGAGATTTCCGGGCTTGACCTGTTTTAATTGTGGAAAGGGGGTGCATATTGCATCTAGGTGCTTTGCTCCGAAGAAAGAGACAGGAAAAGGGAAAGCAGCAGTCCCTATCGGATGTGCCGTGGTAATCAGTAAATCGACAAGAGAGCCCCGGGTAGACAGAGTACGAGAAGGGTCTGAGACTTGTATGTCAAATGGAACCGTGTCTGTGAGGGAGGGAGGTACACCAGTTCCAGTACGGATCTGGAGAGACACGGGCACTGAACTGCCATTGATTAACAGTAAGGTACTAGATTTTGGTCGCAAGACGGGAATGGTAGCGGTGAAAGGAATAGGAAAAGGGACGGAAATGGTGCCCTTGCATAGGATCATTCTGAATTGTGAGCTCGTTTCTGGACCAGTTGAAATGGGGGTGCAATCAGAATTCCCGAGAACTGATGCGGACGTCCTTCTGGGTAACGATTTAGCCAGTGGTAAGGTTTGGTCAGCAATGACGCTGATGAGCCGGCCGGTGAGCGTTGCAGCCCCGCCCCTAGAGTCCAAGATCTATCCCGCATGCGCGGTCACTCGCAGCATGTCGAGAAAGGCAGCTGAGATAGAGAGCAGTTTAAATCTGGCCAGTATCGATTTGGCCGAGACGTTTTTACCGACCCTGTACCACGAGGGTTTGGAGGGTGGTAAAACAGAGAGTAGTAAAGTGAAAGAGAGTAAGGGAGAGGAGGTAGACCTTCCCTTAGCGAGGAGAAAATTTATAGAGGCACGAAGTAAAGATGAGAAACAGATAAGTCTGTTAAAAGGTCCAGGGTTGGACATGGATGATCTGTCTGGCTTGGCAGAACTGTTTGAAGAAGTGGAAAGTTCTAAAGGTGTTCCCGATAATGAAATGAGGGCAGTCCTAGATGAAAAGGATGCCATTACCTTGAAGAAGTCTGCTGGGTTGGCAGATGAGGTTGTTTCAGCCCGCGGGGTTGAGTTTACTCTGGAAGGGAGTTGCCCAGAGAGCAGCTGGGAGAATCAGGGGAATTTAAAATTTCGACCGGGTACGGGTATTGAAAGCCTGGAAGAGGCAAATGTCCGATTTGAGTGTGTCCAAGATGGGGATGCACGTGGTACTGAACCTAGTAATGGAGCTCAAAAAAAGTCTGAGGTATTTGATTCAGTTGAAAAGGAATGCAGTCCTTGTGGGTCAGATAGACTTGGTTCAGTGAAGAAAGGGTTAACCTCGGTAATAGTGGGAAGTGAGAGTTCCCAGGTGTTTGTGCTCGAAGAGGTGTTAAAGGTTCGCGAGGAGATAGCGGGTGGTGAAGTGACCATTATTATTGCAGGAAAAGGGAAAAGTGTGGTTTCCAAATCGAATGAAGGAAGTTTAAAGTCTGAATTGATATTAGAAGCAGCCACCAGGCTACAGGGACAAAGGCTTGGTACCGCGGCACCTGTGGATCAATTACAGATTGAGTTGGAAGGTAAAGGGGCCCCCCACGCTATTGTTATTCCAGAGTGTGGTGTGAAACCACAGAATTCGAAATGCTGTTTGAACAAAGAGGGATCACTGGTATCGAGACCCACTAGCCTCAGGGGTCCTGAAGAAAAAACTAGCAACTTGAGTAAAATTAAGGAATTGGGTGGAAATTCGGGAAATGGGCTAAGTTTGGAACACATTGTTGATAAAATCACTCCTATGGAAGGAGCGGACAAAGGCCTATTTCGCCAGGGTGCACC
This sequence comes from Hemitrygon akajei, assembly GCF_048418815.1. Lineage (NCBI taxonomy): Eukaryota > Metazoa > Chordata > Chondrichthyes > Myliobatiformes > Dasyatidae > Hemitrygon > Hemitrygon akajei. The sequence continues at coordinate 59,167,773 of NC_133137.1, forward strand.
AGCTCCCCACATGGGAATTAACCGGAAAAGAGGCGAGGGTTAATGGGGACGCCATTTTTAAATAGCAGAAACCGGTTTTAAGGGATTTCGACAAAGCCTGTGAATAATAAAAGACAACCCCCATGGAAGCCTGCCTGTTAAGTTAGAAAGCAACATAAAGATTAGTATTTGCATGAACTTTTGTAGTATACACGTAAGCTTAAGATCACAACTCTTTAGTTTTATTTGCTGAAGGAAAGAAAAAAAATTTAAAAAATAGGTGGTTACTAAATTGGAGTCTGATGCTACAAGACTTTAGTAGGGTACAAGATGTTAAGATATTAAAGGAAGTGACAAGGTAATCGGTAACCATCTAGATACTGAATTGAATGTATAACTGTATTACTCTGTAGTGAAAAGAAAAGCTTTTGTATTGTGTTAGATTCTGAAATCCTGTGAGACTCAGTGTTACTCTGTTTTTACCGATGGTAAAAACGCATTGAAGAAAGGGGGTGTTATGCCTGCAGCCCCCTCCTTTTTGAGAATCGCAGGATCGCTATTGATTTGGGTCAGGAGACCCAGGAAATGAGAGAGAGACGTTTGGAATGTCTTGACCCCCCTGGCAATATAAAGCTACGGGAAACGGCCATTGTCTCTTGGAGACGGAATTGTGTATTAAAATACTGTGCTTCGTGGAAGCCCTCAGGCAACATGGGCTGGTTGGTGGAGGGATTGCATCATCCCAACCTGATTGACATCTGAGACCCTGTGAGTCAGGATAAAAGAGGGTCTGTGGGAACAGCCCTTCAGATGCACCAGAAGAAACGCTAGAACTCCTGTAACAGCGTAATAGCGAAAGCCGGTGGAAACAGCCCACGTGCGTCCTTTTCCATTTGCCTCGGAATTGGTGGGTCTTGCCACGGAAGAACGGCTTTAGCTAACCCAAAAGGAGAAATTCAACCCCAACGACTCTCGAAGGATTGACCTCATAAAAGGAATGGGCAAGTTTAACTCTCTCTCTTGACTCCAACCAAAGGCTACAGCCTACAGCTTGAATGAACTAAAGTGACTTTTATATTTCCATCGGAAAATACATTATCCCCTAGACAACGATAGAGCTATTTCTTATTGATTATTATTATACCCGTGCTTTTAGATTTAGTATTGACGACGTATGTTATCTGTATGTTTGCATTGATATTATTTTTGTGTATTTTATCAATAAATACTGTTAAAAATAGTACCATCAGACTTCAATGGACCTCTCTATCTTTGCTGGTAAGTGACCCAGTTACGGGGTTCGTAACACACGATACTGCCCTATGCAACAGCTTGCTCCCCAGCTCTCCAATGTACAGGGGAAGGACCCCTGCATAAAGAGATTTCCACTGGGGACCTCCACTGCTAGATGAAAATATAGATCACCGAGGTGAGTCTGGTCAGTAGGCGAATGCAAGGAAGTGTGTTACATACCCTGTGGGGATCTTTTGACTGTCACATGACCATGATGTAATTGAGGCTCTGCTGGGCATGATGATGGATCTTGTGATGATGGAGAGATGTAATTTTCCCACCAGTGAGAGGTCATGTGATGGCCTGTTTCAACAGGGTATAAAAGGAGAACCCCTCTCTGTGGTGTAGGTCAGTTCATGGTTTAATTTGTCAGTGACTCTGTTCTGCTGCATATTTGATTTTATGACACAGTTTTGTTTTAAAGTGGAGTTTTAATTTCTACTATAAGAATCGTTGTGCTGGCAGTTCTGAAAATCGCTGTTTTATTTCCTTCATCATTAATCCTTCGGGCAAGGCATATATCGGCTAGGATCAGCAGTAACGTCACGTAAGAGAATTTATTATTTCAAGGAAAGTCTCTCCTAACAGACTCTGTAAATCATTTGGACTTTTGCATCTACTACTTTAAAGAACTGAGTTCGCATTTCTCGTTTTAAGAACTGTTCGAGCTGCCGTATAGCAGTCCACTTCCGGTTAAGTTAGTCGTTTGTTTACTTTTGGGGTTTTTTTGGGCAGTGTTTAATAAATGTTTTATTTGTTATAAAAAACCTGTCTCAATTACATATTCATTGTTGCCATATCATAACAAGTGAAAGGTGTGCAAGAGCAGCCTGTACAAGAAATGCTTTGGAGCATTGCGGAACGGCATGGTGGGCATCCCTGTGAGACGGCTCACATTATGTGGGACACTCTCCCCCGTGGTATCCTGAGGCCTGGGTCCAATGAGCGCTTTTCAGCCCATCGGGTGGTGGTGCAGCTGAAACCTCTCAACTTCCCCGAGCCCCCTTGACAACCACCGTGATGAGATAGGGACCAGTCCATCAGGTTATGGTGCAGGCAGAACCTCTCCAGTTTGCCAAGACCACCCCCTCCGACACCCACGGTGACGGGATGGGGACCAGCCCCCCTCGCAGCTAGAGCACCGTCCCCCCAGTGGTGCAGGAACACCCTATCTGGATGAGACTGGACTGCATATCCTCAACAGCTCTTGGTGAAAGCGAGGCAGTTCCCTCAAAGTGGCGTGGCGGATCCTGTCAGCTGGAAGTCCTGTTCCCTCTGCAGGCAGTGTCCCTGGCGGAGAGAGTGCATCTTCAGCACATGCCATCTCAGAGGGTGGTCACTGTACAGGTATCTCTGCAGGGTCCTGAGGCAGCGAGCTGCCAGCTGGGTACACACCCACACCAATGACTGACTGCCCTCCACGACTGGAAGAGTCAGGACTGCAGCAGAGTCCCAATGCCTCCTATTGCCCCAGAAAAAGTTCACCAGCCTCTTTTGGGTCCTGGAGACAAGATATGTGGATGTGACTGAAGTAATCAGCTGGTACCATATATTTACAATGAAAGCTACTTCTCAGTGGGTTTTACATGGACCAGTGATCCAAGTCGTCCTGTTCCATTGTGTCTAGTCTGTGGCAAACAACCTACACATGTAGGAATGGCTCCAGCAAAATTGAAAAGACAGTTAATGATAAATCACAGCATCTGACATGTAAAACTGCTGAATATTTTAAATGACTATTGGAATCTCAAAACAAACAGATTGAAGCTATTGAAAGTCACAGTCAGTGAAAGGACTCAGGAAGCAAGCTATTGAATAGCATTAAGACCAGTTCACTCGAAGTTTTAAAAAACTGTGTGAAAACCTGGACGAAGAGCACACCAATCTCCTGCTACATACAGAAATCTGGTGGCTTAACAGAGGAAGAGTTCTCAAAAGAGTGAGCTGAAAGGTGAATTGCAGGAGCGCTTTCAAGAAAACAGTAGGCCAGATTTTTCAGAGTGCTCTGAAGATGAAGAATGGCTGTATATGGCTGTATACACTAAACTACTTAACAGACATTTTTCATCATATGAACTAGTTGAACTAGTTGAACTAGTTGAACTAGTCTCTGCAAGGCCCTGGAGAAAACGTTTTGACTTGAAGTGACAAGATTCTTGGATTTAAAAGGAAACTGAATCTTTGGAAAAAAATCATGTTGCAAAAGGAAATCTTGAAATGTTTCCACTGCTTTTTGGGCTTGAGAGCGAGGAAGGATATCAGAAAGTTTTGAGTCTTGTTGAGAACCACCTGGAAGAACTGCAGAGCAAACTTGAACAGTATTTTTCCTTCCGTTCAACACAAGTGTATGACTGGGTGAGGGATCCTTTCTCTGAATCTTCTGCTCAGCCTGAGAACTTGACTTTGAGAGAAGAGGAAGAAGTTTATGAGATGGAGTCTGATCGTGCACTCAAAATGAGATTTAGTGACTTGCCCCTGGACAAGTTCTGGATTTCTGTGAAAGAAGAGTATCCTGCCATTCATACGAAAGCAATGAACATTTTGCTGCAGTTTTTAACTTCTTACATGTGTGAGCAAGTTTAACAAGCATCAGGAGCAAAGACAGAAATAGTCTCATTTCAACTGAAGGTGAAATTCATGTGTGCTTATCTCACGTTTGACCCAGAATTGTGAAATTTATTATGTTTGCCTTATGAGTTTTTAAAATTCATGAAAGAAAAAGAAAGAGTAATTTCAAGAAAGGTAAGCTCAGTTTAATTTTGTTTTCAAGAAAGATTGGCTAAAAATTCATTCTCTACTCGAAAGAGCATTGAAAATTATTTTTGCATTATTATACAGTACCTACAATTTCCTGATCACACTAACGTACCATGAGCACTAAATACAACAATTTTATGCAGGGGGTTCCCTGAGACCTGAAAATTATTTCAAGGGTTCCTCCAGGGCAAAAAGGTTGATCCAAAGGCTGTTGGAAATCTTGAGCTGCACATCCTTAGTATTTCATTCCAGTGCTCTTGAAATGAATGCTAAAATTGCATTTGTCTTTCTTACCGTTGACTCAACCTGCAAGTGCACCTTGAGGGAGGCTTGAGATAGGACTCACATCATGTGTATGTGTATATTAAATAAGTAGTGCAAAAACAGAAATAAAAATTAGTGAGGCTGCGTTCATGGGGTCAGGGTCCATTTAGACATCAGATGGTAAAGGGGAAGACACTGTTCCTGAACCACTGAGTGCATGCCTTCAGGCATCTGATATTGTCTACAACATTGCTCTTGAAATAGCCTCCACAAGTCATACCTGGTTTACTTGTACAGACCTGGGTTGCCACAGATCTAGCCCTCAGCAGACTACGAAACTCCTGGTTCATCCATAGCTTTCAATTTGGGTATGTATTGTAAGTTCATATAGGCACACTCATCCACACAGGTTTTAGTGAAGTAGGTGACAGCTGTGGTGTACTCATTCAAAGTGGAAGATAAATCCATGAATATAGTCCAGTCCACCAGTTCAAAGCAGTCCTGTGAGCACGCCTGCACCTCCCTTGTCCATACCTTCTCGGTCCTCACTACCGGTGTTGCAGTCATCAATCTCAGTCTATATTCGCGGAGCAGAAGTACAACCAGGTGATCAAACTTTCCAAAGTATGAGCATGGAATAGCACAGTAAGCACACTTGAACATAGTGTAAAAGTGGTCCAGTGTGTTGTTTCTTCTGGTACTCTTAGTGATTTGTTAGTAACAATTAGAGACTTTAACAAACTTGTCTGGTTAAAATCCTCCCAGAATAATCATCAGGATGAGTTGTTTCATGCCTGTTGAGTACACTGCACAATTCATCTACAGCTTGCTTGACATTGGCCTGAAGTGGGATAAATGATCACTGAAATCTCCCTGGTAGGTGAAATGGCTGGCACTTGATCGTGAGGTGTTCCAGATCTGGTGAACAGGACCGGGACAGTGCTGCCATGTTTGTACACCATGACGAACTAGTCAAGAAGCGTGCACCTCCACCTCTCTGCTTTTGAGACACATGGCAGACCTACCTTGGCGGTGTTTTCTGAACCCCTCAGTTCAAGTCACTGTGTCTGGAACGGAAGGGGTTAACCAAGATTCCATGAAACAAAAGAAGCAAGCGGTCCTAATGTCCTTCTGATACAACACTCTGGCTCTGAGATCTTCATTTTCATTTACCAGAGACAGGACATTTGCTGGCAAGTTAGTTGGTATTGGGAGTCAAAAAACTCGATTTTTTTAATGCACTTTTAGCCCAGCCTGACAACCTCTCTTCCATCACCATCTTAAAGGGCAGTGCACCTACCGAAGTCCGATCTATTTCCAATGGTTTCAGCAGCAAAAGATTACATAATCGCATTAAGCTGTTATTATTAACCATACAGACCATAGATGCAGTTGTGGTTCTCAGCTGTAGCAGGCTGAAACGAGAGTATTTGATGGAGCTGCCGCCCAAGGTGCCCTTATCTATGGCACCCCAGAACTAAAGATGATACCACCTTGGTACTGATGATACTAATATGGCCAATGCACTGACCCCTGTGGAACTCTACTAGTCACAGGCAGCAATCCTGGAAAGCACCCCTTTATCCAAACTTTCTGACTTTTGTCTGTCAACCTATCTTCTGTACATGCTCGTGCCTTGCCACAAACACCATGCACTCTTATCTTGTTCAGCTTTGTTTGCCAATGCATGCTTCACAGAGAAATCTCAAAAAAACTAGTTGTGAAAAGGATAGTCAATACTGTAGTTTCTCTCTTTTCCCATTCCCCATTCAACCCCTCATCCCCTCTCTTCTCCTCATCTGCCTATCACATCCCATTTGTGCCCCTCCTTCTTCCCTTTCTCCCATGGTCTACTCTCCTCTCCTGTCAGTTTCTTTTTTCTTCAGTTCTTTACCTCTTCTACCTATCACCTCCCAGCTTCTTATTTCATCCACATTCCCCCTCACCTAGTTTCATCTATCACCTGCCCCTCTCTTCCCCTTCTTATTCCAGCTTCTTCCCTCTTCCTTTCCAATCCTGATGAAGAGTCTTGTCCTGAAAGATTGACTGTCTACTCATTTTCATCGATGTTGCCTGACCCTCCAACATTTTGTATGTGTTACTCTGGATTTCCAGTATCTGCAGAATCTCTTGTGTTTCTGTAGTGCCACTACTGGACTTCACATAATCTGCTACCAAAGTTCAGTGTCTCAATTATCAAAGAAAATGTGATTCTCAACTGGGTTCAGATCTTGGCAATTAGATAAGCATCTTGTCATAGGGAAGCAATTTATATAAATTGGGTAGGTTAATGTTAATTTCAACCAACAGTCCCATAGGGAACTATCAACAAGTCAAAGTAATTGCATCAACACATTACAGCATAACACAATAATCTTGAGGTCAGATTCTGCTGCATCAGATTTGCAGTTCAAGTGTATTTTGTGATGTCCTCTACTATCGTTTTGTATCTTCATAATTTGAAACTTATTTAACTGTTTTTATTTCTTTTCATTTTTCATCATGAGAGGATTTAGCAACAGTGGGAACAAATGGAAGTTCGTTAACCTGAAACATTAACTCTGTATCTTTCCCTCTCTCCAGATGCTGCCTGACTTGCTGAGTATTTCCAACAGAAAACTGACAGAAGAACAACTTTTTGAGTGGCGCAGTAGTGCAGCTAGTACAACCACTGCCTCACAGGACCAGAGGCCTGGGTTCAAACCTGACCTGAAGTGAGTGGATTTTTACATGTTCTCCTTGTGACTGAGTGGGATTCTTCTGAGTGCTCTGGATTCCACTCCCCAACCCCGCATCCCAAAGATGTGCGGTTTGCTAGGTTAATTGGCTGCTGAAAATTGTGGTCCAAGTGTGTAAGGGAGTGGTCAGATCTGAGGTGGGGGTGGGGATTAGTTTATAAATATGCGGAGAAAAAGTAGGATTAATGTAGGATTAGTGTAAATAGGCAGGTGAACATTCAATGGGCCGAAAGGCCTGTGTCTACGCTGTATCTCTCTGTGATCCATATCCTGTGAGCTTGATTAAAAGGGTAGTTCTGCAGTGAGCAATGTACTAACACTCCATTCTACCAGTCACTGCCTGTATAATGCTGTGTCAGTGACCTACACACCCAATCATTCCTCAAAATAAATCCATGCCTCCTCTTCCCGGTGGAGGAGACCTGTCAGTAGATCATCTATCACATTTACCTAATTTGCAACAATTGGCCTTCTGAGTTGTTCCATCACATCTATGCAATATTTGGAGTTTACACTTAAACCAAGCTTTCTGAATTTGTTGGTATTTAGAGTGATAGAGCAGTGAAAGAAGTGCATGGAGTAAAGCCAGATCTAATATATAGAGAGGCTTTGAGGAAAGAGAAGCAGAATAAAGGATATAAAGGTAGTAAGGTAGAAGGGCTAAAGTGAGTGTACTTCAATGCAAGAAGCATCAGGAACAAAGGTGATGAACTGAGAGCTTGGATGCATACATGGAATTATGATGTAGTGGCCATTACAGAGACTTGGCTGGCACCAGGGCAGGAATGGATTCTCAATATTCCTGGATTTCAGTGCTTTAAAAGGGATAGAGAGGGGGGGGGGAAGGGGAGGAGGGGTGACATTACTGGTCAGGGATACTATTACAGCTGCACAAAGCGTGGGTAATGTAGCAGGATCCTCTTTTGAGTCAGTATGGGTGGAAGTCAGGAACAGGAAGGGAGCAGTTACTCTACTGGGGGTATTCTATAGGCCCCCTGGTAGCAGCAGAGATACTGAGGAGCAGATTGAGAGGCAGATTTTGGAAAGGTGCAAAAATAACAGGGTTGTTGTCATGGGTGACTTTAACTTCCCTAATATTGATTGGCACTTGATTAGTCCCAAGGGTTTAGATGGGGCAGAGTTAGTTAAGTGTGTCCAGGATGGATTCCTGTCACAGTATGTTGACAGGCCGACTAGGGGGAATGCCATATTAGATCTAGTATTAGGTAATGAACCGGGTCAGGTCACAGACCTGTCAGTGGGTGAGCATCTGGGGGACAGTGATCACCGCTCCCTGACCTTTAGCATTATCGTGGAAAAAGATAGAATCAGAGAGGACAGGAAAATTTTTAATTGGGGAAGGGCAAATTATAAGGCTATAAGGCTAGAACCTGTGGGTGTGAACTGGGATGATGTTTCTTCAGGGAAATGTACTATGGACATGTGGTCGATGTTTAGGGATATCTTGCAGGATGTTAGGGATAAATTTGTCCCGGTGAGGAAGATAAAGAATGGTAGGATGAAGGAACCATGGGGGACAAGTGAAGTGGAAAATCTAGTCAGATGGAAGAAGGCAGCATACATGAGGTTTAGGAAGCAAGGATCAGATGGGTCTATTGAGGAATATAGGGTAGCAAGAAAGGAGCTTAAGAAGGGGCTGAGAAGAGCAAGAAGGGGGCATGAGAAGGCCTTGGTGAGTAGGGTAAAGGAAAACCCCAAGGCATTCTTCAATTATGTGAAGAACAAAAGGATGACAGGAGTGAAGGTAGGACCGATTAGAAATAAAAGTGGGAAGTTGTGCCTGGAAGCTGTGGAAGTGAGTGAGGTCCTCAATGAATACTTCTCTTCAGTATTCACCAATGAGAGGGAACTTGATGACGGTGAGGACAATATGAGTGAGGTTGATGTTCTGGAGCATGTTGATATTAAGGGAGAGGAGGTGTTGAAATTGTTAAAATACATTAGGACGGATAAGTCCCTGGGGCCTGACGGAATATTCCCCAGGCTGCTCCACGAGACAAGGGAAGAGATTGCTGAACCTCTGGCTAGGATCTTTATGTCCTCGTTGTCCACGGGAATGGTACTGGAGGATTGGAGGGAGGTGAATGTTGTCCCCTTGTTCAAAAAAGGTAGTAGGGATAGTCCAGGTAATTGCAGACCAGTGAGTCTTACGTCTGTGGTGGGAAAGCTGTTGAAAAAGATTCTTAGAGATAGGATCTATGGGCATTTAGAGAATCATGGTCTGATCAGGTACAGTCAGCATGACTTTGTGAAGGGCAGATCGTGCCTAACAAGCCTTATAGAGTTCTTTGAGGAGGTGACCAGGCATATAGATGAGGGTAGTTCAGTGGATGTGATCTACATGGATTTTAGTAAGGCATTTGACAAGGTTCCACATGGTAGGCTTATTCAGAAAGTCAGAAGGCATGGGATCCAGGGAAGTTTGGCCAGGTGGATTCAGAATTGGCTTGCCTGCAGAAGGCAGAGGGTCGTGGTGGAGGGAGTACATTTAGATTGGAGGGTTGTGACTAGTGCTGTCCCACAAGGATCTGTTCTGGGACCTCTACTTTTTGTGATTTTTATTAACGACCTGGATGTGGGGGTAGAAGGGTGGGTTGGCAAGTTTGCAGACGACACAAAGGTTGGTGGTGTTGTAGATAGTGTAGATGATTGTGAAGATTGCAGAGAGACATTGATAGGATGCAGAAGTCGGCTGAGAAGTGGCAGATGGAGTTCAACCCAGAGAAGTGTGAGGTGGTACACTTTGGAAGGACAAACTCCAAGGCAGAGTACAAAGTAAATGGCAGGATACTTGGAAGTGTGGAGGAGCAGAGGGATCTGGGGGTATATGTCCACAGATCCCTGAAAGTTGCCTCACAGGTAGATAGGGTAGTTAAGAAAGCTTATGGGGTGTTAGCTTTCATAAGTCGAGGGATAGAGTTTAAGAGACACGATGTAATGATGCAGCTCTATAAAACTCTAGTTAGGCCACACTTGGAGTACTGTGTGCAGTTCTGGTCGCCTCACTATAGGAAGGATGTGGAAGCATTGGAAAGGGTACAGAGGAGATTTACCAGGATGCTGCCTGGTTTAGAGATTATGGATTATGATCAGAGATTAAGGGAGCTAGGGCTTTACTCTTTGAAGAGAAGGAGGATGAGAGGAGACATGATAGAGGTGTACAAGATATTAAGAGGAATAGACAGAGTGGACAGCCAGCACCTCTTCCCCAGGGTACCACTACTCAGTACAAGAGGACATTGCTTTAAGGTAAGGGGAGGGAAGTTCAAGGGGGGTATTAGAGGAAGGTTTTTTACTCAGAGGGTGGTTGGTGTGTTGAATGCACTGCCTGAGTCAGTGGTGGAGGAAGATACACTAATGAAATTTAAGAGACTACTAGACAGGTATATGGAGGAATTTAAGGTGGGGGGTTATATGGGAGGCAGGGTTTGAGGGTTGGCACAACAGTGTGGGCCGAAGGGCCTGTAATGTGCTGTATTATTCTATGTTCTATGTTAAATATTCGGTAAGATTATGTCAAATTAACCTTTTCTTGTTAAACAGTTTTCCACATCAGCATTCTATGAAACTTGTAGAAATGTGTGAGATCACAAAATCCAGATACAGTACAAAAGGCCCATGTTAGAATCTCCAGATCACACTGTATTTGGTTGTAAACATTCCTAGAATTGACCTCACAAAATCAGTTCTTTTAGACAAAATATCATTTTGAGCTTTTATGCTAAAAGAATTTAAAAGTCATATTTTAAGGTTTGTCCATTCAACAGCATCTAACTTCTCTTACTGCTATTACTTCAAAAGGTTGACATTGTATGATAGTAGGCAAAGCTTTAATTGAATTTCATTTGGTACCTTTTCTTCATTCTCAAGTAGGACTCCTCAGGCAGGATATTTGGTTCTTAGAGAAAGTACAATGCATGTTGGCATGCATAAAACCTGAGTTGAAGGGAGTTCAAAGAATGATGGACAGAAAGTGAGCTGTTTAAAGTAATTGATTGGTAGGCAGAAAAACCAGACTTGAAATCTGTCTGCTTAAACAATGCTGAGGGATGAATTGTTTTCAGACATAAATGCTGTGATTGTCAATGAGGCCAATGCTATGATTCCGGTGTGTTCCTGTCATTCACTTATTCTCAGACAGTCTCCGTCACCAGCATATTTTATGCTGTTTCTTCTTTCCTCATCCTTGGTCCTCTTAGCTTAGATAGGTGTTTGTACAGCCAGAACCACAAATTACCCATTATAATATAGACAACATTACTAAGGTACTGAAGATGGAGTGTATGCACTGCCTCAGGTGATGTCATCTTGCTGTTATCAGACTTCTGAACAGATCTCTCATACACTATAAGATGAACTTTTGATCTTCTAAATCTAACATTATATTATACTATATAATAGTATATATATATCAGGGCGAGCATTTGGTTCATATTGGCAGACAAGGGAGCTCATTAACTCAACCACCATTTTATTGTGATAAACACAAAACAGACCAGACAACGTGATCTGGAGAGTGAACCCAACCCATCTCATACGGATGGGGGAGGTGACCATCACACACCTTGGTAACAGTTAGGGTGACCCACAAATACACAAGCAAATAACTGCATAATCCAAGCTAAAATATAACAATAAATGAAGTGGAACTTCCCACTATAATCACACAAAAGCATTTTAACACAAGAACAATAAACAGTGCGGGTTATTAGAAATGCAGGCAGGGCTGCCAACCATGTCCTCTCCTCACAGAGTGCCACAATATATTATATAATACCTTGTTATAACAAATAAAGTTGCACTTTATTTGCCTGCACTGCACTTTCTCTATATTCAGTATTCTGGTTTTGTTTTTACTACCTTGGTACACTTATTTGGTAGTACATACTCTGCCTGGATGGTATGCCAAAGCTTCTCACTATATCTTGGTACATGCAGTAATAGCAAACCTATTACCAATGGAAAATGTGTGGGTTTTTTCTCACCTTTGCAATCACTGCACAGCTAGATGGCACTTGGCATTGCTACGTACAATGAAACTGTGTCTTTTGTCTTTGGGAGTGAAGTCTTTACCCTGATGATGGATGGATGAGATGTGTTAGATGTTCGGAGAAGTTGTGGCCATTTTGAACCTCCTGTGAATTTGCAATGGGAGAGACAAAAGAGGGTGCTAATTGTGAGGATAAAACGATTTTAAAAGACCATAGAGAGACTTAAGCAAACAGTAGAAGAGACATCTCAAAGGGCTAGTGTTTGGAGTCTTCATTCATTATCATCAGCGAGTCTGAGGGTTAATACTGAGGGTTGAAGCCTGAAGGTCAATCAGAAGTCCAGAAGTCTGTGGAAGCCTGGATCTATGAGTATATTGGGAAAATTAAAGTCCAAAGTTTGCGAATCCACAAGTCCGCTGGAGGCTGAAGATGGTCTGCCTGGGGCTAAAGGATTCTGTACGTGTGTAGGATGGAACAGGGCTTGTTTTGTTGTTGTTATTTTGTTGCTTGTTGTGTTCTCTATTGTTATGACTAGCATTGTGAGCATGCTATACCGTTGTTGGAATATGTGGTGACACTTACAAGTTTTACTATCACATCATTCGGTTATGTTGCTTGTTATCACAAATTATACATTTCACTGTATGTTCCAACGTACATGCGATAAAAAATGAATCTTAATTTGAATCTGAATCTGAAAGGGAGCTCAACTGCTTCTGAAGTTTCCCTCATGACATGCATACCTGTGGGTGTTTCACACTATTGGACCCGACCTCAGTCTCCCTCCAGTTTGGTCATTCTCAATGACTAGAAGAGCACTCCATGTTTTCAGAATCGAAATCAGGTTTATTATCACTGTCTCATAGTTGTTTTGTGGCAGCAGTACAGTGCAAAGACAGAAATTTGTTATGAATTACAAAATCAATAAATAGTGCGAATGGAATAATGAGGTAGCGATTATGGGTTCATGGAATTTTCAGAAGTTTGATGACAGAGGGGAAGAAGCTGTTCCTAAATCATCGAGTGTGGGCTTTCAGACACTTGTGGGCTGCCTCCAGCACATCTTTAATTGTGTTGGTTGTTAATGCAAACCACGCATTTCACGGTACAGTATGCTTTGATATACAAGTGATATATAAATGAATCTGAATCTGAATCACATTCTTGTGTCTCCTTCCTGAAGGTAGTAAGGAACATAGAGCATAGAACATCTACAGCACATTACAGGCCCTTTGGCCCACAATGCTGTGCCGGCCATGTCTGCTACTCTAGAAACTGCCCAGAATTTCCCTAGTGCATAGCCCTCTATTTTTCTAAGCTCCATGTACCTATTTAAGAGGCTCTTAAATGACCCTATTGTATCTGCTTCCACTACCGCCATCAGCAGTGCATTCTATGCACCTACCACTCTCTGTGTGAAAAATTTACCCCTGACATCCCCTTGGTACCGATTTCCAAGCACCTTAAAGCTATACTCCTTGTGTTTGCCATTTCAGCCCTGGGAAAAAGCCTCTGACTATCCACACGATCAATGCCCCTCATCATCTTATACACCTCTAGCAGGTGTGTGTGTGTGTGTGTGTGTGTGTGTGTGTGTGTGTGTGTGTGTGTGTGTGTGTGTGTGTGTGTGTGTGTGTGTGTGTGTGTGTGTGTGTGTGTGTGTGTGTGTGTGTGTGTGTGTGTGTTTTTGTATGAAAATGCATATACAAGGGGTGATTGATCAGTTTGTGGCCTAAGGTAGAAGGAGATGAGTTATTAACTGTAAACTTCCTGCATAATCACTCAATGAGTTGACCTGTATGTGCATGTAACGAGAGCTGTATAAGTCATCTCCTTCTACCTTAGGCCACAAACTTATCAATCACCCGTCTGTCGACACTTTCTGGAGGTCCAAGATCTGTATACTCCACGACCGCTGGACTAAGTGTGTAAATGTAGGAGGGGACTATGTTGAAAAATAAATTTGCTAGGTTTTCCTAAATTGACTCCTTCTACCTTAGACCCAGAACTTATCAATCACCCCTCGTATGTGTATGTTTATAAAAAGGTTAATGCATGCGTATTTGCGTATACATGCATATATGCACATTGTACATGCATGTGTATGTGTGTGGGCATGTAGTGGTCGCTCCTCCTCAGACTGCTGTGTCCTTTCTGTTCAGAGTGCCATCTTGACACACAAGGATAATTCCACCAAATCTGGCCCCTGTCCCAGATTCACTGCTATTGCACCACAATAATCTAGAGGCACTTCCAGTAATGGAGAAGTTTGTGTTCTGTTGTCATGTAGAAGTGCAGCACAGAAGTCAATTAACATGATGCCAGCCTCATAGATGCATTAAACCAGGGGTGGCCAACTTGTTACATTCCATGTGTCAATTTCTTCATGCACAAGTTCAGATGCACGATACAACTCTTGTACCCTCATTCAATTCTTGTAAAAAATGTTAATATAGACATATTTAGTGTTTTTACATGATATATTGATTTAATATAAAAACAAGATAAATATTACTTACCTTAATGAGACTTCTAACAAATATATTTTGTCTTCTTTTGATTTCTTTCTTTTTCTTAATCACATATTCTTTCTGTAACTCAGACCCAAGCACTAGCTTCAGATTTCCTTCTATTTCAGTCTGATATTGTGTTTTATAGTGTCTATTAAGATCATGTCTTCTATTATGTGAGAAAGTGTTTTCACAAACAATGCACAACGGTTTTCCTGACGGACCCACTATGAGTAAGAACTAATTTTCCCACTGTTCATTGAATTCATGCTTACTATCACTTTCTGCTTTTCTTTTACTCATTTTCTTTTGCACTGTGATGGGTAACTGAATGTAAAAACAAGGGTTAATTTTCAAAAATGTACAAACTACAAATGTTCACAAAGGACGAACAAAGCACAACTCCGTAGCGCACGAGTGTCATTTGTAAACTGACTGGCAAAAACCTGCGACACACCGCTGGTGCAGACACCTGGCACCTCAGGATCAAACAAGTATCAAACGTGTATTGAACAGTTTCTTAACTGTGCCAAGATCTTAAGGCACAAACTAACGGAGATGGGAGTAGACTCTCACATGGTGGATTGGATAGTGGACTACTTGACAGATAGGCCTCAGTATGTGCAGTTGGGAGACTGTAGGTCTGACACGGTGGTCAGCAGCACAGGGGCGCCGCAGGGAACCGTACTCTCTCCGGTCCTGTTCACCCTGTACACATCAGACTTCCAATATAACTCGGAGTCCTGCCATGTGCAGAAGTTCGCTGATGACACGGCCATAGTGGGGTGTGTCAGGAATGGACAGGAGGAGGAGTATAGGAAACTGATACAGGACTTTGTGATATGGTGCAACTCAAACTACCTGCGTCTCAATATCACCAAGACCAAGGAGATGGTGGTGGACTTTAGGAGATCTAGGCCTCATATGGAGCCAGTGATCATTAATGGAGAATGTGTGGAGCAGGTTAAGACCTACAAGTATCTGGGAGTACAGTTAGATGAGAAGCTAGACTGGACTGCCAACACAGATGCCTTGTGCAGGAAGGCACAGAGTCGACTGTACTTCCTAAGAAGGTTGGCGTCATTCAATGTCTGTAGTGAGATGCTGAAGATGTTCTATAGGTCAGTTGTGGAGAGCGCCCTCTTCTTTGTGGTGGCGTGTTGGGGAGGAAGCATTAAGAAGAGGGACGCCTCACGTCTTAATAAGCTGATAAGGAAGGCGGGCTCTGTCGTGGGCAAAGTACTGGAGAGTTTAACATCGGTAGCTGAGCGAAGGGTGCTGAGTAGGCTACGGTCAATTATGGATAACTCTGAACATCCTCTACATAGCACCATCCAGAGACAGAGAAGCAGTTTCAGCGACAGGTTACTATCGATGCAATGCTCCTCAGACAGGATGAAGAGGTCAATACTCCCCAATGCCATTAGGCTTTACAATTCTACCGCCAGGACTTAAGAACTTTTTAAAAGCTATTATTAATGCTTTTTGAGATAGTGATTTAGATGCATATCATATTCTTTACTGAGTTAAGTATTGTATGTAATTAGTTTTGCTACAACAAGTGTATGGGACATTGGAAAAAAGTTGAATTTCCCCATGGGGATGAATAAAGTATCTATCTATCTATCTATCTATCTATCTATCAGTTATGGAACGACCGCAGAACAAAAGTCCTTCTTTCCTAGTTTGACTCATTGAACATTTTTTAAAATTGAGAACAGATTAATGAGAAAGAAGATAACATTTGCCAAAAGACGTGCAAGAAATAATTGCTAAGTTTTAGATTTATTCTCAGTAAAACTCATTTCTAGTTTTAAGCTGCTTGAATTCCTGTTATAGATATTTTTTTCTACAAATCAGTTTTTGGTTAATACATTTTGCATGAGTAGGCTTACTTTTTTATTATTCTCACTGGGGTGCAATGCGCCACTTCTAATCATCCCATGTACCACTTCTGCCGCATGCGTCACAGGTTGGCCAACCCTGCAGTAAACAGTTTACTAACACACTGTTACTGTGCAGGAATAATGATCACAATAGTAAACAGGATTCCAGCGGTCGTGTGCTGATTATTTGCGCCACCCCATTAATGTCTCCTCGTTCATGTCTCCTGCGAGGAGATATATTACAAACAAAAGAGGTTCTGCAGATGTGGAAAATCCAGAGCAAAAGCTGGAGGACCGCAACAGTTCAAGCAATATCTAATGAAGGGTTTTGGCCCAAAACATTGACTGTTTATTCTTTTCCGAGGAAGCACATTTTTCAGATTCGAGGGTAGTTGGTCAGGGATGATTGGAAAGCACATAAGCTCAGAAAGCTTACCCAAAGTAAGCTCAGGAAATGGGAGGCTTAAATTGGGAACAGATGTTCTCAAGGAGAAGTACAGAAGAAATGTGGCAAATATTCAGGGCATATTTGTGTAGAGTTCTGCATAGGTACATTCCAATGAGACAGGGAAGTTATGGTAGGGTACAGGAACCGTGGTGTACAAAGGCTGCAATACATCTAGTCAAGAAGAAAAGCTTACAAAAGGTTCAGAGAGCTAGATAATGTTAGAGATCTAGAAGATAGTAAGGCTAACAGGAAATTTAACCTCTTACATACTGTTTGGGTCAAATTTGACATGTTTTGACATTTGACAGCAGTAAAAACACCCTAAATGCCATTTTTAGCCAAAATTTGATGGCCTTTCTTCAAGTGATACAAAATGCACAAAAATGAAAATATTTTAAAATTTTATACTTTTGTACAGGTGCTACAAATGTTTGTAGATTGAGGCTGTTCCGGGTCAAATTTGACCTGTATCGATTGAAATGGATTTTAGATCTCTGAAACATTAATTAAGGATTAATCACCCATTTATTAATGTCAGATAGGCTGTTTATACATTCTAAATAGATCTGTGGTTCAAAATTTGGTATAGACACTTGTTACGAGGGGATTCTTGGGCCGGGTCAAAATTGATCCGGACCATACTGTGAAGGTATAGGATATGAACAGGTTGCCTGGTTTAAGAAGGAAATTAGGAGATCCAGAAGGGGCCACAAGAAGGCCTTGGCAGGCAGGATTAAGAAACAGTCCAAGGCATTCTACAAGTATGTGAAGAGCAAGAGGATAAAATAGGACCTATCAAGTGTGACAGTGGGAAAGTGTGTACGGAACCAGAGGAAATGGCAGAGGTACTTAATACTTTACTTCAGTATTCACTATGGAAAAGGATCTTGGTGATTGTAGTGATGACTTGCAGTGGACTGACAAGCTTGACCATGTCGATATTAAGAAAGAGGATGTGCTGGAGCTTTTGGAAAGCATCAAGTTGGATAAGTCGCTGGGACCAGATGAGATGTACCCCAGGCTACTGTGAGAGGCGAGGGAGGAGACTACTGAGCCTCTGCTGATGATCTTTGCATCATTAATGGGGACGGGAGAGGTTCCGGAGGATTGCAGGGTTGCGGATGTTTTTCCTTTATTCAGGGAAGGGAGTAGAGACTGCCCAGGAAATTATAGACCAGTGAGTCTTACTTCAGTGGTTGGTAAGCTGATGGAGAAGATCCTGAGAGGCAGGATTTATGAACCTTTGGAGAGGGATAACATGATTAGGAATAGTCAGCATGGCTTTGTCAAGGGCAGGGCATGCCTTACGAGCCTGATTGAATTTTTTGAGGATGTGACTAAACACATTGATGAAGGAAGAGCCGTAGATGTAGTGTATATGGATTTCAGCAAGGCATTTGATAAGGTTCCCCATGCAAGGCTTATTGAGAAAGTATGGAGGCATGGGACCCAAGGGGATATTGCTTCATGGATCCAGAACTGGCTTGCCCACAGAAGGCAAAGAGTGGTTGCAGATGGGTCATATTCTGCATGGAAGTCGGTGACCAGTGGTGTGCCTCAGGGATCTGTTCTGGGACCCTTACTGCTCCTGATTTTTATAAATGACCTGGATGAGGAAGTGGAGGGATGGGTTAGTAAATATGCTGATGACACAAAGGTTGGAGGTGTTGTGGATAGTGAGGAGGACTGTCAGAGTTTACAGCGGGACATTGATAGGATTCAAAACTGGGCTGAGAAGTGGCAGATGGAGTTCAACCCAGATAAATGTGAAGTAGTTCATTTTGTTAGGTCAAATATGCTGGCAGAATATAGTATTAATGGTAAGACTCTTAGCAGTGTGGAGAATCAAAGGGATCTTGGGGTCCAAGTCCATAGGATGCTCAAAGTAGCTGCGCAGGTTGATTCTGTAGTTAAGAAGGCATACGGTATATTGGCCTTCATCAATCGTGGAATTGAATTTAGGAGCTGAGAGGTAATGTTACAGCTATTTAGGACCCTGGTCAGACCCCACTTGGAGTACTGTGCTCAGTTCTGGTCCCATCACTACAGGAAGGATGTGGGAACTATAGAAAGGGTGCAGAGGAGATTTACAAGGATGTTGCCTGGATTGGGGAGCATGCCTTATGAGAATAGGTTGAGTGAACTTGGCCTTTTCTCCTTGGGGCAATGGAGGATGAGAGGTGACCTGATAGAGGTGTATAAGATGATGAGAGTCATTGATCATGTGGATCATCAGAGGCTTTTTCCCAGGGCTGAAATAGTTGTCACAAGAGGACATAGGTTTAAGGTGCTGGGCAGTAGGTACAGGGGTAAATTTTTTATGCAAAGAGTGGTGAGTGTGTGGAGTGGGCTGTCAGCAACAGTGGTGGAGGCGGACACAATAGGGTCTTTTAAGAGACTTTTGGATAGGTACATGGAGCTTAGCAAAATAGAGGGCTATTGGTAAGCCTAGTAATTTCTAAGGTAGGGACATGTCAGCACAACTTTGTGGGCCGAAGGGCCTGTATTGTGCTGTAGTTTTTTTATGTTTCTATCCTTTTTAGTTTATAGGAATTGTTCCTGTGTGTTGGAAATCCTTTATCCTTTGTGTTTTAAAAATGTTTTGTGTTTTGAAAATGGTTTGAGTTTTAGAAATGGTTTGTAATTGGAAATGTTCAAGATAGAAATCTTCTTTGAATTTTAAATGTATTTTCAGATTGTTTGGATGTAAACACATATCACTGACAATAAATGAACTGTGTTTTGCACTACCTTGTTAGCTGGAAGTATCTTCTCCTTGGTGGAGAGAGGTGATCCACCACTTGAATAGTGGGTATTGGTAGCTAAACTCATGATGGAGAATAAACGGGGAAGTGAATAGTCTTTGAAGATTAGGAGGTTATACTGCAATCCATTATTGAGGGATTAAGGTATTCGTTTGAGATTAAAATTTTGTAGTCAGCAAACTCACAGTTGGTGCCCAAAGTAGGTACATTATACCGAGCATAATACTTTAACAGTAGTTGAACTCAAAGTGTTCTCAGCAAGTGCTACAGAAACCCACATAGTACATAAAATGGTCAACATACTGGTTTCCAGCAGTTGTGTAGGCAAATGCTGGTCATTATTATGAATGTCTTAATAATATTGCAGAACTATGGGATAATCTGCTTCCAAATTGAACTTGGTGAATATTATATTCTTCAATTCAGAGACAAGAATGATGACAGGATGGAACATAGAGCAGGATGCAGATTAGACAGACTGTTGTGTGACCTGCTGAGCTCAGACCATCACAGTTTGTACCATATTCCAACAACGTAGCAGTAATTCATGCCTAGAGACAACAACCTGACCCCTTTTTAGACAGAAATCAAACACCTGTGTGGGGACCACATGCTATGTGACAACCTGGTGAGCAATATCTTAATCCTGATGCATGGGATCTCATGTATTGCTTCCAGACACATGAGGTAGCACCCACAGCAGTAAACCCTAGAGGTATTAATGAAGCCTGGAGAACAGATGCTTCAGAATACGCACTAGAAGTTCTAGAAAGATTGACTATAGCCAGTGAAAGATGAAGACAGGGACAGGCTCCTGTACAGGGAGCTGCTGCAGCTTCCCTAGCAGAAACATCCCATCGAGTTTTTGGACGTTTGACTATTCAGAGTTTGCAGACAGCTTGCACCACACCTCCAGCTGCTGCTAAAGTTCAAGATCAAGCTCTTATTTATTGTTATCTGACTGTACATATATCCAAACAAACAAAACAACGTTCCTCTGGATCATGATGCACTGACAAAACATATATCAATTATAGGTTGAAATGACGATGTGGGCATCATTGAGTTGTGGCTGTAAGTTGGGAGCTGAATGTCAAAGGATATACTTTGGATGAACAAGAAAACTGTGTTGGTAAGAAATGGAAAAAAGTGGGTGGAGCCTGTGAGAATGGTGGCGCCTAACGGCGACTCCTTTGCTTGCATCTTCGGAAACAGCTTTATTTCTATCTTTGATATCTCTTTTTTTTTCCCCCTTTCAAGGTTTTTTTGAAGACCCAGACCTGGAGTTACATGCTGACTTCAATTCTTTACAAAAATGGGACCCGCTTACAGGGCCTCATGGCTGGCCGCTTGTTGATATGCCAAGGATGCGGCCTTGAAGATTAACATGTCTTCAGGGTGTCGGATTTTCATGGCTCTGGAGACAGGTTGATTCAAGGCTGGTGCTGCCACCTGATGTGGCGTGGGAGTACACGGAAGATCGAAGGCAGCGAGATTTGCAAAGAAAAAGAATTTCAGGATGTATATTGTATACATTTCTCTAACAGGAGTTAATGTAAAGGAACCATTTGTCACGGTCCGGTCCGTGAACTCCGTATTCCAACTATTCCATGTTTCCCTTCCTCCGTTGGGCACCTTCATTGAGGCACCTGATTCTCACCTGATCTGGCAACATAAATAGCTCTGGGGTCCAAAGATTCCTTGCTGGACTGTCCTCATCAGATTCCCTGTCAGAACCCATACCCAGAATCTTGGCTCTCTGTCCTGTGTCCAGGAAGAGTCCCGGCTCTGTGTCCTGTGTCAAAGGAAGAGTCCCGGCTCTGTGTCCTGTGTCCAGGAAGAGTCCCGGCTCCGTGTCCTGTGTCCAGGAAGAGTCCCGGCTCCGTGTCCTGTGTCCAGGAAGAGTCCCGGCTCCGTGTCCTGTGTCCAGGAAGAGTCCCGGCTCCGTGTCCTGTGTCCAGGAAGAGTCCCGGCTCCGTGTCCTGTATCCAGGAAGAGTCCCGGCTCCGTGTCCTGTGTCCAGGAAGAGTCCCGGCTCCGTGTCCTGTGTCCAGGAAGAGTCCCGGCTCCGTGTCCTGTGTCCAGGAAGAGTCCCGGCTCCGTGTCCTGTGTCCAGGAAGAGTCCCGGCTCCGTGTCCTGTGTCCAGGAAGAGTCCCGGCTCCGTGTCCTGTGTCCAGGAAGAGTCCCGGCTCCGTGTCCTGTGTCCAGGAAGAGTCCCGGCTCCGTGTCCTGTGTCCAGGAAGAGTCCCGGCTCCGTGTCCTGTGTCCAGGAAGAGTCCCGGCTCCGTGTCCTGTGTCCAGGAAGAGTCCCGGCTCCGTGTCCTGTGTCCAGGAAGAGTCCCGGCTCTGTGTCCTGTGTCCAGGCAGAGTCCCGGCTCTGAGTCCTGTGCCCAAGCCAGGCCCGAGTCAAACCCAAGCCAGGTCCGAGTTCTAGTCAAGAGCCAAGTCTAGACCCAGGTACCGAGTCCCTGCCAAGACCCTAGTTCTGAGTCATGACCTGAGTTCCCTGTCAAGTTCAAGTCCCAAATCCAAGTCCAGGTTTTCCGCTCTGTCACTCTACATCTACGTTCATGTTATCATTTTGTCCTCACTCCTTGGCTTCTTAATAAACACTGTCCAGTTCCTTGGACCTCAATGTCTGTGCCTGGCATTTGGGTCTGCTACCATTGACCCCTTGTGACTCCATTAGGAAGCAGTGATCATAATATGATAGAATTCATACTGCAGTTTGAGAGGGAGAAGCATAAGTCACACGTATCAGTATCACAATGCAATAAAGGGTATTACAGAGACATGAGAGAGGAGCTTGCCCAGGTCGATTGGAAGAGGATTCTGGTGAGGATGACAGCAAAGCAGAGATGGCTGAAGTTTCCAGGAATAGTTAGAGGGGCAGGATAGCTATGTTCCCAGAAGATGTTGTTCTCAAATGGCAGAGGTAGGCAACTGTGGCTGACAAGGGAAGTTAAGGACTGCATAAAAGTCAAGGAAAGGGCATATAAGGTAGCATGAGTGAATGGGAAGTCGGTTGATTGGGAAGCTTTTAAAATCCAACAAAAAGCACCTAAAAAGCTATAAAAAGGGAAAAGATGAAATATGAGGGCAAACTAGCCAATAATATAAAGCAGGATAGTAAAGGTATTTTCAGTAATATAACCATTAAAAGAGAGGTGAGAGTTGATATTGAACCACTGGAAAAAGGATGCTGGTGAGGTAGTAAATTACTTTGCGTCAGTCTTCACTGTGGAAGGCACTAGCAGTGTGCCAGAGGTCCATGAGTGTCAGGGAGCAGGAGGGAGACACATCACAATTACAAAGGAAAAAGTGCTAGGCAAACTTAAAGGTCTTAAGGTGGATAAGTTACCTGGACCAGGTAGATTACATCCCAGACTCCTGAGAGAGGTTGTTGAAGAGATAATGGATACATTGGTCATGATCTTTCAAGAATCACTTGATTCTGGCATGGTCCCAGAGGACTGGAAGATTGCAAATGCCACTCCACTCTTTAAGAAGGGAGGAAGGCAAAAAAAAGGAAACTATATGCTAGTTAGCCTAACCTCAGTGGTTAGGAATGTGTTGGAGTCAATTATTAAGAATGAGGTTTTGGGGTACTTGTAGACAAATGATAAAATAAGTCAAAGACAGCATGGTTTCTGTTAGGGGAAATCTTGCCTGACAAATCTGTTAGAGTTCCCTTAACAAGAACTTGGAGAAAAATCTATGCATGAGCTAGACATGGCTGACATGGGAAAGCGAGAGAAATGCAGCAAACTATTAACCTCCCTGTTTGCTAGAGAAATTGTGGAAATCAAAATGCAAACTATTATCATATTTTCTGGGAATGCCCTGTTATCAAAGACTATTGGAGTGGAATACACAATGCCCTACAAGACATCTTTAAATGTGAAATACCCTTAGAAAGTAAGACCATACATTTTGGGTATATACCTCAAGACTCATTGAAAAGAGGTAAGTATATAATGAATATACTGCTGGTGGCTGGTAAAAAGACTCCTACTAGGAAATGGTTATCACAGGAGAGCCCAACCTTAAATGCATGGATGGAAATTACAATGGACATTTACAAAATGGAGAAGATAACTGCATCTGTTAATCATAAGTTGGAACAAATTGATTCATACTGGGAAAAATGGTTTAACTACATAACGCTTCATAGGCCTGATTTTATCCTCACAAATCAATGAAAATGTTGTTATAAAAATCACTCCTTACTTGTACATAGTTTTCTCCTTTCACTTGTTCTTACTTTCCTCTCTTTTCTGTAAGTGTATACCTCAGATAAATATTATGTGGAGATTTGTGGCATATATAACTATATGATATATATGTACAATAACTGAAATACATCTTATGGAAATGTTTGTTTGATGATGAACTTCAAAAAAAAAAAATTACAAAAAAAAAGAAACTAAAGATATAAACTGATAAAAGTGGAATTAGTAGTGAATATCTCTGCCCTACTTACCTAAGTACTTCAGGATGAAACCCCTGGAGGAGAAACGATAGCAATAAAAGATCTATTGAAGCTACAGCTATAAGAAGCAGCAGCTATAACGAGACAATATTGGCAGAGGCAGGTGTTCAAAATCTCTACTGTGTAAATGGGAATTAGTTTCGTTAAATCACACCAAGGGATTTGGTGAGTTAAAACTTTCACAGTTCTGAGTGTATAAATTTCTGTGTGAAATATGTTCAGTAGTGTTGTAATTGAGAAATGTTTGGAAATGATAATGTGATATTGAGTTATTTTGAAATAGAAAATAGAATGTGTATAAAAAGTGTACTTAAATGTGTACTTAAGGATTGTAATCCTGTTATATACAGGTCAATTTTATTTTGTGTAAGTATTATGAATCGACTTTCCATGGATGATCGACTATTTCATCCAACGAAACAAGAAACAAGATGGCAAGCCATCCAAGATCAAGAACCAGTGCGGGAACAAGATGTTTCATGACATAGGGGATTTAGTACGGTTGGATGTATAAGTTTATTTTCATTTTAAGGATCTGAATTTGATTTTCTGTAAAAAATGATTACTTTTGCATAGACTTTGATAAGTTATTGAATCAGATTTACTTTGTTTAAAAGTTGTGATGTTGGGAATTGCTGTGAAAGGAGTTAAACTGTATAGATATATAATTTTTGAATTTGTAGACCTACTGACCTGAAACTGAGGTTAACCATGAACTTAAGAATAGGAATTCAGTTAGTTTTCCAACAAAATGAAAAGGAAAGGTTAGACTGTAAATCTTTAAATAGGCAATAATGCTAGATCTAACTAGTTAGAGAAACTGGAGTAACAAAGGTTACTCTAATGAATATCATTGATTCCAACTAAACAGGAATTTGTTTTTTGTTGATATCTGAGATTTGGAACCTAAAGGAAAGTTGAAATTTTGAATTGTTATTACTCATATAAATATTTTGTATATCTTGGTATTTTATAAACAAAACTTACCTCCAAAAGTGTGTGTTTTCTATTCACTGCCTCCTTCCGAAATCTAGAGCTTCGGATGGCTTACTAGTACCTACTGTAACTTGATTTACTTATGAAGAGTGCAGCGACCAGTCACACAAGGTAGGGCCAGAGCTACACAGGTGTTACACAATGCATTTTGGTAAAGGGAACAATAGTGCAGGCTATTATCTAAATGGGGGAAGGTTCAAATATTCGAAGTGCAGAAGGACTTAGGAGTCCTCATGCAAGACTCCCAGGTTAATTTACAGGTTGAGTCTGTGGTAAAGAAGGCAAATGCAATGTTGGCATTTATTTTAAGATGAATAGAATATAAAAGCAAGAAGATAATGCTAAGGCTTTATAAGGCACTAGTCAGGCTGCACTTGGAGTATCAACAGTTTTGGGCCCCATATCTCAGAAAGAATGTGTTCTCACTGGAGAGAATCTAGAGGAGGTTCATGAGGATGATTCTGGGAATGAAGGAGTTAACATATGAGGAGCATTTGGCAGCTTTGACTTCTTGTAGGGAGACTGCAATTGTCACAGCACTTCAAAGCTCCATATTCTCGTCAGCTGGCTCGCCCACCTGCACACATGTTGTCCAAGGGTCTTCCTTCAGTGGTAAAGGCTTTCAAGCCTTGTATGAACAAACAGGCATACGAGTAGTGTACTGCACTCCATTCCAGAAGCATGCTGGAGCAAAGGAATCGAGAGATTAAGGAGACCTGGCAAAACTGGTCTACTCCAGGGTCAAAGTAGACTATACTGGTTCCTGGCGTGCAAATGCCTGAAAACAATATGCTAATTGCAAAAATAGAAGTACACAAGATCGTTACACTTTATTTCTTAATGTACAATGTTCATCTAAATGCATCCTTGATCACTAACCGAGGCCAACCATCACCTACACCCTACACTACTTCAGCAAGGAACTGAGAAAGTTTATGGGAATTCAAAAAAAAACAAAAGAACCTGACAAGACAGTTTAGTGGCCACACAAAGGAGAATGGGTCCAAGTAAAATAATGATATAAAGATAACTCTGTCCCTAGTTTCCATTCTTCATGGAAACCTCATTATCTCGTTAATTAGGTTGTCAACTGAGGTAATCAAGATGGGGAGCAGAAACAAGAGTGGAAGCAAAACTGTCTCCATGGAGAACATAAAACCTGCCACAGCAGGATTTAGTCTCCCCCAAAAAAGTGGAATCTTTACATAGGTACGTAGGTTCACCACAGAACCTCCACAACCCGATAGAAGTGGGGGGGAGGGGGAGGTGAGATCTTCAGAAAAGATAAAATACATGTTGAGATCTGAAAAGCAACAAACAACAAATACTGTTTACTCATAGATATACTTCCCAGGGATACTGCATCCAGAATGTATTGCTGCTTTCAGAGTGAGACAGACTCAAACTCCAGGAAGAAATGTTACTTTTGCTGTATTTTAATTTTAGTATTTGTACTTATAATAATATTGTTTATGGCTGACTTACTTACCATTTGCTTTTTCACAATGTCTCATTATTACAGAAATTCTCTCATCTGGCTCGGCCTAGAACCTAATGTGGCAGGGAATATTAGCTTAACGAGATCTGCCAGCAATGTTGATTCTATTTTAAATATCACTACGTGACCCTTAACTCTTTGTCCTATGTGAATTAATATACTGGAACCCTTAGTTCTTGCCTCTGGCAAAGTGATATTTCCTGTCCACTTAAACATTCACTCTGAGCGCATTGAAGATGAAATGAACAGAGATAGATGGGAAGGCAAAGAATCACTTGCAAAAATAATTAATAACATCCTATCAAAACTGAAAGATTCCAGCTCAGATATTGAAGGTAAACTAATAGAGAAACCATTGAACATGGATTCCTCTACACTTTAAGTACAGATACTATATTGTTATTGAATGGTTCCACTCAAAGGAACATGACATTGAAATTGCTAGAGCATTGAGAAAAATCCTACTTATAATAAAGACTTCACTAATAGACGGATATCTCATTGCACTTTCCCTTTATGGCCAACAAGTATATGAGCATACTTACTGCAAAGATTTTAGACATTTCCATTTCTCCATTGTTAGGTGTTATCAGATGCTCCCCACCATGTCAGATTCTGGGATTTAGACACCCGAACTCCCTGGTGTACGGATAGCTGGCATGGCCCCTTTAAAGGTTCAGGATGGCCTCACTAATTGATAATCATGTTCTGGGCACCAAAAATCGAGTATTTAAGGAGTACACATGAACTGCTCAATCATAACCCCGATATCATCTAGCGTTTGTTTCATATTCAGTTTAATACCATGTCTCAAACTTTGCTTTGATTATAGGGGATTAAACTGTAGAACAGTCAAGAATCACTATCCCCTTCCACTCATGAATATGGCTTTCGAGATGCTCCAAGGAGTGAGGGTATTCAGAAAACTATACCAATGGAGTGCATACAATCCTGTCCGTATTAGGGAAGGCAATGAGTGGAAGATTGTAGTTAATACACCGACAGGGCACTATCAGAACCCGGTTATGCCCTTCAGCCTTACGAACACTCCTGCTGTTTTCCAAGCCTTTATATACAACATGCTCCAGATACTCTCCATGAGAGAAATTTTCCTGGAAAGCAGAGACCAAGGCAAACTGAAAGAGAAGACAGGGGCCTGCTTTACAGCCTGGGCAACATGTCCGGCTGTCCACTTACCATTTGCCTCTCTGAGTGGAATCTAAAAAGTTAGCACCCAAGTTCATTGGACCCTTCAAAATCCTGGGAAAAGTAAACCAGGTGCCTTACACTTTGCAGCTCCCCAAGACCCTAAAGATCAATCCCACCTTCCACATCTGTCTGCACCAGCCCCTCAGCCCCACCGCCACCCAGGTTTATTGATGGGGACAGGTGTTCAAGGTGAAAAGACTTTGGACTCTCAAACTCTTCGGGGTGTTTGGCAATACCTTATGGACTGGGAGGGATTCAGAACTGAAGAGACATGAAAGAGACATCTTGGATCTGGCTCTCATCCACCATCACCATCAACGCCTGTCTGAGCAGCTAGGGCCATCAGGAGTTGGCCATAGGGGAAGGGCCCTGTTACAAGATGCTCTCAACTGTGCCAGCTTCCGGGATTTAGATGCTGTGACTCCCCAGAGTACGGATAGCTGGCACAGCTCCTTTAAGGGTTCAGGATGGTCCCATTAATTGGTAATCATGTTCAGTGCTCAATCATAAGCCTACTAGTGATATCATCTAGCATTTGTTTTGTGCTCAGATCCAGTTTGATACCATGTCTCAAACCTTGCTTCAGATACCCCAGCATGTGAGTCCAAACCATCCTTCTCACAGTTAAGTGTCATAGTAACAAGACAATTTTCTACATTTCTAGGTTATGTTCCAAATGGTTCAATGAAGCACTTGATCTGTGTTTGTGCTTGGGAAGATAAGTTAGAACGATGCACTGAAACAGAAGCTTGGATAAAATGGAAATGCTTTCCTCCCTGGTCAACTGAAACTGATATATCCAAAAAGATTTTTAGTGATCTTAGACCCAAAGACTTTTGCATCTACCCAGATTCCCTATTCGTACTTAATCAAACAGTCATGAACAGGTCGTGTTGTGGTGCAAATATACCTTACAATGAAAATTAATCCATAATTACTGATGTCCTTATGTATTCAATTATAGTTTGGAGAGACGTCAAATACAAATAAAAATGGGGAAACAAGCTTTTAACAAATTTTACTGCTGGAGACCAATTGATGATGCTAAATTTTGGGTTTACACAGATAATATTACTTCCCATATGGATGATGATACATACACAGACAAACCTTAATTTGCTGTGTATTCAGATGTGTGGTGTTATCATCAACAAGCAGGGAAAAAATGATTTGGCTCTAAATAATTTTGATGATTTTTAAAAGAAAAATATTAGAAATAAAACTGCCTGTGTGGCCATGCTCTGACAGTACTCATTCTCATAATAGCACTTGGAATATTGGTTGATTATGCATTCCTGTTCATTTAAATAATTCATTACGTGCTATATGTATATATATATATATATATATATGTGAATTGCATATGTCATCATGCTTGCATCTGATACTTGCACGCCTTGCTTAAGTAAAGTACAAACTAAGTCTCACATCTCTTGGCTTATTTCTTTTCCTTTGAATTAGTTTAATATTTTGAAGCTACAAAACATAACACCTCCTTTCACAAGTTTCCTTTGTAAACACATACTAACCCCTGAATGGCTGAACACTCCAACTGAAACTACAGCTAAGACCTTTCCAGCTGTTAAATTTTGGCTTCCACAGGAGTGAATAGTTTCCAGGTGGATTGGCACTACTTTAAATTGGGTAACTGATTTCTTTTGGCAGTTTTCCAACGGACAATTACCATAGCCACTGGGATTATTGTTTTTGTAGTGCTCTGTTTGTTGAGACATTGAAGTCTGCAAGGATGGAAGTTTCTGCTGCTTGTGTAACAACTCCACTCCTAAGACTGCATTAACTCTCAAGCCTGACCTGTACTACTATGGCTTATCTCTCATATGTCTGTTTTGCTATACATTGCCTTGTTCATGCCTCTTTACCTATTCCTCTGGTTCATCCGTACCTCTGGAAAAGTGAAGAATAGGGACAGCCTCATCATGATATCCTTGCTTCTCTCCTTTTCCTAGTCTTGATCATATGTATGGGTATGATGTTTCTCACCTCATTTGAAGGGGTTGGGATGTGTCTGCTGTCAATAATTGGTCTAATAACACAATCCTACAAAATGATGTCAAAAAATATTATTTTTCACTTAACCTATTTGGATATTACGTATTCACTTTATAACATAGTTAGCTTCTTATATCATATGGATCTTAAGATTTTATATAATGTACTTTGTAAATGTGTTGTCCACTGCTAATAATGGCATTATACTGTCATTGTTTACAGCTCAGACTTTTAAAACCAACTTTTTTTTACTATATTTTGTGTGTTATGTTATAATGGTAAAAGACAGCGACCCCTGTGGAATGCTAAACTCCTGATAACCTTTTTACCCATTCTGTTGTGATTGCTTCCTAAAGAGAAATGTAATCCTAGGACCTCCAATGTCTACAGAGCATTGTATTGTTACAAAGTTTTTGAATATGCCTTGCTATTTGCTTATTATTTGGATATAAGCATATATTGCATAAGTGGTACATCTACAATGCAACAAGTAGGGGCCACTAAGCTATTAATATTAGCATTTGTATTATATTTAATGTTACAAGAACAATTTATATATTTGGTGGATAGAATCCCATTGTTTGACAGAACAGACTGAGTAGCCTGACTCAGTTAAAGTTTCCTCAGCAAAGTTAGGAAGATGTGTCAATTCTTCTTAGTTAGACCCGATCATTAACAAAGTAAAGGGGGAACACCTAAATAAATATACCCAGAGTTCAGAATCACTAAAATGGTAAGAAACTTAAGCAGATGATATGCTTGGTATCAGAATGTTAAGTTACAGCATACCAGTGGGTGTTCATTCCCATGGGAGGAACATAACCAACCCCTATGTTTTGATACATTTTTCTGGGCACTTAGAATTAAAGGTATGGACACAATCTTCAGTAGGAGAACTGTACTCTTCCTTACCTCGTAAATGTTTCATTTTTAGGAATATTATTATATTGTGAAATCATGTAACGGATGGATATACACTAGTTTTTTATAATTAAAATGTGAGATTACTAATCCTGAGGCAAAAGAAGATAAAAGTACATGATCAGAAACTTATTTACAAGACTCGTTTTCAGAAAACCTGAGTAAAGCTGTGCACTGCATCCAAAGCAATGCACAAACCCTTGTGAAATAAATAAACTACCTTCAGCTTAGTGAGAGATATTGTCAGCTGACATGATGAACTAATAGCAACAGAGAGTGTGATTTGAACCCTTATCAAGGAAATGGCAAGAACTGTTGTGGGCACAAAGACTTTAGAGATCAGCTAACATGGACTTACTGTATGATATACTCATTGATGTGTCATTGTTGCATATTTATAGAAAATTATAAATATCAATCCTTTGACCTTGGGAAAATGTGTGCAGTTGAGATTGGGGGGGGGGGGGGGTGAATACTCCAAAGTGAAAATCACCACGTTGGGAAGTACTCAAAGAATTCATTGAGCATTGGATTGAAGATAACCTTTCTAGCACTGTTAACTTGCTGGAACTGTTGGAGTGACAGTCTATTTCCAAGAGGAGACTTTGCAGGAGTCTTGATCTCAAAGCTGAAATCCATACAAAGAAGATGGGTTAGAAATCTTCACTGAGCAAGTGGGGTTGTGATGGATATTCACTTCCTGGGTCTCATGTTTGCTAATCCTAGTTTCTAAACACAACAGCTGCCTTTGTAAGATCAAACAATAGTAAATCAGCTTCCAATTTGTTTAGTTTCTGGACAAAAGCGGGAGTCTGGCTTCAGTTCTTAAAATATAAATGGAAAGCAGTAATAGCATGAAGTTTAAAAACATTGCTTTGTAATCAAGCTCTCTATGTAGCTTGTGCTTCATCTGTGAGAAGCTCTCTGCACCTGATTTATTGCTGCTCAAAGTACAATAAAAGATCATGGGTAATTTAATTCAGTTTGTTTCAAAACGGACAAGCTGATTAAGTTGCTTAATTTAAGGAAGTTTGCAGACAAGATGGATAATACAGTTTAGCACATCTATATCTGATCTATTAATGTTGGGAGTTTTATGTACTCAAGGAAGTTAGCTTTATCACATTAATTATGGGTACCTGAGATCTATGTCTCCAAGTTGTGCTTTGACTGTTTGTATAAAATGGATATCTCAGGAAATATCATATACATGTGAATTCAACCAAGCGGCAGGGAAATAGTATAAATGCAGAGGGCAGTTAAAGCTTATTGACAATGGGGTAATGTGGGGAGCTTAATGTAAAGGAACCCTTAGGAGGCAGTGATCATAATATGACTGAATTCATACTGCAATTTGACAGGCAAAAGTATAAGTCAGATGATTCAGTATCGCAATATAATAAGGGGAATTACAGAGGCATGGGAGAGGAGCTTGCCCAGATGGAATGGAGGTGGATACTCGTGGGGATGATGGCAGAGCAGAGGTGGTGGAAGTTTCTTGGAATAGTTCAGATGGCGCAGGATAGATATGTCCCACCGAAGGAGTTCTCAAATGGCAGGGGTAGGCAACCGTGGCTGACAAGGGAAATTAAGGACTGCATAAAAGCCAAGGAAAGGGCATGTAAGGTATCAAAAGTGGAAGTCGAATGATTGGGAAGCTTTTATAATCCAATAAAAGGCAACTAAAAAAGCTATAAGAAGGGGAAAGATGAAATCTGAGGGCAAACTAGCCAATAATACAAAGCAGAATATTAAATGGTTTTCCAGTTATATAAAGGATAAAAGGAAGGTGAGAAATAGCAGATGAACTTATTGGGTACTTTGCATCAGTCTTCACTGTGAAAGACACTAACAGTGTGGCAGAGGTCTGTGAGTGTCAGGGAGCAGGAGTGAGTGCCATTGATATTACAAAGGAAGAAGTGCCAGGCAAACTCAAAGGTCTCAAGGTGGATAGGTCACCTGGACCAGATGGACTACATCTCAGTGTCCTGAAAGTGATTGTTGAAGGGATAATGGATGCATTGGTTATGATCTTTCAAAAATTACTTGAGTTTGGCATGGTCCTGGAGGACTGGAAGATTGCAAATGTCACTGTATTCTTTAAGAAGGAAGGAAGGCAAAAGTAAGGAAATAATAGGCCAATTAGCCTAACCTCAGTGGTTGGGAAAGTGTTGGAGTCTGTTATTAAGGATGAGGTTTCAGGGTACTTGGAGACTAATGATAAAATAAGTAAAAGCCAGCATGGTTTCGGTAAATGGATATCTTGCCTGATAGATCATTTAGAGGTCTTCGAGGAAGTATCAAGCGGGGTGGACAAAGGAGAGGCAGCGGATGTCATTTACTTGCATTTCCAGAAGGCACTTGATAAGCTGCCACACATGAGGCTGCGTAACAAGATAAAATCCTATGGCGTTGCAGGAAAGATACTGGCATGGATAGGGAAATGGTTGACAGCCAGGAGGCAGTGAGTTGGAATGAAGTTGGAGCTTCATGAGTTGGAATGAAGCGTGCCTTTCCTGGTTGGCTGCTGGTAACTGGTGGTGTTCCTCAGAGGTCAGTATTGGGACTGCTACTTTTCACATTGTTTGTCAATGATTTGGATAATGGAATTGATGGCTTTGTGGCAAAGTTTGCCGATGATACCAAGATAGGTGGAGGGGTAGGTAGTGCTGAGAAAGCAATGCGATTGCAGCAGGACTTAGACAAGTTGAAAGAATGGGCAAATAAGTGCAGATAGAATATAGTGTTGGGAAATGTACGGTAATGCACTTCGGTAAAAAGGAACAATAGTATGGACTATTGTCTAAATAGGGAGAAGGTTCAAATGTCAGAGGTGCAGAGGGACATACGGTCCTCGTGCAAGACTCCCAGAAGGTTACTTTATAGGTTGAGTCTGTGGGAAAGAAGGCAAATGCAGTGTTGGCATTTATTTCAAGGGGAATAGAATATAAAAGCAAAGAGATAACGCTGAGGCTTTATAAGATACTAGTCAGGCCAGGCCATACTTGGAGTATTGTCAACAGTTTTGGACCCCACATCTCAGAAAGGATGCATTGTCTTTGGAGAGAGTCCAGGGAAGGTTCAGGAGGATGATTCCAGGAATGAAGGGGTTAACATATGAGGAATGTTTGGCAGCTTTGGGCGTGTATTCTCTTGAATTTAGAAGAATGCAGGGGGATCTTATTGAAACCTACTGAATGTTGAAAGGACTAGATAGGATGGATGTGGAGAGGATGTTTCCTATGGTGGGAGTATCTGGAAACAAAAACTTGAGAAGCAACCCTTTAGAACAGATATAAGGAGGAAATTTTTAGCCAGAGAGTAGTGAATCTCTGGAATGCTCTGCCACAGACTGTGGTGGAAGCCAAGACTGTGGGTATACTTAAAGGAAGCTGATTGCTTCCTGATCAGTCAGGGCATCAAAGGATATGTGGCGAGAAGGCAGATGTATGGAGTTAAGTAGGATATGGGATCAGCTATGATGGAATGGTGGAGCAGGCTCAATGGGCTGAATGGCCTAATTCTGCTCCTATGTCT
Organism: Hemitrygon akajei; assembly: GCF_048418815.1. Taxonomy (NCBI): domain Eukaryota; kingdom Metazoa; phylum Chordata; class Chondrichthyes; order Myliobatiformes; family Dasyatidae; genus Hemitrygon; species Hemitrygon akajei. Next base: position 59,202,089 of record NC_133137.1, read on the forward strand.
TATGGTCTTCTGGGTAAGAAACAAGAAACGTGAAAGAAATATGGGGTGGTCTAGAATCTATTCCTCAGGCTTTTATTTCTGCAACAGACAATTCATTCATCTGCATTGTTGGTGGGTCTTTTTAGCATATAGGAATTGTACTTGTATTTTGGGAATCCTTTCTGTTTTGTGTTTTGGAATTTGTTGGTGTTTTAGAAATTGTTTGTAATTGGAATTGTTTCAGGTAGAAATCCTCTGAGTTTTAAATATGATTTAAGATTGTTGTTTTGACTTAAACATGTATATTCCTGAAAATGAATGAACAGTGTTTAAACTAAGTGTTAGTTGGAAGTACTTTCTCCTTGGTAGAGAGGGGTGACCCACTGCTCAAATAGTTGGTATTGGCAGCTAAAGATGCCATGGAAAATACACAGGGAAGTGAAATAGTCTTTGAAGGTTGGGTAGTTACAGTATAACCTCCCATTAGTGAGGGTACTCGTGACTATTTATGTTCAATAAGGCTTAAGGTCTTAAGAGTGTTGTGGTCAGCAAACCCAATACCATCACATTCCTGGCTGAGATATCTAGAACCAAGGTTACATTTTCAAACTAAAGATTCTGGCCATTTACAACAAAGTAAGAAGGGAATTCTTCAACTGATGAATAGTGGATCTTTGATATTCTCTACTGAGGGGGGAAATTGAAGCTTCGTCACTTAGTATCTTACAGCTTTATACACGTTTTGATTGGCCACATCTTGAGTATTGCGTTCAATTCTGGTTGTTCTCCATAGGAAGCATGTAAAAACGTTGGAGAAGGTACAAAAGAGGTTTACCATAATATTGCCTAGATTAGAGGGTAGGAGTGAAAAGGAAAGTTTGGACAAGTTTGGGTTTCTTTCTCTGCAACAGCAAAGGCTGAGGGCAGATCTGATAAAAGTTTATAAGATTATGAGAGGCATAGACAAGGTTGACAGCTGTTATTGTTTTCCAGCCAACATGTCAAATACAAGACAGTGTATGTTTAAGATGAGTGCATGACTGAATAAATAGTGAAAAATGAGACTCCATTTGTTTGGACATAGTTGTCAGTAACAAGAAAGAGATGTCTCACCTGGTGCAATCCACATTAACTTGGTGGAAGCAGTGTTGTACAGAAAGAGATAAGTGAGACTCTAAAGCCTTTCAGTGCCTAAGCTGCTCAAGCAGGAATAAGATGATATTTACCTCCCATGAGGGCATGCTTCAGTTTTCTAACATTTCCTGGAGGTGCAGCAATTTCACTAGGGAAGATCAGTACATACATTGAACATTGAACACTGTACACTTACCCAGCCAACAGAGAAATTGTTTTTGAGTGTTTTAAAATTTTCTACTGGATTCCTGTCTGCATACTTGCTGACAGAATGAATTTCTCAGGGTTTTGACATTGCAAAATGCAAATGTTGTACTTCACAAGATGGCGGTGCGTGCAGCTGCAGCAGCCTCTCTGACCCCAATCAATGGCGAAATTACTCATTCTGTTCATCGTTTCTTTGACCAAGAAGCAGAGCTGATCATAAAGAAGCCTCAAATCTGCAAGTTTATCTCACTAGTAAGCTGGATAATAAAGGTGCTGCACGGTTACGGCCTAACACGTGGAGTGGACTCTTGCACCAGGTCACAGCCTACTACTCTGGGAAGTGGTGTGCAAGGACACAGCAGTGCAGGAAGTGTGCAGAGTTCAAGTGAGACTTAAAGAAGATTCCTGCAGGCCCGTGCTCCTAATGATTCCACTCACTAATGTCCAGTTGCTAGAAAATAAGGTGGACTACCTGCTCTATACCTAAACCAGGGACCTCTGCACACTTGTCCTGACTGAAACATGGCTCCAGGACACCAGGCCTAATCTCCTTTTGGCAAACGTAAATTTCGCAACCTTCGGTCGGACCCGCAGAGGAGGTCTGTGTGTCTATGTCAATAAGAAGTGGTGTGTGAATGCCTCAGTAGTAATAGCTTTCTGCTCACTGCAGATAGAGTTTTTAATGGTGAAATATAGACCTTCCTACTTACCAAAGGAGTTCGCTACCATTGTGATTGTTTCTGCATTGGTTGCTTTGTTGTTGCTGGTGACTTCAATCCTGCCAACAGTCCTGTCAAAGTTCTACCAACATGTTAACTTCACAACCAGAGGAGAGAATATATTCAACCTGGTCTATACTGACGATAGTGAAGTCTACAAGGCTGCCTCCACCCTCACCTCAGATACTCAGACCACATCCCCATTTTGCATACAGACCACTGGCTAAGCAAGTCAAGCCAGTTTGCAGGGAGATCAGCACCTGGCCAGAAGATGCTGCCTCAGCACTACAGGATTGTTTCGAAAGCACAGACTGGAGCATATTCATCAATACTCATCACATCCACCTCTGATCATCACGTCAACATTGATGGATATGTGGAATCAATGACTGGCTACATAGGAAAATGCATTGAGAATGTTGCCAGGATTAAAGGCTACTCTGCCAGGGCAAATCAGAAACCATGGCTGACTGCAGAGGTTTGTGCACTTCTTAGGGATCGGAATAATGCTTTCAGAGCTGGGGATAAGACAAGTCTAAGCTCAGCATGAGCCACACTTTCCTGTGCCATCCGGGGGCCAGAGTGAGAAAACTCAGATATCTTTGTGACACAAGGGACATGTGGCAAGGTATTTAAACTATACAGATTACAAGTCCAGCCTGCAAGTCAACGACAGTGAAGCCTCCTTTCTTAATAGGCTGAATGCCTTCTATGCATGATTTGATGCAATTTGATGGGACATTCAGGAAAGTCCCATCTCTTCTTGAAGAACAGGGACCCTGTCCAACTGCAGCCAAGGCGAGGAGGATCCTAGCCTGAGTAACAGCTACAAAGTTTTGAGCATTTGGTAATGGATCATATAAAGTCCCATCTTCCAGCTATTTCCATTTCCAGTTCAAACCAGTCCACTGATGATATCGTCATAGCCTCGGCCTTTCACTCTGTCCTGTCCCACCAAAAAAACGATGCCTCAATCGCCAGGATGTTTTTTATTGACTTCAGCTTGGTGTTTAACACATTAATCCATCAGAGGCTAGTGGGTAAACTGTCCTCATTGGGAATCAACTTTCCTCTCTGTAACTGGATCTTGAACTTCTTGATGGAAAGACCCCTGCCAGTCCAAGTTGGCAGTCACATCTCAAGCTCCAACTTGCTGAGCACTGATCCTCGCCTTCACCTCCCCCTCCCACCCCTGGGGTGTGTGCTCAGCCCACTGCTGACTCACGACTGCACTGCCAGATCCAGCTCAAACCACCTCATCAAGCTCACCGACGACACAACAGTGGATGGTCTCATCGGCAACAATGATGAGTCAGCATACACAGCGGCGGTCGAGAGGCTTGCCAAGTGGTGTAAGAACAACCTGAGTCACAATGTGGACAAGACAAAAGAGATGATTGTGAACTTCAGGAAGGCACAGATTGACTGCTAATTGACTCTGCTGTGGAGAGAGGGTGAAGAGCCCAATGTTACTAGGTGTGCACGTAATGGACGATCTCACCTGGACCCACAACATCTCTGCATTAGTCAAGTAGTCACAGCAGCATCTACACTTTCTGAGGAGATAGAAGCATGCCATTCTAAAAACTTCCTGCAGGAGCATCATTGAGAGTGTCCTGTCTGGCTGAATCACTGTGTGGTGCAGAACCTGCAGGACATCAGGCCACAAGATACTACAGAGGATGTTGTAGATTAGATCTAATGGCCAGATCTATTCTTGCTAAATTTTTAGAACACTGGAAATTAAATACTCTTTCATTTTACTGAGCTTTACCACATTTATCCATTGAAAACTTCTTTTACATGAGGACCATGGACTTCTTTGCCATCATGGGATTAAGTCCAAAGATCATTATAATGTAACAGGAATTGTCAAATGGAGACCGTAATCTTTTTCATCACTTGATAGCAATGATTTCCCTTTGAGGTTCAAACATTTTACTTCATCCGCTGAAGGCTCATTTGGTTCCTCTGCAATTGTGTACTTTGGAATTCGAATCAATATATTATTTCTCTTGTGTTCAGCAACTGGAAACTCAAAGAACAGAAACAAAGTCATTAAGCAACTTGAAGTATAGTTCACAGCGATGTAAACCTGAAAAGGGGCTGCACATTAGGTCAGCACAGCACAGACACCGCCAACAATTGGCTTCTGAGCTCATCCACTTATTGCTCTTAGAGGCTGCAGTGCTCTGGGAAGAGTGGTGCTGCGACCCTTCTCTCCACTGTTCGTCAGTGTACTGCGATGACCAGGCCTAACCCCCACCCCGTGCTCTGAGTCATCCCAAAGACCTCCGATAGTTTGCTGCTATCAAAGCGATCCTTCCACTGTTTTAATTATCTCTCAGGCACTTTAAAAACTCAACATGGATTAAAATAATAAATAAAATAAAGTAAAAAACAGTTGTATTTTAGTCAAAACCTGTTACTTAATTTGAACTGTATTTTTATCTTGTTTGTTCACTTTTCAGCATATGGTATTTATTTGCTGCCAATCCCTGATTATAAAGTTGATGGTGAACTATTTTCTTGCACTGTTGCAGTCTTTCCATTTCCTCGGTTGAGCACTTTCTTCTTTCTCCTTTGGCAGTCCCTTGGCATCAAGGCTGACCTCTTTTCTCCCAGTTTCACGGGCTATGAGGTCAATGGCATGAGAATGACAGATTCTTCCACGGGTAGGACAGGAAGTCGCAGATGAGAGCTGAGTGTGAAGTCCTTCCACCATTTACGCAAGGCTACTGCATCCTCACAATGCACTGGCTGCAGATATTCAGTACTTTCCTGAATGATCTTCTCCACATTGAGTGGGCACAAATTTCCAGAAGGCAGTGAGATGTTGCATTCTGTCAAGGAGGCATTGAGTGGAACCTTGAATCTTATTCTTTGTCCATGATCATTGTGTCTATTTAGAGAGTCTGACATTGTACATACCTGTACATACAAAGTTCAGCCTGTCTAATAGACAATTGAGTGCAATTCGGGATTCAGTGCTGGGGATGTTGGAACTGGATCACTTGTACATCTGGAGGAATATGCGGGGATAATCCTGGTAATATGTTTACTGTACCATGAAGTCCCTGCTGAAGGTATTGCAGGTTTCTGAGATGCATAGGAGGGCCGAAATCATTGCTAACTGATAGACTAGGAGTTACGTGCCAAGTCTGAGATCCTGATCTCAAATACACCTATCCTCAATTGACAAACGGCTGTGGTGATGAATGTCATCACTGATTTCTGCCTTCACTGAGAGGTATGGGAAGTGGTTCATGTACATTGAAAAATACAGTAAAATGTAGTGTTTGCATCAGATCACATCACCGCTGATTGTTCAAGTGTCCCTACACGGTCACAGGGAGAAAATACAAACTCCTTACTGGCAGCAGTGAGAATTGAATTCCAATCTTACAGGTGGTGCTCTACTAGCATTACACTAACTACTATGCTATTGTACCACCCAGCATAGCAGCATTACAGTCACGGTACAGCTAGGGTCTACTAGATCATTCAAAAGGGGCTTCAAGAGTCAACCACACAAGACAGGCCTGGAGTCTCTCAAAGGCCAGACTAGGTAAAATGGCTGATTTCCTTCCATTAAGGATGTTAGTGAAATGGATTTTACAATAATCCAGCAGATTTTATGGTCATGAATCCTAAAACTATTTATAGTCATTTTTTCCCCTAATTTCAGAATACTGTATCAAGAGAACTTAAATTCTACAGCTTCTATGGCAGGATTTGAAATTGCTAGTCCAGTTAATTTACCTGCTGCTGTTAAATTAAAATAAAGATAAATGAAAAACAACATTTTAACTATGTTTACCTTTGTATTCAAATGCTACCCCAGGGTAAATTTCAGCGGCCTGATGTGAAATACATCGGGTGCCTCACCTCACTTTGGTCCAGGAGCAGAGAGGCAAGACAGATGTGTCAACGCTCCACTCACATTTCACTGCTGAGATCAGGGAAGTGACGGAGAGTGAGGTTGGGAGCAGCTTGCTTTGGAATCTTCCCTCACAATGAAGCTTGATCGAGCCTATTTGTTAGTGATAATTTAGCATTTTGCACAGGAAATGTATAAAGTCAGTGTGCATGCTGTTGCAATTCCCAGTGAAATTCTTTGCAATTTTGTACTTGGATTTTAAAGTCAATGTTTCTTAAAAGGAGAGGTGGAGCTGAGTCGGCACCCTGAGGGCATTCCTGGTGGCCGCACCGTAGGAAGTCTATGAATAAACTTGGCAGGCTGCAGAAAAGATTCACAAATATGTTGCTCCGCTATGAGGGGAGACTGAAAAGGCTGAGACTGTTACCCCTAGAGCAAAGGAGGCTGAGGAGGTGACCTTTTAAAGGGTTATAAGATGATGAGGGGGCAGAGGTAAGAAGGAGAGAGGGGAAAGATTTAAGGGGAACCCAAGAGGCAACTTTTTCAAATAGAGGGTGAATGGAATACTGTTCATGTAACCAATCACCAGAGTAAGTAGTAAAGGCAAGTCATGGAGCCATATAACACCACAGCACAGAAACAGAACCTTCAGCCCATTTAGATTGTGCTGAACTGTTATTCTGCCTAGTCCCATTGACCTTGGATGGACACACCCAGACTATAGCCCTCCATATTCCTCTCATCCATGTACTTACCCAAACTTCTCTTCAGTATTGAAATCAAACCCGCATCCACCACTGCGAATGGCAGCTCATTAATAATGTTTAAGAGACATTTCAACAGATACATACATAGGAAAAGTTTTGAGGGATTTGAGCTAAATGCAGGAAATTGAACTTGGTCATCACAAGCAAGTTGGGCTGAAGAGCCTGTTGTCGTGCTTTATAACTCTGGCTGTGCCTTGAATCACAAGTGTGAGCCCAGCTCACCCCCATATATTATTGCTACACTAGAGGCAGAGGTGAGGCTGACCCCAGCTTGCTACCACCATCCCAAACAGGCAGCGAGCTCTGAGGGATCATATTTTTGAAGTTTCACCCAATAACTCCTTGTCAAAGGCTTTTTTGGAGATGTCTGATGGAGGAAACATTGCAAATAGATAGAAATAACCACAAAAAAAGATACAAAAGTGCACTAAAACACGAACAAATTGTTGAATAGTTACTTATATAATTAAATAGCAATGTCATGAAGGATCCCACCCACCCTGTTGATGGACTGTTTGTCCCATTCCCATCAGAGAAGAGGCTGTGCAGCATCCATGCCAGGACCATTAGACTCAAAAATTGCTGTCAGGCTGACCAACACATCCACCCATAAACCCAGCGCACTACCACTACATCTGCATCAGTTGCTCCTCTCCGTAGCCCCTCGTATCTTCATCCTCTCCCATGCACTACCACTATACAATTAGACCACACCTCATACTACACGGACACTGTCCCACTGTGATTTCATATGCTGTGCTGATACCCAGAAGAGTTCCTCTTACCAAGAGTCACTTTGTCACTTCATCATTTCCTGTCAGAGTCACTTAATTTCCAGATACATTGGGCCTCATACAACTGCTCTTATATTTATATTTATTGTGTTTTTATGAAGAAGAAGAAGAAGAAGAAGAAGAAGAAGAAGAAGAAGAAGAAGAAGAAGAAGAAGAAGAAGAAGAAGAAGAAGAAGAAGAAGAAGAAGAAGAAGAAGAAGAAGAAGTTGTTGTTGCTGTTGTTATTATTGGGGCACCGTCATGACGGTGCTTCCGTAGCAAGCTATTCTTGTTTTTACAAGGCCGAGTGGCTAGCTTGACATTCAACCCGACTTGGATTCGAACTCAGGAACCTTCGCTCCGGAGTCTGGTGCTGTTATTATTGCGCCACCAAAAGGGACTCATATACTGAAGAATGACAATAAACACTATTGAATCTTGAACCTTGAAAGCTTCAGGAGAAAGAAAGTCTGAACTTGACGTTTTCTACATGGATGATTGGCTTCTGGAATGTATCTGGATCCTGTCTGACCTACCACTGGACTCTGACAATGGACAATCAAATGACTTAACTTCAGACCTTCACTCATGCATAACTTCTGCATTGAAACATGTGTGAACAGACATCCAAATTGCCTTGAGGTGCAAATAATAGATATATTTGCAGAACCTTGGAAATTCTGGAAACAATTATCAGTCAACACTGTTTAGGCCATTGGAATCTTGTGGTCAGTCAGCATTTCTTTTTACTCCCACTTTATCATGCTGAATAATAACTTGATCTTTCTTTCCCCACAGAGAGAGAGCCTGGTAGTTACACAAGGACCTGTTGTGCCCTAAGAATGTCTATTAATGCCTCATTGCTTTGAAATGCCAACCATTACTCAGCTGGTGAAAGTAGCAGCTAATTTACTTACAAGAGTGATATTCTGTCATTCAGGAGTAAATACTGTAATATAATCTTTCATGTTCATCTGAAATATAATTGTCAGGGTTCTGCTTCACCTCTGATTGTTCCATGGTGTTGGACTGGTGCTTTTCTTTGATGACTTGTTTCAGTCTGTAGGACGGCCCGAACACATGAGTATAATGGGTCTGAGCAATGCAGAGGTTCATTATGAAAGCCAGGACACGTTCAGTAGAAACACAAGGATCCCCTCTGGAAACCAGCGTTTAGATTTCTATTTTCAGATTAAAATAAGTCATTATCAGTAAAAACAGCACTTTCTTCAGGAGACAAGGAAGGAACATAACATACAAAATTAAAGCTATTAATAGATACCACCTTACAGGATGGCTGCAACCATTTGCCTACCACTCACCTTCTGCCAAGGACTCTGTCAACTCCTTTTCTCTGTACCAGTGCTATTAAAGCCCAGACGGAAGAGACCTTCCTCGTGTAGTGGATTATCACAATGCCCCATCATTACTGCAAGCAGTGCCCCATTAAACTGTAATCACACACAACATTACAGCTCCTTTACTTCAATTAATCAATCGTCCTATTGCTGATGAGAAGTCCGGAGTTTATGCACACTCGCTCCTCCTCTGATTGCACTGTGTCTTCAGAGTTCTTTTCTTTCAGATCACAGGGTTGAGTGGCATGGACAGGAGAGGTGCCACCGCATGCCAAGGACCTTTTCCCCTGTCTCCTCGCCTTCCAAGATTTCCAATCTCCTCAGGCTGAATCTGGCCCCTATCTTCCCTCCACTCCCCTCCAGTGCCTCTCGTCTTCATTAGAGGACAGTAACACTGTGTTAAGTCACAGACAGGACTGATACATCTTGTGTTTGCTGAGCTCTTGTGTTTATGATGGTGGAGCAATTTACGATGGATGAGATTTTTTTATCTGGCCATTACTCAGACTGTGGCTAAGATATTTGTTATTGACAACTGCATACAGATACATAAAATTCTATTACAGTGTTAAATTATCTTAATTAATGCATTGCTTTCTAATATTCTAGTGTAGATCAGGAAGACTGATTTCCGAAACAAGCGCTCTAAACTACAGATCAATTTCTTAATATTCCTGAGCCAAATTAGATGATGAATACATACATTTTCCAAACAAAACAGCCTATCTTACTCATTCTATTTGGTGCACATTTTCACCTCAGTTGCCAGTGGAGAAGATGTACTCCTTCTGAGGCTACACATAGTGGATATCTTTCTCTAACAGACTGCAAATGAATATGTGTTTGAAGCCGCAAATCTTTGGCAATGATGCTTGTGCTGTATCCAGCAGTATTTGTCTTTGTAAGATACTATCTCAGAATTCAGTGGCAGGAAATAAAAGAGCAGCCACAGAAAAATAAATAAATAAAGTCTAGACTAGGATAGCCAGTAATAATGCCAGTCACTAAGCTTTAATGGGACTGAGATCCATTGGATTGGTGAGGAGGAAGGGGTTCCTATGTTACAATTCCAAAACAAAGCACTACTTTTAATCTGCTATGCTGTTGCCTCTGTAAATCAATCAACATAATCTAAAACATCTCCCACACGGATATTCTTTCTTCTTCCCCTCCCATCACTTAGAAATCCCTCCCAGCACTTAGAAGATACAAAGGCATGAACAACCATGCTCAAGGACAGCTTCTATCCCACTGGTATAGAACCATTGAACCTTTGTACAGTTGCAAGGAACAAGCTTCTGAATCCTTTGCAATTACCTGGTTTTCTGCATTAATTACTCATAAAATGTAGTCTGATCTTCAACGAGGTTACAATAATAGACAAACACAGTCTGCCTGAACTAATAACACACGAACAATTGTACTTCTTCTCATCAATACTGTGTACACCATTTAAACTATCACAGTCTAGGTCAAAAAAGCATGTAAACCTCTGGGGTAATGCCTTCTACAAAAAGCTATTTGGAGTTAGGTGTTCCAATCAATGAGTTGAGATCGGATGTGTGCACTGTAGAGGTGTCCTGCCCTTTAAAAATAACACAAAGAGTCAGGTTAATGACAGAGCCTGTGCTTCTCAAGGAAGTTTTGTTTATGTGCACCATGCCTCGATCAAAACAACTTTTAGAGGACCTTAGAAGAATTGTAGAGATACATGACACTAGAAAAGGCTACAATAGCATTTCTAAAATCCTAAGTGTGCATCAGTCTGCAATATGAGAAATTGTCTCCAAATAGAGGAAATTCAGTACTGTTGCAAATCTCCCTAGGAGGGGGTGTCCTGTAAAGATCACACCAAGAGCACAATGTACAGTGCTGAGGGAGGTGAAAAAGAATGCAAGGGTAACAGCAATAGACCTACAGAATCTCTAGAAATTGCTAAAGTCTCTGTTCGTGTGTCCTCTATAGGAAAAGAACTGAACAAGAACAATGTTCAGGGAAGGACACCATCGAGGAAACCACTGCTCTCCAAAAAAAAACATTGCTGCATGTCTCAAGTTTGCAAAGACCACTTAGATGTTCCACAACACTTCTGGGACAATATTCTGTGGACAGATGAGACAAAAGTTGAAGTTTTTTTAGCAGAAATGCACGCTGCTATGTTTGGAGGAAAACCAACACCGAAACCTCATCACAACTGTGAAGCATGGTGGAAGGAGCCTTATGGTTTGGGGCTGCTATGCTGCCTCAGGGCCTGGACAGCTTGCAATTGTTGAGGGAACAATGAATTCAAAATTGTATCAAGACATTTTACAGAAGAATATCAGGGTAGCGGTCCATCACCTGAAGGTAAATACAAGTTGGATAATGCAACAAGACAATAATTCAAAACACAAGAGTAAATCAACAACAAAATGGTTTAAAAAGAAAAAAAAAATTGTGTTTTGAAATGGCCAAGTGAGAGTCTAGATCTTAACCCAATTGTGATGCTGTGGCATGACCTGAAGTGAACTGTTCGTACAAGTATCATATAAATATTAATGAAGTGAAGCAGTTTTGTATGGAGGAATGGTGGTCTGAAATTCCTCCAAGCCAATGTGCAGGACTGATCAACAGTTACCAGAAAAGTTTGGTTGAAGTTTCAAGGGGGTCATACCAGTTACTGAAAGCAAAGGTTTACACACTTTTGCCAACAAATACATGTAATATCGGATCATTTTACTCAATAAGTAAATGAACAAGTATAATGTTTTTTCTGTTATTTATTTAATTGGGTTCTCTTTATCTAGTTTTAGGACTTATGTGAAGAACTTATGCAGAAATAGAGAAAATTCTAAATGGCTCTCAAACTTTCCAGCACCGCTGTATGATAAGATGAACTCTTGACACCACAACTGACCTCAGCAGGGCTTTCCACCCTTTTGTCTGTTTGCACTGCACTTTCTCTGTAACTGTGACAGTATTCTGAATTCTAATATGGTTTCCCTTGTACTATCTCAGTGCACTGTTGTAATGAAAGGATCTGGATGAATGGCAAGTAAAACATTGTTTTGCACTGTACATAAGGTATATGTGACAATAATAAATTAATTTACTAATCATGGTATGGGATACAGTAACGTAGTGTCACAATGAGCGCTGGTATGTCTGAACCAGGTGTGGAGGAATGGCAGACTTTGTCACAGTGAACACTGGTGATAATTCAACCCACACATGAAGGAACGGCAGACTGCCATGCAGAGAAGTAAACAAGAGGTTAGACACTGGACTACCACCAGAGAATCAGAGGCACGACCCAGAGACAATGCAAGACAAACATAAGGTCTCTGTTACGGCTCTAAATGAGGGTACCCTTTAAATCTGGGAAACCTGTGCCAGTCACAATTAACTTGACAAGATGAAACAAAAAGTACCAGGGTTTAATGGCTCTAACAGTTAGGAAACATGGGTGACTGAGAAAACAAGAAGTCCAACACTCTACAGCACACTGCAGAGGTCCACTGGGCTCATGACACGTAGAGGTATTTGGGCAGAAAGTAGTGAAGTGAAGGGGATGGGAGGAGATAATGCAAGCAATGGGAGTTGGGGAGAAAGGGTACTTCTTCTGTCCTTGCCACTCATCCCCTCTATTCTAAAAGAACAATGAAGTAGCAGCACAAGAATGACAAATGGTAAATAACAGTAACTCCTGACTTGCCACGTACAATGGAATGAGTGATTAGGTGAAGTGTGAGAGTGTGGGTTTAGATATAGCCAACATTGCCCTCTGTAACTGTACTAGCTAACAGACCCCTGGGCCATAGGTGTGAGCTCACAATCCCGCTGTGACAGCTGGGGAATTTAAATTCAGAGAGTTAAATAAGTTTGCATTGTTTTTAAGTTGACTGACAGTAAATATGTGAAGTATGAATTCCTGTAATATACTCTTTTCCCTCAGGCAGAAGATACAAAAGCCTGAACACTCGTACCACCAGGCTCAAGGATAGCTTTAATCACATTGTCATAAAGCTACTAAATGGACCTCCAGTATGATAAGGTGGATTCTTGACCTCACAATCTACCTCGTTGTGATCTTGCACTTTCTCTGTAGCTGTTACACCTTATTCTGCACTGTTATAGTTTTACCTTGTTCTACCTCAACGCACTGTGTAATGATCTGATCTGTATGAACAGAATGCAAGACAAGCTTTTCACTGTATCTCGGTGCATGTGACAAGAATAAACCAGTTCTGATCTGATTGAGTTCAGGGAAAGGATCTCGCTGTCTTTTGCTAGTCTGGACACCAGGTGACTTCAGACTCACCGAATTGAATGAGTTAGTGTTTAATTGCAGTTTTGTGTGCCTCCAAAGTGGTTGCTTAATATGTAACTGTCTTCTCAGTTCGGCAGTGGTAATTAGGGCTGAGCAACAACTGTCAACATTGTGAGCAATGTTGACATGCTGAGAATAAATAAATTCAGGTGCACGGACACTTACCCAAGAACAAACATTAGACAGGGACCAATATCCGCAAATTTGAAGTTACAGAATTATAAACTCAAGTACATAATGATCTGACAGATGTATTGAAAATCTCTTTCATTAGTGTAGTTTTGGCCTTTCAGAATTCCAGGAGCAAAGGGCCATAGTATTGACACTGATGAGACATTAATGTCATAGATAAAGATGAAAATTAGCTTTGTTTGTCACATACACATGGAAACATTGAAGCATACAGTAAAATTCGTCAGTTGCATCGCATCAAATCAGCTATGATTGTGCGGAGAGCAGTATGAAATGTCGCTATGCTTCTGGCACCAACATAGCATGCCCACAACTTAATAACCCTAACCCATACATCGATAGAACGTAACTAGAGCGCCTGGAGGAAACCCACCTAGTTCCAGGGAGAATATACCAACCTCTTACAGACAGTGGTGAGAATCAAAGCCTGATCAGCGTTCACTGGCGCTGTAAAGCAATTGTGCTAAGCATAGTGTTACTGTGCCGCCCCAATATTATAAAGTAGGATTAGAACATGGTTTAATATCACCAGCATATGTCGGGAAATCTGTTGTTTTGCAGCAGCAGTGCAGTGCAATACATAATAGAAAACAATGCAAATTACAATAATTGAACTGAAATGAAATGAATTGAATTGGCTTTATTTCTTACATCCTTCACATACAAAAGGAGTAAAAATCTTTGTGTCTCCGTCTAAATGTGCAACATGCAATTTATAGTAATCCGCAATAAATAGCACGTGCAACAGGACAGTCAATATAGGTTAGAAATACAATTGTATCAGCAGGAATTAATCAGTCTGATGGCCTGGTGGAAGAAGCTGTCCTGGAGCCTGTTGGTCCTGGCTTTTACGCTGTGGTACTGTTTCCCAGATGGTAGCAGGATGTCCTTGTTGGAGTGGGATGTCCTTGGATGCAAGCCACACCATCTGCCCCAGTTGGTACTCAGGCGCCAGAGTCCAGTGTCAGTCAGCCATCTTCTTATTGCATTTTGCCAATCTGAGTAGGGCTGTGCGAGTCTCCTCCCAAACCTTAAGACACTGATCGATATGGTTCTGAACCAATGGTACCACAATCTCCTCTTCTTGTGCGGGGAACAGAGGGGGTTGGTACCCCAGGGAACACCGGAATGGAGACCTTTCAATGGCCGAGCTCACTAGAGAGTTGTGGGCGTACTCAACACATGGGAGGTGGTCGCTCCAGGTCGACGGGTTGTTTGCCGTTACACAACGAAGCATCGCCTCAGGGTCTTGGTTGACCCGTTCCATCTGCCCGTTCGTCTGGGGGTGGAAGCCGGCTGACAGGCTGACCAATGCAACTAAGGCTTGACATAAAGGCCTTCCATACCTGTGAGATGAATTGGGGACCTCGATTGGAGGCGACGTCTGCGGGGATTCCGTGGAGGCAGAAGACGTGGTGGATGAGAAGATCTGCGGTTTCTTGGACCCCGGATGGTATGTAAGGGAAAACTTGAACCGTCCAAAAAATAACACCCAATGGGCCTGGCGGGAGTTCAAACATTTGGCAGTCTGAATATAGCCCAGGTTTTTATGATCAGTCCATACCACAAATGGTTGTTCTGCCCCTCCAGCCAGTGCCTCCATTCTTCCAATGCTAGTTTGACTGCCAGGAGTTCCCAATTCCCCATGTCGTAATTCCGCTCGGCAGGCGAGGATAGAAGGCACAGGGGTGAAGCTTTTCATCCAAACTTGATCATTGGGAAAGGACTGCTCCTATCCCGGAGTCAGAGGCGATGGACCAGGATGGGAGCAGTGGTGAACTGCCTCTTCAGGTCGGTGAATGCTGAGTCAGCTTCAGAGTCCCAACAGAAGGGGGTAGTAGGTGAGGTAATCCGGGTAAGGGTAATCCACTCGACTGTAGTCTCTGATAAATTGGCAGTAGAAACTTGCAAACCCCAGGAATCGTTGAAGTTGTTTGGGGGTTTTGGGCCTAGGCCATTCTTCCACTGCCCGGATCTTCTCGGGATCTGCTCTCACCTGCCCGCTCTCGATGATATAACCTAGAAAGCTGACCGAAGGAACGTGGAACTCACATTTCTCCGCCTTCACAAATAATTGGTTTTCCCACAGTCTCTGGAGGACTTGACTGACATGGTGAATGTGTTCTTGAGGGAACGGTGCTAGAAAATATCAGGATATCATCAAGGTAAACAAACACGAAATGATTAATAAACTCCCTCAGTACGTCATCAATGAGGGCTTGAAAAACGGCGGAAGCATTGGTGAGGCCAAATGGCATGACCAAATATTCAAAATGGCCCAGAGGTGTATTAAAGGCCGTCTTCCACTTGTCCCCCTCCCTCACCCTGACTAGATGGTTTGCGTTCCGAAGGTCCAGCTTTCAGAAAATGGTGGTTCCATGCAGTGGTTCAGAAGCTGGACTAATGAGGGGTAGAAGGTACTTATTCTTAACTGTTATACTGTTTAGGCCTCTGTATTCAATACAGGGACTAAGTGACCCATCCCTCTTTTCTACAAAGAAGAAACCAGCACCTACTGGGGAAGATGAAGGTCTGATAATGCCCGCTGCGAGGGACTCGCTGATGTACTTCTCCATGGCCTCTCTCTCCGGTCGCGATCGGTTAAAAAGGCGACTGTTGGGTAGCGACGCCCCGGGGAGAAGGTCGATGGCACAGTCATAGGGGCGGTGTGGAGGCAGGGAAAGGGCTCGTTGTTTACTGAATACCGGTCCCAGGTCATGGTATTCTGTGGGGACTCGGGACGAATCGAGGGGTTCTGGGGCAGGCGGAGTCGCGGTAGCTTCCCTGGGAGATGGGGCTGACCACAGACAGTTGGCGTGGCAAGACTGGCTCCATTTGGCTATCCTCCCAGTAGACCAGTCAATGTGGGGATTGTGTTGGGTCAGCCATGGATACCCTAGAACTACCGGGGCTTGAAGTGAACGAATGAGACTGAATCATACCTCCTCCCTATGGTTGCCGGATAGGATCAAGGTCAGGGACGGCGTACAGTGGATCACCCGAGCCAGCAGTTTTCCATCCAGGGCCCGGGCCTCTGGGAGAGTAGTTAGCGGCTCATGAGGTGTTCCAGCCTGAGAGCCTATGTCTTCATCCAGTTTTCAGTCCAGGGCCCGGGCCTCCAGGGGTAATTAGGATTTGAGGTATTCCAGTCTGGGAGGCTAAGTCCTCATCCAGCTGATTGTCCTCGACACCGGAATCCACCAGAGCGGATAGGGACAGAGACTGGCGTTGGTAATTCACGGTAGCCAGCATCAGCATCCAAGTCTGGGGGGCTGAAGGGAGTATCGTCCAGCTCACCAGGTGCCCTCCCTTTTGGCCACTGAGGGCAGGTATCCCAGAAATGCCCTGGCTGGCCACGATAGAAACAATCACCAGCTCTCCAACCGAAGTCGTTCGGACGGGGAGAGCCGGTTCTGTCCCAGCTGCATCGGTTCCTCCCCCAGGGTGGTGAGGACGGTCGGAGCAGGAGCTACACTTGGAGCGGCTGGGAAAGGCAGGCTGGCTGGGACTGATAAGGTAGACTGTAGGCTTCCCCAAGGAGCGAGGCAACTGGTTCTTTCTCTCAGCTGCCCTTGAAATCGATTACCTAATCTAGTGGCTAGCAAGATCAGAGAGTCCAGACAGTCCGGGTCGTCCCTCGCTGCCAGTTCATCCTTTATCTTGTCCGAGAGGCCCCGTCGAAACATCTCCCGCAGGGCCTCGTCATTCCACCTGGAGTCTGCGGCTAAGGTTCAGAACTCGATGGAATACCTTGCTATGCTTTGTGAACCCTGACAAAGAGCCAGCAAACGTTTGGCTGCATCCTTACCATGAATGGGTTGTTCAAAGACCTTCCTCATTTCAGCAACAAAGGAGGGGAAGGAGGAACAAACCTCTGGTCTGTTATCCCATATCGCGGTTGCCCAAGCCAAGGCATCCCCTCGTAAGAGCCCCATGATGTACGCAATCTTCGATTTATCTGGTGTAGGTACATGGCTGTAGCTCAAAGACCAGAGAGCATTGTAACAGGAAGGCCCGGCACCTCCCTAGGTTCCCAGCACAGGGTTCGGGCTCAGGGACGTATGGCTCTCGAGGGGACTGTGCTGCTGATCACGGGACGACGCCATCTCGAGTGGTGCAGTTTGGGTAGTCAGGATTCTTGGAGGGGATGGAGAAAGGGAAGTGGAAACTGCTCACTGACCTTCCATACATTCGTGGAAGGCATCCAAAGGTTTTCTGTGACCTCCCTAAGTAGTTGGTCATGGGTGCCCAGTAGGTAGCCCTGACTGATGTAGGGGATCCATGTTCGCTGGGTTCATTATGGCTCGTTCGTTTGCTACACGACCGTGGCAGTGGACGAACCCAAGTGCAGAACACGGGCGCGGAGGCAGAGTCGGGAGGCATTCTTGACGCAGCAAGTGTGGAATCGGTATCCAGGAGCGATGCTGGACCTAGGACTGGCAGTCCTAAGAATCATGAAACGAGGTTACTTACACCGGAGTCAACCAACAAACTGGCAGCTCCTTGTTGTGATCGCAGGGTTGTTATCCTGCATTTGCTGATGGAAAGCAGGTGTGTGTAGTTCGTGGAACCTGGGATTGATTGGAAACTAAACGAGGGGATTGAGGCCCAATTCCTGAGGTAAATAGCCAGGTGGGGGATTGCCGGTAGGGACCATGACAGGCAGTGATGCAGCCATTCAGGATGCTCTCAATTGTGCTCCTGTAGAAAGTCCTTAAGATCTGGAGACACATACCAAACTTCTTCAACTGTCTGAGGTGAAAAGGCCACGTGAGATCCTTGGTGATGTTTATGCCAAGGAACTTAAAGCTGTTCACTCTCTCAGCCCTGGATCCATTGATGTCAATAGGGGTTACCTTTCTCCGTTCCTCCTGTAGTCCACAACCAGCTCTTCTGTTTTTGCAACATTGAAGAAGAGGTTGTTTTCTTGACACCATTGTGCCAGGGTGATGCCTTCTTCTCTGTAGGCTGCCTCATTATTATTTGAGATTAGGCCAATCAGTGTAGTGTCATGAGCAAACTTAATTAGCAGACTGGGGCGATGGGTGCAACACAGTCATGGGTATACAGAGAGTAAAGGAGGGGTTTGGGAAACAGCCCTGAGCGGCACTTGTGTTGAGGGTCAGAGGGACAGACGTGAGGGAGCCCACTCTTAGCACCTGCTGGCTATCTGACAGGAAGTCCAGGATCCAGCGGCAATAAGCAGGATGAAGGCCGAGGTCTCTGAGCTTCTTGTCAAGCCTGGAGGGAATCATGGTGTTGAATGCTGAACTGTAGTTTCACATAACCATCCTTCTTCTCCAGATGTGTAAGGACAGTGTGAAGAGCTATGGCTATTGTATCATCTGTCGATAGGTTGTGTCGGTAGGTGAACTGTAGGGGATCTAATGTGGGTGGTAGCATCCTGCAGATGTAGTCCTCGACCAGCCTCTCAAAGCATTAGGTTATTATTGAGGTGAGTGCGACAGGATGCCAGTCGTTCAGACATGTTTCCTTGGTCTTTTTATGTACGGGAACAATGGTGGATGTTTTGAAGTAGGAGGGCACTCTACACTGGGTGAGGGAGAGATTAAAAATGTCTGTAAACACACCTGCCAGTTATGCCGCACATGTCCTGAGTACCCACTCTGGAATCCCGTCCGGTCCTTCAGCCTTGCAACGGTCCACTCATTGGAAACACCTGCATACTTCAGCCTCAGAGATGACCAAGGTGCAGGTCGCTTTGGCGGCTCTCCTCAGGGGCTCAGTGTTGGCAACACCGAGCCACACGTAAAAAAGATTTAGCTCCTCTGGGAGTGAGGCAGCGATGTTGGAAACACCACTGTGTTTAGCTTTAAAGTCTGCGATGGTGTGCAGACCTTGCCATAAGCTGCGTCTGTTGTTGGTGGAGAGTTGTGCCTGGATCTTGTCCCTGTATTGTCGTTTCACTGTCTTGATGACTTTGAGTAGATTGTAGCTGCATTTCTTGAGTTCCTGGTGGTTACTGGCAATGTAAGCTCTATCTTGCACAGTCAGTGCTGTTCGCATGGAACTGTTGATCCAGGGTTTCTGGTTTGGATAGACCCTGACTGATTTTTTGTGGACAACACCCTCAATGCACTTCCGGATGAAACTCATGACCCCATCCATGAACACGGAGACATCCTCATCATGAAAGGTATTCCAGTTGACGTCATCAAAGCAGTTCTAGCATGGAGACCGATTGGTCAGACCAACAGTGGACAGTTTTAACTATGGGCACCTTTTGCTTCAGCTTCTGATTGTACATTGGCAGAAGCAAGATGGAAGAGCGATCTGACTTCCCAAATGGCGGATGGAGGAGCACTTCGTAAATGTTGTGGAAGGGAGACTAGCAGTGGTCAGGTATGCTTACTCCCCGTGTGCTCACCTGCATGTGTTAACAAAACTTCGGAGAGACTTAGGCAGTGACACTCTATTAAAGGCTCTGGTGATGATGAAGGCAGGCTCTGGGTGTACAGTCTCCAGGGTGCTGCAGGTCTCATATACAGTCCGTGAGAACCTGGTCAGAATCAGCCTGTGGCAAAATATACACAGCCATGATTGTAACAGCTGTGAACGTCCTTGGCAGTGTTACGAACCCCGTAACTGGGTCACTTACCAGCAAAGATAGAGAGGTCCGCTGAAGTCTGATGGTACTATTTTTAACAGTATTTATTGGTAAAAATACACAAAAATAATATCAATGCAAACATACAGATAATATACGTCGTCAATACTAAATCTAAAAGTGCGGGTATAATACTAATCACTAAGAAATAGCTCTATCGTTGTCTGGGGGATAATGTATTGTCCGATGGAAATATAGAAGTCATTCAGTTCATGCAGGCTGCAGCTTTTTGGTTCAAGAGAGATTTTAAGAACTTGCCGGCTTTTCCTTTTATGATTTCGATCCTTCCAGAGTTCCGTTGGTGTTGGTTTCTCCTTTAGCTAAAGCCGTTCTTCCGTGGTAAGGCCCCAATCCCGGCAAAGGGAAAGGACGCATGTGAGCCCCCCACCAGCTGTCGCTATTAAACGCTGTCATGGGATTTCTAGCGTCTCTCCTGGTGCGTCTGAAGGGGTTGTTCCCCAGACCCTCTTTTATCCTTACTCACGGGGTCTCAGATGTCAATCAGGTTGGGATGATGCAATCCCTCAACCAGCCCACTCGGGTCATTCCCTGAGGGCTTCAATGAATAGTACAGTACTCAATACACAATTCCGTCTCCAAGAGACAATAGTCGTCATCAATGGTTCCGCCTTTCTGGGGGCCAGGACACATTCCAAACCCTTGTGGATTCTGTGTGTCTCTCTCTCATTTCCTGGGTCCCAGACCTGAATTAATAGTAATCTTGCAATCCTCAAAAAGGAGGGGGACTACTTTGTACCCTTCGGCCCCTCAGAGTTGTGGCACATTCGAAACAGCAGCCAGAAAGGTCTACACAGCAGCACAAGGTACTCCAGATCCAGAGAACAAAAGGATATGAGGGTATGCACATTCCTGGGGTCACAACAAGCATTATTGACCATGAAGCATATCCCACCTCCTTTACTCTTCCTGGAGAGAATCTGGAACATAGAGAATCCAGAGGGCTCGATGGCATGATCCGGTATCTCCTCCGTCTGCCAGGTCTCCATGAAGCACAAAACATGATGGAATATATATTTATATATATAGATAAAATTAATGTTAAAATAGAGAAGAAGAAAATAGTGATGTAGTATACCTGTGTTCATTGTCCATTCAGAAATCAGATGGCGGAGGGGAAAAAGCTGTTCTTAAAACACAGAGTGTGTGACTTTGCGCTACTGTACCTCCACTTGATGGTAGCAATGTGAAGAGGGCATGTCCTGGGTGATGGGGGTCCTTAATGATGCATGCTGCCTTTTTGAGGCATTGTCTTTTGAAAGTGCCCTGGGTGCTGGGGATGCCAGTGCCCATGATGGAGCTGGCTGAGTTTACAACTTTCTGCCACTTTTTCTGATCATGTGTGGTTGCCCCATCCATACCAGATGGTGTTGCAACCAGTTAGAATGCTCTCCATGGTATATCTGTAGAAATTTGGTAGATTCTTTGATGACATACCAAATTTCCTCAAACTTCTAACAAAATATAGTTGCTCTCATACCTTCTTTGTAATTGCATCAATCTGTTGGGCCCAGGATTGATCTTCAGAGATGTTGACACACAGGAACTTGAAATTCCTCACCCTTTCCACTGCTGATTCTTCAGTGAGGACTCAGGGACCTTTCCTTCATCTTACTGATGCTGAATGCAAGGTTGTATTTGTTACATCACTCAACCAGCTGATCTATCTCACTCCTGTATGCTTCCCTGTCACCAGCTGAAATTCTGCCAACAACAGCTGTATCATCAGCAAATTTATAGATGGTGTTTGAGCTGTACCTAGCCACAGTGTCATGGGTGGAGAAGAGAGTAGAGCAGCACACAACCTTGAGGTGCCCCCATGTTGAGAAGGTGATGTTATTTCTGATCCACACTGACCATGGTCTCCTGATGAGGAAGTCAAAGATCCAATTGCAGAGGGATGTACAGAGGGTCAGGTATTGGAGCTTGTTGATTTTACAATATTTTGTGTTCCAAAGTCAGAATCAGGTAACAACAGTGATAGCACAGTGGAGTCATCGGCAAATTTATAAATGGTGTTTGAGCTGTGTCTAGCCAGTCTGGATGAGTTAGAAAAATAGAGGTCATCAGTCCAAAAAACTCTCATCACCTACTGCAGGCACCAGGATTAACTGGGTCTTTCTCGGATGAAGCAAATCAAATAAAGATTACAGTCACAGTGCCATAGACAGCCCCAAACATTGCCACTGGGCTCCAATGACAATGTGACTAAACTCTGTACCATAGCAACAGATATGGATCCTCATCTGAAAAACTAAAGATATGACAATGTAAAAGTTGATATACATGGTACATTGGAGCAAACAAGTGGGTAATGCTTGTGTAGTGTTAACACTTGAACATACATGCCAATGGATCATATCTAATGAAATTAATATCTGCCAATGGATTCTTTTTGGCACAAGGTGGTGCAGACATGAAATATGATGATTTTAAGGTGGATGAAGGAGGTGAACTGGATTAAAGGCAGCTGGCCTCCTTTGAATAAATGCAGATTATTATGTCCACTTAATTAGGAAAACAGGGTTTGGGTTCAACACTTTTGCTGAAAGACAGCACTTCAGAAAATGGTGCGCTTCCTCAGTACTGGTGAAACTTGCCTCTTGGAAGCCTGGCAAGCACCATCACACTGGTAGGATGGAGGGAGGCTCTGAATTCATTGTGATTGTGTCAGAAAATTAGATCTTATTGGCAATGTATTGCTGAACTTTACAGGTAGAGATACATAAGATGATGATACTACATTGGCCAGGCAGGATGGGGATACTTCTTTCATCTTTGTCATAGCTTTATTGATGGATAATTCATCTTTTGAGTACAATGCAACATTCTTCCTGATTTTGAATTTTAATCCCACCGTCAGATGCTGGAGAAAATGATGAGGAATAAAATACATTAGTTTTGATAATCTATTAATCATTCTCAGAGCAAGGCCAGTACACTTTTGCTCATTCAATGCTGACATGAGAAAAATATTATTCTCCTTGTGCCCTATGGTCCTTAAGGTGAAACCTTCCCACCTTCCATTAAGTTGTCAGTGGAAATCCTTGAGGGCAGTGACTATAAAAGAATGCTGAACCACAGTAAAGCCAGTGTCCACTTCATTAGGTACAGAAGTGTGGTTTTCTGCTGTTGTAGCCCATCCACTTCAAGTTTCAACATGTTGTGCATTCAGATATGCTCCTCTGCACACCATAGTTGTGATGCATGGTCACCTTCCTGTCAGCTTGGACCGGTCTGGCCATTCAACCTCCGACCTCTCTCATTGACAAAGAATTTTTGCCCACAGAACTGCCGCTCACTGGATCTGTTGTGGTTTTCACATCATTCTCTGTAAACTCTAGAGATAGTTATGCATGAAAATCCTGAGAGATCAACAGTTTCTGTGATACTCAGACCACCCTTGTCTGGCACCAACAATCATTCCACGGTCAAAGTCACTTAGTTCACATTTCTTTCCCATCCTGGGTGGGTGGGTAGGAGAGGAGGGAATACGGAATCTGATAGGACTGGATAGAGGACTATGGGAGAAAAGGAAGGAGGAGAAGCACCAGAGGGAGGTGATGTGCAGGTGAGGAAAAGAGAAGGGATAAGCGGTAAGAGAAAGGGTAATAGGGAACAGAAAAGAGAGAACATGAAGAAACAAGGATTTATTCAAAACACAGAAGGCATTTGAAACTTTATGGGTGCCACAGGTATTCATTCTACATCATGATAGTGTAGACTTGTTTAACTATTATATGTCTTTCCTATGACCACTCCAGCAATATTTCAAAAAGTAGAGATTCTGCAGATGCCGGAAATCTTAAGCAACACACTATCAAATGCTGGAGGAACTCAACAAGTCAAGCAGTATCAATGAAGAAGAATAAACAGTTCATGTTTTAGGCCAAAGCCCTTCATCTGGAATCAATGATATTTTACTTTTATTCTGTTCTGTCGCCTGTTGATAAATCTGCCCCTGTATAATTAATCGAGAATTCCTCTCCAATACTTGAACAAACTGTGGCAGCAGGACAGCAAAATAAATGAAGGCTGGAAATGTTTTTAATTAACTTATAAATATTTAGATGGTGTCCTAGTTGCCATTTTGCATTGTTGGACAAAGTACACTACCAGCTGCCTTGGACCGAACTAGTTATCAACATCACTGAAAGGCATAGAGTCATAAAGTCACAGAACACTACTGCACAGAAGCACTGTTTGCCCTTCTGCCTATCTAGCCCCACCAGACTGTTAATTCTGCCTAGTCTCATTGACTATAGCTTTCCATATCTCTCCATATCATGTACTTATCCAATATTCTCTTAAAAAAATTAAATCAAACCCATATCCATCACTTCTCTCACACCATCCTTTGAGTGAAGAAGATCCCCCTCAAGTTTCCCTTAAATATTGCACCTTTCACCCTTAACCTACGATCTCTAGTTCTAGTCTCACCCAATCAGAGTGGAAAAAGCTTGTTTGTATTTCGCTATCTATACCCCTCATAACTTTGTATACCTGTGTCAATGTCTCCTCATTCTTTCATGCTCCGGGGAATAAAATCCTAATATATTCAACCTTTGCCTATATCTCAAAGGTTCAAAGGTCCAATTTAATGTCAGAGAAATGCATACAATATACATCCTGAAATGCTTTTTCTTCGCAAACATCCACGAAAACAGTGAAGTGCCCCAAAGAATAAATGGCAGTTAAATGTCAGAACCCCAAAGTCCCCCCCAGCTCCCCTCCCTCCCGCGCGTGAGCAGCAGCAAGCAACAAACTCCCCTCCCCCCACCGGCAAAAAAAAGCAAGCATCGACACTGCCACCGAGCACTCAAGCGTGAGCAAAGCGATAGCAGTTACCCCAAAGACTTGGCGTTTCACCTGGCATACGACATACCACAGGCTCTCTCTCCCCCTAGGAAGGAGAAGGAGGTGTCTCCATTTTCCATTTTCCCAGCGAGCGGGTCCTCAAGTCTTGGCAATATCTGTGTGAATTTTCTCTGTAATATTTCAATCCTGTTGATATCTTTCCCCTGGGTAGGTGACCAGAATTGCAAAGAGTCAAAGAGGGAAGAGCATTAACTGCACCGGGAGTGCAGTTGGATGATGTTTGGAGATGTAACTGATTGACTGTCAATCATAGAATAAAGATGTGGCTCAAAATAGAGATGGGCATCTTTATAAACACAACAGGTGGCAGCAGACTTCAATGAGGCCCATTAACTCAGCAACAACCTGAACTGCATAATGCATACAGGCAACAGGAGCCTTTACATGGATCAGAAAATGCTTTTCAGATCTTGATCTCTCTTCATTTGACATGATGAAAAGTTTTCTATTTTAGTCCAATCTAACATTTCTTAAAGCTTTAATTTCAGTGACTGCAAATTGCATCGAAAGAAGCCTTGAAGAAATGAAAGCTTGGAATGATTTATGGTTTCAATATTGCTAATTTAATTGAAACAGACATTTTATTAATAATGTAAATATCATCATTGTGAAGCGTTTAGTCATAATCCTCTTTTAAAAACACAATATTTTTACTGGTTTTTCATTTCACATTTTAACCGATAAGATTATGCAGTGCAAATAGTTGAGTGTCAGCTAAAATATAACCCATTCTTCCAATAATAGCAAGGGGATTATCAATGCACCACCTTGTGTAGTGGTACCCGCACCTGGACTTGAAACAAGAGGTATTGGGTTCAAATCCAGCTGGCTCCTTGCACACTTTCCATCAAACTAGCAGCTCATCCTGGTGAAACAGATAAATATGCTAAAGAAATGGCTAGATTGCAGCCTGCAGAGCAACATAAGGCGCAGGGAGGAACTAGATCATCAATGCACTGCCCTGGAGAAAAGCAACCAATGAGAGATGCATTTAGACATTTTGTTCTGTCTTCATCCTGTTAGGCTCCATGATTACATTTAAATTTACTGATCTGAAAGGGTTGAAATGGCACATGATGATGATGATGAATCTGCAAAAGTGCAACCATCACCGCCACTGACTCCCTTTCACAGATCACTTTGTCACAAATGATTCTCTCCCTTTACCTTATTAATCAATCTGTTCACAAATTCAACATGAATGATTAGATTAGAATAGTGCAGGATCAGTCCCAGGCAGCGGAGGGTGATAAAACTGATAGAAGGCAAGCAACAAGCAAAAGAAACATGTAACAAAGATGTAAATCATCAGTAACATTTACAAAGTGCTCTACAACCAATTACACCAAGCTCCAAATGTTCTTCCGTTGTTAAAAAAATGACTTGACACGAACACTAATGTAGATACGTCACACAATTATAAATCAGGATCATTATCTTCTCAAATGAAAGAATAAAAGGGATCTGTTGTGGTTTGTGCATATTGCAAAGGTAATTAGGAAAAAGCAATTCTAAACTTACCGCTAATTTTATATCCCTCCATACTTATCAATCTATTTAACACATGGTGTTGGATTTAAACCTTTTTAGCTATTTGTTTAAAAGATATTATGATTCTTCAAGACTACATTAATGTCAAAGGCTTCTAATGTTACTGCCCAATGGCTGATAGTCAATAGCAACATTATTAACCCATGCTGACCCACAATCTATTACATAAAGTCAAGTGCCACAACATCTGAGACACCAGAGACAGCTGCAGCATGGCAAGGGTGCGGAACAGAGGAAATCTGAATTTATCATTCTCGATAAACTTAACATAAAAGAGAAATCAAAAAGTTACAACATGTTGGATTGGGGTGTAAAGTTATTATTTTAACTTTCTTATGCTTGCTTGTATTTTTGCATAATCACCCATAGCGCCTAAAAAAAGTATTCTCCCCCCTTGGAAGTTTTCATATTTTATTGTTTATAACATTGAATCACAATGGATTTAATTTGGCTCTTTTTTACGCTGATCAACAGAGAAAAGACTCTTTCATGTCAAAGAGAAAACAGATCTCCACAAAGTGATCTAACTTAATCACAAATATAAAACACAAAATAATTAATTGTATAAATATTCACCCCTTTAATATGACATACCAAATCATCATTGGTGCATCCAATTGGTTTTAGGGGTCACATAATTAATTAGTTAAATAGAGATGTGTTTTTTGAGACCTGAGTGCAGTATAAGTGTTTCAATTGATTCTGATAAAAATACACCTGTATCTGGAAGGTCCAACTATTGGTGAGTTGGTATCCTGGCAAAAACATGAAGACAGAAGAACACTCCAAGCAAATCTACGAAAAGGCTATTAAGAAATACAAGTCAGTAGATGGTTTTAAATGTTTCAGAAAGGATAGGGAGGGAGGTAAAAGAGGTGGGGGCGTGGCACTGTTGATCAGGGATAGTGTCACGGCTGCAGAAATGGAGGAAGTCATGGAGGGGTTGTCTACAAAATCTCTGTGGGTGGAAGTTAGGAATAGGAAGGGGTCAATAACTCTACTGTATGTTTTTTATAGACCACCCAATAGTAACAGGGATATTGAGGAGCAGATACAGAGACAGATTCTGGAAAGGAGTAGTAATAACAGGGTTGTTGTGGTGGGAGATTTAATTTCCTAAATATTGATTGGTGTCTCCCTAGAGTGAGTGGTTTAGATGGAATGGAGTTTGTTAGGCGTATTCAGTAAGGTTTCTTGACACAATATGTAGATAAGCCTACAAGAGGAGAGGCTGTACTTCATCTGGTATTGGAAAATGAACTTGGTCACGTGTCAGATCTCTCAGTGGGAGAGCATTTTGGAGATAGTGATCACATTTCAATCTTCTTTGAGGGATTGGAGAGGGATAGGAACAGACAAGTTAGCAAAATGTTTAACTGGAGAAGGGGGAACTATGAGGCATCAGGCAGGAACTTGGAAGCATAAATTGAAAACAGATGTTCTCAGGGAAATGTACGGAAGAAATGTGGCAAATGTTCATGAGCTATTTGCGTGGGGTTCTGAGTAGGTACGTTCCAATAAGACATGGAAGGGATGGTAGGGTACTAGATACATGGTGCACAAAGGCTGTTGTAATTCTAGTCAAGAAGAAAAGAAGAGCTTACAAAAGGTTCAAAAAACCAGGTAATTATATGAATCTTGAAGATTATAAGGTTAGCAGGAAGGAGTTTAAGAAGGAAATTAGGAGAGCCAGAAGGAGCCATGAGAAGGCCTTGGCGGACAGGATTAAGGAAAACCCCAAGGCATTCTACAAGTATGTGAAGAAGAAGAGGATAAGACGTGTGAGAATAGGATCAATCAAGTGTGACAATGGAAAAGTGTGTATGGAACCAAAGGAAATAGCAAAGGTACTTAATGAATACTTTGCTTCAGTATTCGCTATGGACAAGGATCTTGGCGATTGTAGGGATGACATGCAGTGGACTGAAAAGCTTGAGAATGTAGATATTAAGAAAGAGAATGTGCTGTTGCTTTTGAAAAGCATCGAGTTGGATAAGTCACCGGGACTGGATGAGATGTACCCCAGGCTACTGTGGGATGTGAGGGAGGAGCTTGCTGAGACTCCGGCGATGATCTTTACATCATCAATGGGGACAGGAGAGGTTCCAGGGGATTGGAGGGTTGTGGATGTTGTTCCCTTATTCAAGAAAGGGAGTAGGGATAACCCAGGAAATTATAGGCCAGTGAGTCTTACCTCAGTGGTTGGTAAGTTGATGGAGAAAATCCTGAGAGGCAGGATTTGTGAACATTTGGAGAGGCATAATATGATTATGAATAGTCACCAGGACTTTGTCAAAGGGAGGTCGTGCCTTACGAGCTTGATTGAATTTTTTGAGGATGTGACTAAGCACATTGATGAAGGTAGAGCCGTACATGTAGTGTATATGGATTTTATCAAGGCATTTGATAAGGTACCCCATGCAAGGCTTATTGAGAAAGTAAGGAGGCATGGGATCCAAGGGGCATTGCTTTGTGGATCCAGAACTGACTTGCCCACAGAAGGCAAAGAGTGGTTGTAGATGGGTCAGGTTCTGCATGGAGGCCAGTGACCAGTGGTGTGCCTCAGGGCTCTGTTCTGGGACCCTTACTCTTCGTGATTTTTATAAAAGACCTGGATGAGGAAGTGGAGGGGTGGGTTAGTAAATTTGCTGATGACACAGAGGTTGGGGTTGTTGTGGATAGTGTGGAGGGCTGACAGATGTTACAATGGGACATTGGATGCAAAACTGGACTGAGAAGTGGCAGATGGAGTCCCACCCAAAAAAGTGTGAGGTGGTTCATTTTGGTAGGTCAAATATGATGGCAGAATATCGTATTCTAGAATATAGAATATAGTATTAATGGTAAGACTCTTGGCAGTGTGGAGGATCAGAGGGATCTTGGGGTCCGAGTCCATAGGACACTCAAAGCTGCTACGCAGGTTGACTCTGTGGTTAAGAAGGCATATGGTGCATTGGCCTTCATCAATCGTGGGATTGAGTTTTAAGAGCCAAGAGGAAATGTTGCAGCTATATAGGACCCTGGTCAGACCCCACTTGAAGTATTGTGCTCAATTCTGGTCACCTCACTATAGGAAGGACATGGAAACCATAGAAAGGGTGCAGAGGAGATTTACAAGGATGTTGCCTGGATTAGGGAGTATGCCTTATGAGAATAGGTTGAGTGAACTGGCCTTTTCTCCTTGGAGCGACAGAGGATGAGAGGTGACCTGATAGAGGTGTATAAGATGATGAGAGGCATTCATCTTGTGGATAGTTAGAGGCTTTTCCTCATGGCTGAAGTGGTTAGCATGAGAGGGCATAGTTTTAAGGTGCTTGGAAGTGGGTACAGAGGAAATGGCAGGGGTAAGTTTTTTTATGCAGAGAGTGGTGAGTGCATGGAATGGGCTGCTGGCAGTGGTGGTGGAGGCGGAAACGATAGGGTCTTTTAAGAGACTTGGATGGCTACATGGAGCTTTGAAGAATAGAGGGCTAAGGGGAAAGTCTAGGTATTTCTAAGTTAGGGACATGTTCGGCACAGCTTTGTGGGCTGAAGGGCCTGTATTGTGCTGTATGTTTTCTATGTTTCTCTGACACCATAACTTTTCTATGTCACTGAATATCCCTTGGACTACAGATAACTCAATCATCAAGAACTGGAAAGAATATGGCACAGCTGTAAATCTGCGTAGACCAGGCCGTCCTCAAAAACTGAGTAACCATGCAAGAATGGGACTAGTGAAGGAGGCCACCATGAGACCTAAGACAAATCTGGGGGAGTTACAAGCTTCAGTGGCTGAGATGGGAGAGAATGTGCATACAATAACTGTTTCCTAAGTGTTTCACCAGTCTCAGTTTTATGGGAGAGTGGCAAAGAGAAAGCCACTGTGGAAAAAAACTCACATGAAGTCTCAGCTAAAGGTTGTCAGAAGGCATGTGGGAGACTGAAATCAGTGAGAAGAGTTTCTATGGTCTGAGGAAAACAAAATTGAGCTTTTTGACCATAGACTAAACATTATGTTTGGCGTAAGCCAAACACTGCACATCATCAAAAACACACCATCCCTACCATGAAGCATGATGATGGCTGCATCATACTGTGGGGATGTTTCACTACAGCAGGCCCATGGTGGCTTGTGAAGGTTGAGGGTAAAATTAATGCAGCAAAATACAAGGAAATCCTGGAGGAAAACCTGTTGTAGTCTGCAAGGGAACTGCGACTTGGGAGAAGATTTGTTTCCCAGCAAGACAAGGACCTCAAACATAAAGCCAAACCTGCACAAAAATGGCTTAAAAACGACAAAGTTAATGTCTGGAGTGGTCAGGTCAGAGTCCAGATCTCAACCCGATTGAAAATCTGGGGCTGGACATAAAAAGGACTGTTCACTAATGATCCCTCTGCAATCTGACAGAAATTGGGCAGTTTGTAAAGCAGAAGGCTGTAATTGCTTCCAATTGCTTTTAAATACTGACTTGAAGGGGGTCAGTAATTATGCAGTCAATAATTTTGTGTTTAATTATTGTAAAAAATTTAGACCAATTTGTAGAAATTTGTTTTCATTTGACATGAAAGAGTCTTTTCTGTTGATCAGTGTCAAAAAGCCAAATTAAATCCACTGTGATTCAATGTTGTAAAACAATAAAACATTGAAACTTATGGAGGGGGGTGTGAGTATTTTTTACAGGTACTCTATATACTGCGCATGTGGATTTTTTCAGTAATTCCGGTGCAGATGCTTCTGTATTTTCTGGAAACTCCTTAGCTTACAGTAGCAAACGTATCACGCTACTGCTTATTTGATACATTTAGTTTGTCACTGGAACTTGCTGTTATTTCTAACAGAATGGAACATCGGGAACAGCAGATCAGCTGTCGGAGGCTCTGTGCTCTATGACTTGGGCTCTCTGTCTCTTTGGTTGGTGGGTTAGAGATGATCGCCGATTCTCGGCTCACAGAACTCAGAAAAAAAAGCAGTGCAACAGATGTTTAACATTGTAAGTCAGTGTGTTTATTAGTTATGTTGCCCCTCGCTCCGTGAGGGGGGGCACCTCTTTTTCCCTTTATTAAGGAGAGAGAAAGCTTGTGATATGTTGAATTGTCAGGTGAGTGATCAATTTTTGTAGTACTGCAGATCATA
Organism: Hemitrygon akajei; assembly: GCF_048418815.1. Classification (NCBI taxonomy): domain Eukaryota; kingdom Metazoa; phylum Chordata; class Chondrichthyes; order Myliobatiformes; family Dasyatidae; genus Hemitrygon; species Hemitrygon akajei. Next base: position 59,233,598 of record NC_133137.1, read on the forward strand.
GTCTTTCTTGGGGGCTTTGCTATTGCTTGCTTGGTGGGTGGAGGGTGCTAATTTTTTTGTGGAAGTGGGTGGGGGTGGGGGAGGGTCGTTGCTTTGTTGCTGCCTGTGTGTGGGAGAGGAGAGTGAGGGAGCTTTGGGGTTCTAATGCTTCAACTGTCACTCATCTTTGGGGGGACTCTTCTGTTTTTGTGGATGTCTGCAGAGATAAAGAATTTCAGGATGTACGTATATTTCATACATTTCTCTGATATTAAATGGAACTGTTGAGCTATGAACTGAACTGAACTCTCTGCCACCACCCAGGTCCCACTATGTATGAAGCATTATATTGTTCACCATTTAAAATGTGTTGTAAGTGCATCTTTTTATTTGTTAATTTATTTGTGATAATATTACTTTATGTGTTGGGTGAGAGCTATATGTACAGTGTAGTACACCTTGGTCCAGAGGAACATTTTTTTGTGTAGTGCTACACATGTATAATGTTGAATGACAATAAACTGAACTTGAACTTGATAATCCAACAAACAACACCACTGGCTCAGTGAGCAAAGTGAGTCCTCCATCTTCTAACTCCTCCTTGCTGGAGAGTGGTGGTGAAGTGGCCACACTGCTGGATTAGTATCCAGGAACCTCAGTTCAAACACAAACTGGGAGCTGTTGAGCTTAAAAATGAAATAAAAGCTTTTGATAATGATGACTGTAAAACTGGAACTTCATAAAAACCTGTTTAGTTCCCTGATGCTGTTCAGGAAGGGAAATTGTCCATCCTCACCTGATCTGGTATGTGTGTGACGACAGCCCACAAAACTCCAGCACCTCTCTGAATTAGTCCAACAAGCGACTCCACCAATGGTTTTTAGAGATGAGGAATAAACATTCAGCTTGCCAGCAATAGCCAGGTCCTGAAAACAAATGAATAAGGCCATTTGGCACAATGTCACAACCTCTCAGTAAACTGTACTGCTTGACTTTCCACCAAAATGGAACCTTCTTCTCTTCCCATTTCATCTCTTCATTTCTTCTTTCACAATACTGGTAACTGTTTTCAATTTATACAAAAACGATCTTCACTGTTAATATTGATACAACATATGAACAGAAATTCCAAACCAATGGAGTCATATATGATGTTATAAAATTTTGCCATAATATTTCAGCATCCCTACAGGTCCTCCCTAACTTACAAACGTCCCATGCCGCTGGTTACAAATGAGTGTTTGGGAGAACAGCGGATTGATTTGCTGGCTCCTGTTGGGCTCTGGGAGCTTCTGCTAGGTGTGATTGAGTTTCTCTGCCTCTCTTTTCTCCCCACTCCCAGCATTTCCCACATCCACAACAATCAAAGCTGGATCGAGCCGAGCAGCGCCGGAAACAATGAGCAAACTCACTTGTTCACTCCTTACGTTAGTGAGACCCACTGGCAGCCGTTCTTCTTGTGTTTGCTTGCTCTTCCAATACAGTCATTTCTCCGATCCTCCCACACAATATTCACTTCCAATTTAGGTTACAAACAGTTCTTGGGACATAATCCTGTTGCAACCTAGAGACAACCTATATCTGGCCACAGTAATGCCTTTCTCAATCTAAACTTCTTTCTCAAAGGGTGAGAGGTGAGGCAAAAGCAGCATGCATGTGGGAGTTAAATTGTAGGTGAATGGAAGTGTGGTGTGTGGTTACATTATGTTAGGTTGCATTTACTCCCATATGAATCTTGAGCTGTGTCTCATTTTGTGACACTGGCTTTGGAATTTTTTTAGCCAGAGGGTGGTGAATCTGTGGAATCCATTGCCACAGATGACTGCGGAGGCCAACTGATTGGGTTAAAACAGAGATTGATAGGTTTATGATTAGTAAGGTCATCAAAGGTTTATGGGGAGGAGGCAGGAGAATGTGGTTCAGAAGGAAAATAAATCAATCATGATCTATGGAGCAGACTCCATGAGTCAAATGACCTAATTCAGCTCCTGAGTCTTATGGTCAGTAATACAACTGTAGGTATGTTGCCTCTAGTGGACAGGATCCAGGCAGTTTCTGACCAGAGCCTCCTGTTTCTCCTTAGTGCACAATATATCCTGCAAGGAACATATTCAACCAGCCACTCCAGGTCCCTCATGGTAAATCTCAAAAGAATTACTTGTCTTCAGGATTCGACGGTGAAGTAAATGCTTATTTCCCATTTTAGTGTGTGTTACATACTTGTCTTTGTGCATTTGTGTATGTGCATATTAATGTGAGTGATTTGTACTTGTGCGTCTGTGTCTTTGTGTCATGCACATCTGAGCCCGCATACGTGCGAGTCTGTGGTTGTTTCCTTTGTACATGCTTGTTTATGTAAGTTAGAATTTGCTCCAAAGGCTGGTGGATGAGGTTGCTGCTGAGTGCCTGAATGTCAGTGGCTGCGAGAAGTTCAATTAGAGATCTTCAGCAACACCAGCAGTTTATGAACAAGGTGGCATTAGAACATTAGAAAGTTTTTGACAAGAAGAGGCCATTCGGCCCAACAAAGCTTGTCAATTTCTTGTTCACACAGAGTGTTGAAATAACTACCGTTTAGATTTGAAGGTCTCCAAGGTACTACACTCAACTACACAGCTAGGTAGCTCGTTCCAGGTGTCCACAACTTGCTGTGTAAAGAGATGCTTCAATAGACAATAGACAATAGACAGTAGGTGCAGGCGTAGGCCATTCGGCCCTTCTAGCCTGCACCGCCATTCACTGTGATCATGGCTGATCATACACAATCAGTACCCTGTTCCTGCCCCCTCCCCATATCCCTTGACCCCGCTATCTGTAAGAGCTCTATCTAACTCTCTCCTGAATGCATCCAGAGACTTGGCCACCACTGCCTTCTGGGGCAGAGCATTCCACATATCCACCACTCTCTGGGTGAAAAAGTTTTTCCGCATCTCTGTTCTAAATGGCCTACCCCTTATTCTTAAACTGTGGCCTCTAGTTCTGGATTCACCCATCAGCGGGAACATGCTTCCTGCCTCCAATGTGTCCAATCCCTTAATAATCTTATATGTTTCAATCAGAACCCCTCTCATCCTTCTAAATTCCAGTGTATACAAGCCCAGTCGCTCCAATCTTTCAACATATGACAGTCCCGCCATTCCGGGAATTAACCTTGTGAACCTACGCTGCACTCCCTCAATAGCAAGAATGTCCTTCCTCAAATTTGGAGACCAAAACTGCACACAATACTCCAGGTGGGGTCTCACCAGGGCCCTGTGCAGCTGCAGAAGGACCTCTTTACTCCTATACTCAATTCCTCTTGTTATAAAAGCCAGCATGCCATTAGCTTTCTTCACTGCCTGCTGTACCTACATGCTTGCTTTCATTGACTGATGTACAAGAACACCTAGATCTTGTTGTACTTCCCCTTTTCCTAACTTGACTCCATTTAGATAGTAATCTGCCTTCCTGTTCTTGCCATCAAAGTGGATAACCTCACATTTATCCACATTAAACTGCATCTGCCATACATTTGTCCACTCACCCAACCTGTCCAAGTCACTCTGCATTCTCATAACATCCTCCTGACATTTCACACTGCCACCCAGCTTTGTGTCATCAGCAAATTTGCTAATGTTACTTTTAATCCCTTCATCTAAATCATTAATGTATATTGTAAACTTCCTGATGTTAGTCTGAAATCTCCCAACCAAGCTCCACCTATGGCCCTGTGTCCTCGTTGATGGATTAATTTTGAAGTAGCAGCTGGCATCCACCTTATTTATACCCTTAATGATTTTGAAAACCTCTGTCAGGTCTGGAATGAGTCTTGCTGCCCTTCTCTGAATTCTCTCCAGTGCCTTCACATCCCTCACAATGTACAGAGACCAAAATTGGATGCAGTACTCAAGACATGGCCTCACAAATGCATTATTCTCCTCAAGCTGTATGGCTCTAGTCATGAACTCCACTAGGCACATTTTGCACAGCTTACCCTGACTCCCTCCCACCTGTAATTTGACTATTTACCTCTTGTGGGGTACCTTGTCCAAAGACTTCTGAAAGTCCCAGTAAGTGATATCAACCACTCTATCGTTATCACAAATTTTAGTTGCCTTTTCACAGAACTCCAGCATATTAGTAAAACATGATTTCTCCTTTCTGAGCCCATGTTAGCTTTCTGCTAACGTGCCTGTTCTTATTAGCTTCTTTTCCATCTCATTCTTTATAATGTTTTCATTATATTACCTGGATACATGTTAAGCTTACTGGTCTATAGTAACCATGGTCAGTGTAGTCACTCTTCTTATACATCGGGACAATGCTAGCCCACTTCCAGTCTTTAGGGATTTCACCAGTCTTCACTGAGGGATCCCGACAACATATTTTTTAAAGGGAACTTTTAACAATCACGACCATTTCAGACTTTTTAAACAACCAGAGGGAGACATCTTAAAACTAAAAAAGGGGTACAGGTGAATTTCTAGGGAAGAATCTTCCGTGTGAAGACACCACAATCAAGGTACAGCATGGCCTTCACCTACAGGTACTGGTCTGTCCAATTCCAGAGAGAGAATTGATCAAATGTAAGGCAATCACTTTGTTTTGTCTCAAACCTCATGGAGCTGATTGAGTCACAATTGGCTGCACTTGCCAACTCAACAAAACTGCAGATAAAAATCATTGGGCAGATTGATGATAAACCAGTGTGAACCGGTTTCTACAGATAAGTGATGACAAAGAAACTCCTCAGGTCTGACTTTCAAAATGAAACCCCTGATAGTCAAGGAGATAGGCTTATTAAGTAATTTAACAATACCAACGTTGGATGCTCAAACTACAGTTGACTTAAACGATGTTATTCAGCAGCTCATTATCCCGATCAACAGGGCTGTCAAAACAAAATCCTGATGTGCTATTTACTTGTCCTCTTCTTTGTATTCTGAAATAGAACACAGAGTTATTTATAGCTTGTCTCAGATGGAATAACCAGCATAACTGGGCTGTATTGTTCTTGAAGATAGCTCATTAAATTCTGTGAGAGAATTAAGTGCACCCGCATCCTATGCTCCCTAACTCAATACCCGTGTCTCGGTCACGTCTGACTGAATGTATATGGACCGGCACGGTAGCACTCAAGCGACCTGAAAGAGGGATGGCCTGGTGGACTGTGTGGAGTGATCCAGGTACAGGGGTAGACAGAGCGAAGGGGCAGATAACCAAATAGTACACAGCGGTACAAGTGGATCTGAAATGGAGCCGGCAGCGTGGAGCTGAAGCAGATCTGAGAGGGAGACAGCAGGGGGGAGTTGAAGCAGACTGCAAAGTGTAGTGACCTGGCGGGCCATGTAGAGTGAATCGAAGGATGCATCAACACAGGCAAAGACAAGGAATGCACTGAATCATCGGCCGCAGGGAGAGCAGCGTGATTAGAAGAGGGCTGTGAAGTGTAAAGGAATGCAGGGTGATGAGCCAGGGCTCCGGGTAGAATGAAACAAAAACAATCTGAAAAGGGAGAGCGAAGCCCCTTGGGCACAGAGATAGCAGGCAGCAGCAAAGCAGGTGAATATATTATGTACGTAGGTGTCCTGGAGCCAGGGGCGTATCTACAGAAAATAGCGCCTATGGCAAGCACTGAAATTGTGCCCCTGTCCAAACATCTGACACTCACCTTTTAGGTAACTTTACCATGATATCAGCTCAAAAATACAAGACAAGCTCGTTAATCTTTTAATTAACAAATTATGACACTACATGAAAATTATAACTGCACCTTCCTTGCTTTCACTGATGCAAAATGGTCTATGATGTGATCAAAGTCAGTTTTTTCAGTTTCTTCTCTTTATACACTTAGCAGAGCAAGATCACAGTCTGCCTTGACCCATGGATACTCTCAAATACGAAAGTTCTAACTTGCTGAATGATCTCTCACAGCTGGCGATGGAAACTGCGATGGTTAGCATTATCTGAATAGCAATGCGAAGACTGGGGAAGACGCTCTCATCTCCATACTGAACAATAAATTCAAGAAGCTCTTCAGGTCTTGATATTTTCACGTTGACCCGCCCTGATAGCAACATTCTGCAATCCAAAATGTCTTCATATAGCTGCTGTCCATCAACATCAGAGCTGTACAATTCGCCCAAATTTTCGCACTTCTTCTTTAGGTCGTTACTGCGGCACACAATCCCTCGACATCGAGACAGAACCTAAACTTGGCGTCAGTGTCCTGCAAACGAGCGAACCTTTTGTCCATTTCTCTGTGAAGACGGTCGAGTGTTCCCTTCATGACTCTTTCTATTTCCTCCTTAGCTGTTGACCCAGTGTCTCTCGAGTTCTCATCAGCCATTCGCTTCTTTTGTCTCTGACGTCTTTCAACTTCAATATTCCATTCTTGACAAGAGACCGACTCCTTCTTCAAGTGATTCACTGACCAACACTTCTCTTTCATCATAAAAATGATCTCGGAGGGCTTTCAAACCCAGAGCAGCATTGTGGAAGTTCATGCTAGGATCCTGCAGCCTCTTTTGAATACGGTTAATGCGAATGAGTACTTTGTTCCAAAATCTTAGCAAAATCAAAAAATCATAACTCAACATACGGCTGTTCAGCTGCCTTGCGTCACTTCTTGTTTCACTGGTCTCGTTTTCATTGTCTATCGTGAAGTATCTCCTCAAGGTACTTGTTGATGGGCTTCACTGCTTCTGTCCTTACACTCCACCTGGTTTCGGACTCCGACTTAACAACCACAGGCACAGCGTTTTTGAGATTTTCCCAGCGCTGTGTTGAACGACAGAAAAACACGTAGAGAGCTTCGAGGGTTCCAAAAAACGTGGCCATCATTGTATCCTGCTTGGCTGCTTTTACACCGACCAAGTTGAGTGAGTGATTGTCGCAATTCACAAACACTGCCAAGTTGTTTTTCTCACTTATTCTTTGATGAACATCACTTCTGTGTCCAGCCATCACAGCAGTGTTGTCATAACACTGTAACCAACAATCTTGTAGCTCCATTTCGTCCTTCTCTAGCTGTTTCAAGATGTCTTCAACCAAGCTCTCAGCATCCTTCTGGCTTATCTGGATAAAACTAAGGAAGGACTCTCTAACGTGGACTGTTTTCCTCTAAAAATCATCTTCCACATACCTCACTACTTCTGACATCTGCTCACGGAGTCGAGTCGAACATGAGACTATAGAACTTGGCTTTATGAATGCTTCTCAGTAAACTCTGGCGAACAGTGGATGCCATCATGTGGATGAATTCATTCTGGACACACGGTGAAAGATAAGACATGGATCCAGGATGACTTTCCAAATGAGTGAAGTGTTCTTTTATGACAGGGTCAAAAATGGCCGGTAGTTTCAGTAAGCCAGGGCTTGGGTCAGGAAGGCAGGCTGTAGAGCACTGTGTTATAGGGTTCGTGTCATGAGCTCTGTGATCTTTGCATCTTGACACAGAGTGTTGAGTTTCTAGGGTTTTTGATTACCTTTATTAACTAATCATTACAGTAACTAGAGGTGTTAAGCCCATGCTTTCAGTTTAATCTTGTCAATATAATTGTGACTGGCACATGTTTCCCACATTCTATGATTACTTAAAGAGGATTCTCGTTCAGTGCCTCAGCTGATTCATTATGTTGGAGAGAAATTGTCTCGCAGAGTCACCCAATCACTCTTCTGAGGCTCAGTTGATATTTCTATGTCTAACCTCTTGATTCTGTCTTCTCATGGAGTCCACTGTTCCACCACTCCGGGGTCGAGTCGTGAGCCTGTTGTCCACCACTCCCAGGTTGAGTCCTGAACCTGTTGTCCACCACTCCAGAGTCGAGTCGTGAGCCTGTTGTCCACCAGTCTCGGGTCGAGTCGTGAGCCTGTTGTCCACCACTCCCGGGTTGAGTCCTGAACCTGTTGTCCACCACTCCCGGGTCGAGTCGTGCGCCTGTTGTCCACCACTCCCGGGTCGAGTCCTGAGCCTGTTGTCCATCACTCCGGGGTCGAGTCGTGAGCCTGTTGTCCTCAGCTCCCGGATCGAGTCGTGAGCCTGTTGTCCTCAGCTCCCGGATCGAGTCGTGAGCCTGTTGTCCATCACTCCCGGGTCGAGTCCTGAGCCTGTTGTCCGCAGCTCCCGGGTCGAGTCGTGAGCCTGTTGTCCATCACTCCCGGGTCGAGTCGGTACCAGCGATTCCCATGACAGAGAAGGCCTGCTGTTCCTCTGCACTTGGGTCCTGTCCTCTGCTAGCATGACAGTTGGAGCTGATTATAAAATATAGGGAGATATTTGATTAAATATGAAAAGAAAAGAGAGAACTTCCTTGCTGGATTTTCCATGTTGTCTGTTCTTTGCAGTTCTGCTACCATTTGCATCTACTCCACATCATTTCTCATATCTCACATTATTCTTAAAGGTCATCCTAGTCCCTCTTCTGACTTACTGTGACACATTTGGAGAGAGCACCAGATCCTGGAGAGTGGAAATTGCAGAGCATACATTACTGATTCTTGTTCATAATGATTGGCTCAAGGTGCAAAGAATGTTTTTCAGGGCCTACGGAAATACCATGCACATTATCTATCAGATTTTACCTACATCAGTGTGCGTCAAAGACTTATGATGTTTCTATTTCTTTCAAATTCACATAAATTGTCGCTGTTTACTCAACTGTCTCAGCCTTGAATTTACCAATTTACTCTTTCAGTGCTGTTGTTAAGAGATTGCTCTCTGTACATATGTTTATTAACTTATTAATAAAGTCACATTAACTTATATTAAAGCCACCCACACAATGCTGGAGGGACTCAGCAGGTCAGGCAGCATCTATGGAGAGGAATAAACAGTTGACATTTTGGGCCAAGACCATTCACCACTCTTGATAAAGGTTCTTGGCTTGAAACATCAGCTGTTTATTCCTCTGAATTGCAGAGTTCCTCCAGCACTTTGATTGTGTTACTCTGGATCAGCCCCTGCAGAATCTCTCATATTTAAAATTATTTTAAAGTCACACTTCAGACAATTACAGATTTTTTTTATCACTGATAGTAATTAGCATCCTAATATATCTGTAAATAAAGTTCTAAAAACAGAAGGCATGCTTTCCTTGGACAGCTTTGCCAAGCCACCCTGTTTATCTTAACAGTAGAAACCGTTAATGATAATTCTCCACTTTTTCCCAACCACAGCATTTAGCAGGAAGTCCCAAGACAGTTCAGAGGAGCCTTAGGAAATAACAACTGACAAGAAGCCTCACATTAGGACAGATGACCAAAGGCTGAATCAAGGTTTTAAACAGTAGGCGGCAGGATAAATTGGAATTAGCTAGATCTCATGAGGCTTGGGTCAAGTATAGTGAGTCACACATTGGAGAAATAGGAAGCAGTTTCCGTAATATCAATATACTCCTGGGTATTTGGAGGCAGTTAGTCCCATTATGTAATGACTCGGTGCATTTACTTACGAAGAGCCAGCAGTATGAGACTTAGATGATTTTGATATCTAATCTGATCAGAACATGACCCCTATAATCAGCTCTTGTCAGCCTTGGATCAGATGGCCAGGCTTTAAAGCACAATTGCCCTTGAGTGTTATGAGGCTGCTGCTGATTATAGTGATAGGGAGGAATGGTGTTGAAACTGAATGTGAAAACAGAAGAGAATTTAGAGTTAAGATAATATCTGGCCTGGAACTAGAAGAGCTGAGTAGCAAAGGGGTGATGAGTGGGCAACCTCTGCCACCAAAACGGACAAGAACAGTTGATAGAGTCGTTAAGAAGGTGTATGATGCATTGGCCATCATTAGTCAGGGCTTTGTGTTTAAGAGCTGCAAGATAATATTGCTGTATAAAATTCTGGTTAGAGCATCCTTGGAATATTGTGTTCAGTTTCACTGTGCTCTGTGCTTAGAGACGGTGCAGAGGATGTTTCCTGAATTAGAGAGCATGACTTCTGAGGGCAAGTTGAGCAAGGTAGGGCTTTTCTCATTAGAGTGAAAGAGGATCAGAGGTAACTTTTTGGAGATGTACAAGATGATAAGAGGCATAGATTGAGTGGATAGCCAGAGACCTTTTTTTTTCCCCACAGTAGAGATGGTTAGAATAAGGAGGCATAATTTTAAGGTGATTGGAGGAAAGTATAGAGGGAGGGATGTCAGAGGCAATAATTTTACACAGAGAATGGTGGGTGTATGAAACGTTCTGTCAAGGGTGGAGGTAGAGGCAGATACATTCGGGACATTTAATAGACTATTAGATTGACACAGGGATGGTTGAAATATAGAATGCTATGCATGAAGGAAGGGTTAGAGTAGGGTAAAAGGTCAGCACAACATCATGGGTTGAAGGGCCTGTACTGTGCCGTAGTGTTCCATATTCTATGTTCTAACAGCTAGCTGTAATGGGACAACACTCCAAGTCACACACCCATCCTGACACAAAAATTAGGTCTTCCATCATCTCTGTTAGCTCTAACTAAATCTTTGGGAGTACTGTCACCAGAAAAAGTGTGGCAGGTGAAGAAGATGACTAGCCACTAGCTTCTCACAGTTAGTTTGGGTAGGATAGTAAATGCTGGCCTTGCTTGTGTAATGCACTGTAAGGATTCACTGCTAATGTCATGGCTTCTCTGTAATGTTCACTGCTGAGGTAACAGCTTCTCTGTAGCAGCAATGTTTGGGCTATGGCTGGAGATAACAGGACTGTAGTATGCATGTAAGCCAATCAGGAGATTGTTGCTCTGTCTTGTGGATCAGGAAGGAGACTTTTCGCGGTCTTTGGTTGAGGAGAGATGAAGAGGGAGAGATTGTGGAGAGAGCTGGTAGACCACCAGACAGAGTGGACTGGGATCTGAAGGCCCAAAGGTCGGCGACGTTTGGAGGAGATCGATGGTGGAAGAATGGTGAATTAGTGAGCTCCAATGTGTATTTTTGACTTTTCCTTGAAATGGGCACTTTCTTTTATTTTCATTACTAACCTTATATTCAGATTAAGATTCATAAAGTTCAATCATTCAATTGCATATGGTGTACTGTCTGATATTTTGCGTAGTGAGTTTGTAACTGGGTGGTACATTACACAGCATCCACACAAATGTGATTTCTCAGTTTGGCGGGCCAGAGGGTGTTTTCCCCTAGACGAACACGAGCTGGCCAAGCCTAAGGGTCACACTTGTGACACACAGTTCTTGTAAGATGTGTAGAAACAAAACTGGATGCAAGGGAATGGGTTTTGGAAGACATTTCCAGAGAGTAGAAAGGGAAGTCAACCTGCTGTTGATTAAGTACAGAGATAAGAGAGGACCTCAGCAGAAATTAAATAGAAGGAGCATGAGTAGAGTCAATCTCACGGCCAATGATAGCAACAGCATAGGTATGCAGTCCAAAGCTATTACTGGATATAAATATGACACCAAAGTTTAAACATACCACTTTTTTAGGATGTCTAATAATTATCAAAGGACAAAAAGATTCCAGTTCTCCAAAGGTGCATGACAGCAATCTAAATATTTTTTTAATTGTTATCCTCACTTTAATGCTCTGATGGACCACACTCCATCTGCTTGAAAGACAGTTCCTGGAAAATGCAGCCGTGTTATCTGTACTCTATCTGTGGCTATAATGGAAAGCTGCTTTATTACTTATATAACCAGCAAGAATGGATGTTGACAGATGTGTGATGCTTGGAAGGACTAAAAGAGAACGGAATGAAAAAATTCCAAATAGCCATTAAACTGGAACATGGCTGTAAACATCTAGAACATGGCTGTAAGTCAATATTAGACCATACAAGCATTTCCACTCCAGAGACAAATAATGATTATAAACACGAGAAAATCTGCAGATACTAGAAATCCAAGCAACACACACACAAAATGCTGGAGGAACACAGCAGGCCAGGCAGCATCAATGGAAAAGAGTAAACGTTCTCTAGAAAAAGTTCCCTATTTTTTTCTAGATAACAGACCCAACCTGTTCCCCTGCACATCCACCCTCTTCCGTCTGGCAGAACTGGTCCTCACTCTCAATAATTTCAATAATAAATAAGTTATGACTATTTTAAAAGTCAAAGTAAATTTATTATCAAAGTACATATACGTCACCATATACTAACCTGAGATTTATTTTCTTAATGGAAAATAAAGAAATACAAAATAATTTATGCAAAACTATACACAAGGACCAACAAACAACCAATATAGCAAAGAAAGCAAATTGTGCAAACAAAATGAATACTAAGAATGAGTTGTAGAGACCTTGAAAGTAAGACTGTATGTATATATTCCCATAAGTTAGAATAATGTCTTCCATAGCCCACTGGTTTAATGCACCTAACCTTGAACTTGATTCAGATTTTATATGTATGGTTTCTGAAGTTTCTATTGAATGGAGGGAAATCTGATATTCAGTTGTAAGGAACCATTATCATTTCAAAGGACCAGTCTTGGGACCAGTATGTAAGTTCCCTCTCAGAGATTCAGCATGTTATTTAACGTTAACAAACTTCTCCAGTTAAACAGTGGAGAGTATCCTGACTGATTGCATCATGGTGTGGTATGGAAACACCAATGCCCAAAAACAGAAATGACTACAAAAAGTAGTGGTTACAGCCCAGTGCATCACAGGAAAAGCCCTCCGTACAACTGAACACATCTCCAAGGAGCGAAGCAACAAAAAAACAGCATCCATTATGAAGGGCCGCCACCATCCAGGCCATGCTCCCTTCTCACTGCTGTCATCAGGAAGGAGATACTGCAGCCTTAGGTCCCACACCCGCTGGGTCAGGAACCTACAACCGCCAGGCTCCTGAACAACTCACCTCAACACTGAACTGATTCCTCAACAACTCACTTTGAAGGACTCTGCAATGCATGTTTTCATTATTATTTATTTACTATTATTAACATTTTGTATTTGAACAGTTTATCTTCTTTTGCATATTGGTTATTTGGCAATCTTTGTGTTCAGTTTTTTCATAGATTCCATCGTATTTCCTTGTTCTTCTCTGTATGCCCACAAGAAAATGAATCGCAGGGCAGTACATGGTGACATATACATTCTTTGATAATAAATTTACTTTGAACTTTGAATTTAGAGGCCTTTCCCACATTATTCATAAGCAATCATGCATCAGGTTGGTGAGAGCAGAGCCAATAACCAATAGAACAGAACCAACCAATAGCCATTTAGTTAATGGAATATTGGTCATTATTACAGAGGATATGGAAGGTAAATACCCATATATAAATATAAAAGCAGAGAGGTTTTAATGAAATTTTACATGACACTGGTGAGACACCATCTTAAGTACTGCATGCAGTTTTGTTATCCATATTTATCGATGTGGAAGAAGAGAAAGTTCCCTGGGTTAATTCCTTTGATGAAGTGGGTTCGTGGATAAAGAAAGACTGGGCAGGTTGGACCAATACTTATTGGAGCATAGGGGAATGAAAGCTTATCTTATTATTCTCCCCATGGCCATGTGGGTTTTCTCCAGGTGCTTCAGTTTCCTCCCTCATTCCAATTAACTGGTCACATGGATTTAGTTGGGCAGACCGTGCCCATTGGTCTGGAATGACATGTCATTGCACTGTAGCTTTAAATTAAAAGTAAAAAAACAATACCAGAATTCTCTCACTAACCCTCCAATTGAATAAATTCCTCTTCATCTCAATCCTAAATGAGTAACCCCTTATTCGGAAACCATGCCTCCTAGTTCTAGATATTGACATTAGGTGAACAGTCCACTTGGCTTCTGCCCTGTCAAACACCTTAAACAATCTCTAACCCAGAAAGCTGTGGTGGTGAAGTAATGTATTAAGGTTGGAAATTGACAGGTATTAATGGTACATGCAGTGAATGGGAATGGGATAAGAATGGTATTGAAGCCAAGATCGGATCAGATATAATCTTATCTGTGAGAGCACCTAAGAGAGCAGGTCAGTTCTTAATCTGAGATCGCAAGTTCTGTATTTTAAGTGTGTATGTGTAGCACCTCTTCACCACTGCACTGGAATGCTAGCCTAGATTGTAATGTTCATTTCACTAGAGTGAAAGATGAACTCAAAATCTTCTAAACGAAAGGTGAAAGTCTACCAACCAAGTCATAGCTGACATCTGACAAATGACATTGAGTTATGTAAGCAGCCCTTGGGACAGTGATCAAAAGCCTGCTCAGAGTTAGTGGGAAGGGCTTGGGGAGTTGGTAGCTGAAGATACAAACATAGCCTGTCCACCCTTTACTCATTAAATAACCCACCCACTCCAGATCTTAAACAAACAAACCATTGCTTCAAGACATAACAGTTGTGTACTTAATATTTCAGTAATGTTTTAGTAATCTTGTAAATATATTGTGTGATTAAGCATTCTTTGTTGCTTATATAATTAATTACGGTTATATACAAAAATACCTGAATTGCATAGGGCATCACGAAGTACGTACATGCCTCGTTTAAAGTAAACATCAAGTTAGGCTTGCATTTTCAGACTCCTGTGTCTTTCTTTGAATTTGTTTAATGTTTTGAAGTTGCAAAACATGACGATAAACTTCCATAAATAAAAAGAACAATACTGTTCTCACCAATGCCTCATTAAACTGAAGTATAATTTCCCTGGTTTTGTATTCAGCTCCCCTTGCAATAAATAAGACAGCACAGCCCTGCAATACAGAAGGGTTGCATTCTTAGAAAGCTGTATCATGATTTTCCAAAATGCAAACACTTCACAAAAGTAGAAGTTTCTTTTGCATTTTGTGTTTGTTTGCTTAATTTTCCTCACATAAATTCCATATCTCAGAATTGTTTTTGACACTGAATAATGAATTCCATAAGGGTGAATTTCCATATTCGAATTGCCATGACATGGTGTTCGACTGTAACATTAGTTTTCCTAATTATTTGCAATACCTGCATTCTAACCTTTCGGGATTCATGTATTGGAACAACCACATCTCCATATATCTAAACATTGTAATCTTTCATTTAAATAATCTGCTTCTCTTTAATTCTGCAAGTTTATACTTTCCCATATTATGTTCTATTGGACAGAACTTGTGTCAATCTGCATCCCTAATGTCCTCCTCAAGCATACTTTCCTGCTTAATATTCTCTCATGTCAGCTGTTAAGAAAACTGGCCTGTAGCTTGTTGTTTACTGTTCCTCTCCCATTTTTATATAAAGGAGTTACATTTGAGATTTTTCAGTTTCATGAAACATTTGCCAAATCCAGGGAGTTTTGAAAACTTAGAACAAACACATCACCCCTTGCATTCAGCACATTCGTTAAGTACCTAGAATAATGTCAATCACAGTTACAATAATTGCTCAGCACCACTGCTGTAGTGATTGGAATTTTCCCAAGTTCCTCCCTTACTTCCAATTTGCAATCTACCCTTATTACCGGAATCTAAGTTCTAAAGGGATAATGAGGCAACCATGGATGACAAGGGAAGTCGAAAACAGCATAAAAGCAAAAGAGAGGGCATATAATTGAGCAAAATTAGTAGGAAGTTAGAGGATTGGGAGGCTTTTAAAAACCAATAGAAGGGAACTAAAAAGCAATAAGGAAAAAAAAAGATGAATATGAAGGTAAGCTAGCCAATAATACATGAGGAGTAAAGGAAAGGTGAGCGTGGATATTAGACCACTGGATATGATGCTGGAGCGGTAGTATTAGGGGATAAAGAAATGGCAGACAAACAGTAAGTATTTTGTGTCATTCTTCATGGTGGAAGACACTAGCAATATGCCAAAAATTTGAGTATCAGGGAACAGAAGTGAGTTTAGCTGTTCCTATTACAGAGAAGGTGCTTGGGAAGCTGGAATGTCTGAAGGTAGATAAGTCACCTGAACCAGATGGACTTCACACTTGGGTTCTGAAAGAGGTAGCTGTAGAGATTGCGGAGGAATTAGCAGTGATTTTTTAAGCATCACTAGATTCTGTAATGGTTTTGGAGGACCAGAAAATTGCAAATGTCACTCCACTCTTTAAGAAAGGAGGGAGGCAAAAGAAAGGTATAACTTCAGTGGTTATTTAAAGATGAGGTTTCAGGGCACTTGGAGGCACATGATAAAAAAGGCCAAAGTCAGCATGGTTTCCTTGAGGAGAGATATTAACTGGCAAATCTATTGAAATTCTTCAAGAAAATAGCAGGCAGGATAGACAAAGAAGAGGCAGTGGATATAGTTTACTTGGATTTTCAGAAGACCTGTGAGAAGGTGCTGCACATGAGGCTGCTAAACAAGGTAAGCACCCATGGTATTACAGGAAATACACTAAGATAGAAGATTGGCTGGCAGGCAGGAAGCAAAGAGTGGGAATAAAGGGGCCTTTTCTGGTTGGTGCTCGGTAACTAGTGGTGTTCCAATGGGATCTGTGTTGGGACTCCTTTTTATGTTGCATGTCAATAACTTTGATGACAAAATTTATGGTGTTGTAGCCAAGTTTGTGGACAATACAAAGATGGGTAGAGGGGCAGGTAATGTTGAGGAAATAGGGAGTCTGCAGAAGGATTTAGAATAGGAGAATGGGCAACAAAGTGGCAAATGGAATATAGTTTATGGATGTGTATGGTCATACACTTTGGTAGAAAGAATAATGGCATAGACATTTTTAAAACCCGGGAGAAAATTCAAAACTCTGAGGTACAAAATGACTTGAGAGTCCTTGTGCAGGATTCCCTGAAGGTTAACTTGCAGGTTGAGTTGGTGGTAAGGAAAGCAAACGTAATGTTAGCATTCATTTCCAGAGGACTGGAATATAAAAGTAAGGGTGTAATACTGAGGCTTTATAAGTCATTCATTAGACCACACTTGGAGCATTGTGAGCAGTTTTGGACCCCTTATTAATGAAAAAATGTGCTGGCATTGGAGAGGGTCCAGAGGAGGCTCACAAGTGATTTTGGGAATGAAGGGGTTAATATATATGGAGCCTTTGATGGCTCTGGGCCTGTACTCACTGGAGTTTGGATGAAAAGGGATCTCATAGAAACCTATTGAATATTGAAAGGCCTAGATAGAGTGCATGTGGAGAGGGTGTTTCCTATAGTGGGGGAGTCTAGGACCTGAAGACGCAGTCTCAGAGTAGAGGGACCTCCCTTCAGAACCGAGACAAGGATGAATTTCTTTAGCCAGAAGATGGCAAATCTGTGGAATTCATTGCCACAGATGGCGGTGGAGGTTAAGTCATTGGGTATAGTTATTTAAAGTGGAGATTGATAGGTTCTAGATTAGTAAAGTTGCCAGAAGTTGTGGGGAGAAGGCAGGTCAATGGGGTTGAATGGGATAATAAATTAGCCAGGATAGAATGGTAGAGCAGACTCAATGGGCTGAATGACCTGATTTTGCTCCTACGTCATATGGTCTTTTGTTACTCGTATCCCTGCATAAGATAGATGGAAATTATCTGCTATTTCTTAGTTTTTCATTATTACTTCCCTGGACTTGCTTTCAAGAGGACAAAATAATTATTTTCTTATTCCCTTTCATTTATAGCTATCTATTGAACTTCCTCTAATTATCTTTGTTATATATTTCTGGCCAGCTTTATATCTACTTTAGTTTTCCTTCCTTTTTATCTTTTGTTGGTCTTTTTATATTCTGATTAATCATCTGATCTGCAATGATATTCTTTTCCTTTAAGTTTGATACACTCCTTAATATTTTTAGGGAACCACATTTGGTGGGTTGTTCTTTTGAAATCTTTCTTTTTGGTATTTAATTACACTCTGTATTCTGTGACTGCATTCTGACTGATTTGAACCCAATCTGGCAGTTCACGTTCACCAGCTTTCCTTACATTCCTTTACAGTCAGTATTTTTTTGTTTGGAATTCTAGTCTTGAACTCTTTGTTGCCTGGCTTACCTTCACAATTAGGTTTCTAATGAGTCCCCTCTCACTGAACAATCTGCTTTTGGTAGATCCTGCTCTCTGATAGACTCCAGAAAGAATTGTTCTAAGAAACTAACCAAAACAAATTCATCCAGCCTACCTCTGTCCATTTGTCATTTTCAGACCAGATCCAGATTAAAATCTCCCCAATTATCATTGTACCTTCCTGGAATACTCACGTTGATTCATCCTTTATACTCTGTCCTATCATGAGATCATTGCCACAACATTCCCACGAGTGCTTTCTTGCCTTCATTTTGACCCAAACTGCTTCTACATCCTGCTTCCCTGAACTAAGTCATTCCTCTAGTCCATCAAAACAATTAGTAATTAAATTAATGACAGATTCAGAAGGTGGAAGCTAGTGCACGATCCAAGACCAATTATAGGACAGAGATTTATGAGTCAAGGGGGAAGGTAAATTCTTTTTGTAAAAATTTTATTGTATATTTTAATGCTTTTAATAATTTATTTTGCCTTCTGAGGAAAAGTTGGGTAGACAAGACTTGCAACCACTGGAGATTATTAAAGTGAGAAGAGAATTGATCGAAACATATAAGATCCTGACTGGTCTTGACAACATGGATGTGAATGTATCCTTTAGCCTTCGCCATTCATCTCAGGCCTGTACAATTGTAGAGGCACAACATTCAGGTCCTGGCGTGTGACTTCTGAAATCTTGTCTAGAGCTGCCTCTTCCTATTACATTTTCAACAGATGTTGAAAGAAAATACTGATCCACTGTAGATCGAGGACAACTGTCCTCATCTCCATTCCTTTCCTGACAACTGAAAACTGAGAACACACACCTCCCCTATGTTGTACCTCTTGATCTGTCAATTACTTTAAAAACGACATCCACTACTGGATACTTGCACAAAGAACCTCCTTCTTAAAAGACAAACACGAGGAAATCTGCAGATGCTGGAAATTCAAACAACACACACAAAATACTGGTGGAACACAGCAGGCCAGGCAGCATCTATAGGGAGAAGCACTATCGACGTTTCGGGCCGAGACCCTTCGGCAGGACACCAGCATTTTGTGTGTGTTGTTTTCCTTCTTAAAAGACTAGCTTTAATTTACAGTCCACTGATGGCCACCTACAATATCAAGCCTCCCACTGATGTAGTGAGACATTCAGCAGCATCTCCAGTTATTGAAGCCAGGATAACTGCAGAATTAACTTGATTTACTGCCTGTGGTAAATTGACCATGATTCCCCACATCCATCCTAGCCTCAAAGCATCAGTACAGGGTGGCTCTAGAGCTGGTTGATGTCACGGAGGTAGGGCAGAGGAAGACCAATGTAGAAAGGAATCTTACGGTGGAAGCAGTGATGAAATGTGGGATAATATGGCATGGAAAAGCTACTAGAAATTCATCCCTGATTGGTGGAATCGAGTAAATTGTGTGATTATACCATTCCATGAGGACAACCAATTAATTTCAGAGATGAAGTACAATGTGTGGATACAAGAATATTATGTGACTAGAACTACGACTGGAACTAGCCGGCTGGTGGCGCAGTGACATCAGCGCTGGAGTTCAGAATGGAGGTTCCCGGGTTCGAATCCAGTCGGGTCGTTCCCAAATACGTTTTCCATCCGTGCCTGGTTGAGAGTTGAGCTCCTAACTCGACCTCGTAAAATAAAGAAAAATACTGCGAAATGTCTGTGTGAGCAGTGGCACACCACACAGTCTCTCATTCCATGCCTTGTAAGGCATGAAAATGCCCGACGCTGGCCTCTCAGGCCTGAGTTGATGTCATCATCATCATCATCAGAACTACTACCAGTTTGAACTTGCATTAAGATGATGCTAACACAAGCGACGGCTATTGCTTTAGTCAGATTGCTCAAGGAGAGAGATACAAGGATAAAATGTTCTGATTACTCATCCTGCCTTAAAATTTTATCCATCTAAAGTACATATTAAAAATTCTTTATTCTACAGTATTCCTCTTATTAAATACTTTTATCTTTTAATGCCCAAGCACTTAAACTCTGAGAAGTATTTCATCTTCTTAAGCATATCTTTCCTCCTGAAATCTTGAAGCTATTATGACCAAAGTTTAACACCCGTTATTCCTGTTTTATTCTACCTTCTCTTGTGCTCTTGGGTTTTTCATAATTAATTTCTTCACCCCTGTTGAAAAGTAGATTGCTTTTTATATAGTGTATGTGACAAAATGTCTGTACTCAAATTGTTTAAGAGGAAAATGAATAATACCATTCTATCAAATATTCCCACATCAGGGTACTTGCTAACCTAGATCCCGACATTTGAAGTATGTTTGAATATTCAAGTACGTGAGATGTTAACTTTGCCCAAATTGGTAGCTTAGCTTAGGATGGCTAGTAGAGCTGTTGCCTGGTAGCTCTAGTGACCCTGGTTTGATCCTGATATCAAGCACTGCCTCTGTAGAGTTGGTACAGTATATTATCTCTGAGAATACCTGTTTCCTCCAGATGCTCCAGTTTCCTTGCACATCCCAAAGATATGCAGGTTGGCCCCTTAATTAGCCACTGTAAGTTGTTCCTGTTATATAAGTGAGTGACAGAATGTGTCCGGACATTGAAGGGAATGTGGGAAGAATAAGGCTACATCCACACTAGACTGGATAAATCTGTAACCAAAGCTTTTTCTCTTCGTTTTGACCCTCCGTCCACTGAAACAGCATTTCCCTCCCCCGAAAATGAAGCTTTTCTAAAACGCCCTCCAGAGTGTGTAAATTTGAAAACACCGACTGGGCAGAGCAGTGTGGACGGGGTAACCGGAGATTTCTAAAATCGCTGTCGTGACGTGCCGGAACAGACAGTGGTGGCAGTGCGGCATTTCATTGTTTTCTTGAACGCAACCCCCACACAACCTAACAATTTCAGAACAGACGGCAACAAGACTGAAGCCAGAAGATTTAGAAATGTACTCACCAAATACATTGACCCATAACTTACCGAATAAATAAGTATACTCACTTTGCCCTGTTTTCTGTCCTTGCTTGTATGAAGGTGGTTTACCTGTTTATGCAAGTACTTCTCTGACAATAGATGTGTAACAACCTAATGTAATATTGTATAGAAGTACAAGATAACACCGATACAGACATGTTTTATACACTTAACAAGGTGCTTTATTAATGCAACAGAGTCAGTTAGTTTTTCAATGTCCGTCATCAGCCAGGTCATACTGTCTGTGAACTCCCTGTCGGTTACCTCCATACGCTCCAGTATTTGTTTTTTTCAGTTTTAAGTCCTCCTGTGTGAGAGCCAGCAGCTGTCCATCGTTTGGCAAGTTCCTTTTAAGCTTTTCTAGTCTGTAACTGCACAAACGCGCATTTGGTGAGATTCGACACCAAACGTGTCGCTTGTTTTCTGTAGATGTGTTCTGCACATGCCCAGTAGGAGGAGATTCACCCAAATACCTGTTTTATTGTGGACGGAGGTATTTTCAAAGACGTTTGGTGTGGACACCTATCGCTTTCACATGAAACCGGCATTTTCAAAATTATCCAGTCTAGGGTGGACATAGCCTAAAATGCCTTTTTAATGGCCTGCTCAGACTTGTTGGGCCAAAGTGTTTGCTTCTGTACTATATGACTCTACACCTAATTCCATTTTATTCTAATCTGAATCACAGGCACCAATCCAAGATGGGTCTGAATTAGAATATCTGTTGTTAAGTGTTAAGTTACAACTGATTGTATTCTCTGTCACTGAATTTTCCTAAAATGGAAAGAAGAAAATTGATGCTGGAATAGTAGTATTTAAGAAAATATATAGAGGATATATTGTATTCCAAAGTACGTTTTCTCTTGTTCTCCAGTAGTTGAGCAATATCTCATTCCCTTTTTGCATTAGCTTGGCAATTCCCCTTCCTTTTCCAATTGCCACATAGCCTCTGGACAAAAATGACAATTTAGTGTATACTTTCTCCCACTGTGCATCTTTCACATAGGCAGAATAAATGATGATTTAATAAAATAATCGGAAGTATGCTTGCCCCTAGTATCAATTAGTTTCATTCAGAAACCTAAAGTATGTTTTCATCTCATGACACTAGTTCAGGTTCCCTAATTAAAAAAGGAGACTGATTATCCCTGTGAGTCAAGCAAATGTAGAGTCAGAAATGGTGACATATTTCCAATGTGAGGTTGGGGGTACTGCTGTAACACTGGAGCCCAATGCTCATATTTTAGCAAGACTCCACTTCTGCTGCTGAACCTTGTCTGACTTGTCATGTTTTATTGAACAAATATAGAAATACAGAGCATTATTTGCTTCACATGCTTGATTCATTTTTAACACAGTTACCAACAGGAATATATCATCTTTACTGTAGGAATATATCAAATTATGCCAAACTGTTAGGCTGAGTTCTGACACCAATTTGGAAAGCCCAAGATTGTCTTCGCTCCGCATAATGCAACATTAAAAACCTGTGTGGAACATTGATTTTGTATTCCTTGCAGGTAATATTAAAATGTTTTGAAATAGGGCAAAGAAGACAATTATCAACTTGCTACTGGTTACACACTATGCAGACCCCAGTCACTACCAATGAAGCAAGAATGGTACATAATCTGAATTCACCCTTTTTAACTCGGATATCCTTTATGACCATAAAATTTCACAAAGAACTTCATGACCAAAGAAGTAGTATAGTTTTGTACTGTGAAAGCACACAAATCAATTTGTATGCAGCAGGATCACACACATTACAGTCTGAAAATTGATGGAATAGTCTGAAGGATAAGTATGGGAGAAGACATTGAGAGCATTCAAACTAGTTATAGAACCATAGAACCGTAGAACACCACAGCACAGTACAGGCCCTTCAGCCCTCCATGTTGTGCTGACCCATATAATCCTTTTAAAAAAAGTACTAAACCCACACTACCCTATAACCTTCCATTTTTTTTTCATCCATGTGCCTGTCCAAGAGGCTCTTGTTATGTTGGATCCTTTACATCCATCTGTCAAAGCGGACAGAGCCAGGGTTTAATACCGGACCAAATACTCAGCATCCCCATCAGTGCAGAATCCCCTCAGAATATGGTAGGTTCAAAGCCCATTCTAAAGAAATCTACTCCAAAATCATGTCAACAACTCAGTGCTACACTGGGGTGCAGACTCAGCTTTACAGCAGATGTTTTCAGAGTGGGCTTTAAACCTATAAGCTTCTGACATTAGGAAAACAGCTATATGAGCCGGGACCGGATAAGGAGCTTTCTAAGGGACCGGATAATTAAGTATTCAGATAGATGTAGACTGATTAAAGGTAGTCAGCTTAGCTTCATGCGTGGTAGGTCATGTCTGAGCAATCTTATGGAGTTTTTGAGGAAGTTCCCAGGAACGTGGATGAAGCCAAGGCAGTGGATGTTGTCTACATAACTTTAGTAAGGTATTTGACAAAGCCCCACATGGGAGGCTGGTCAAGAAGGTTCAGTCACTTGGCAATCAGGATGAGGTAGTAAATTGGATTAGACATTGGCTTTATGGGAGAAGCCAGAGAGTGGTAGTAGAGGGTTGCCTCTCTGACTGGAGGCAGGTGACTAGTGGTGTGCCGCACTAGGTCCTTTGTTGTTTGTCATCTCTATCAATGATCTGGATGGTAATGTGGTTAACTGGATCGTTAAATTTGCAGATGACACCAAGATTGGGGGTGTAATGGACAGTGAGGAAGGCTATCATTACTTGTAGATGGATTTGCATCAGCTGGAAAAATGGCAGATGGAATTTAACGCAGTCAAGTGCGAGGTTTTGCACTTTGGTAGGACCAACTAAGAAAGGTCTTACTCAGTGAACAGTAGGGCACTGTGGAGTGTGGTAGACCAAAGGGATTTGTGAATATAGGTCCATAATTCATGGAAACTGGCATCACAGGCACACTGGCCTTCAGAAATCAATGCATTGAGTACAGGAGATGGGACATTATGAAGTTGTATTAGATGTTGGTGAGGCCTAATTTGAAGTATTGTGTGCAGTTTTGGTCACCTACCTACAGGAAAGATGTAAATAAGTTTGAAAGAGTACAGAGAAAATTTACAAGGATGTGCGACCTGAGCTATAAGGAAAGATTGAATAGGTTAGGATTGTATTCCTTAGAAAATATAAGATTGAGAGGAGACTTGATAGAAGCATACAAAATTATGAGAAGTATAGATAGGGTTAACGAAAGCAGGCATTTCAACTGAGGTTGGGTGGGACTACAACCAGAGATTATGAGTTCTGGCTAAAAAGTGAAAAGTTTAAGGAGAATATGAAGGTAAACTTCTTCACCGAGGATTGTGAGAGTGTGGAATGAGCTGCCAGCACAAGTGGTGCATGAGAGCTCGATTTCAACATTTAAGAGAAGTTTGGCTAGGTACATGGATAGTAGGGATATGGGGGGACAATGGTCCCAGTGCAGATCAATGGGAGTAGTCAGTTTAAATGGTTTCAGCATGGACTAGATGTCCGAAGGGCCTGTTTCTGTGCTGCACTTCTCTATGACTACAAGTGAGTGAGAGAGAAATGATCTCCAGTTTGCAAACCAGCACTTTGGATACTTGCAATCCTGACATTAAATATTAAGGGATTCTGACCAAATGCAGGGAATTCAACTCTTACAATAAATATTATTCTTTTGATTATTTATATTATCAACATTATTTTTTCATCAATTTTCATTCAGCTATCAATATTTAATAATAAAGAGCAACTGAATACAGATTTTAAAGAACATAAGGATTTTTACCATAGAATTTCAATAAATGTTCAGCAAATTAAATTTACTATTAATTATTATGTATTAAAAGAATTATTTGTTCCTAATAATTAGACCTTAAAATAGCATTAAGAATGCAATGGTAACTAGCTTCCTTAGTTACCAATGCAAATTAATAATGTGGTTCTATTGAGCAGAACAAAATTATATTTTTGGTCTGTTTGTACAAGCTGCAAAGCTGTATATAAAGGCAAAGTTCCCATCACTTAGCCACGCGCACTATCATTAGGCAGCTGTTAACCTGTGTAGATTACACAATCTTTCTAAGGCAAATATACATCCTATACGTCAGAAGCCAAAACATTGTTATTGATGTGAACTTCTGCAAGATTAGATTATTGTGACAGTAATGTTATCTTTGCTTTATTTAAACTCATTGTGCCTTGGTTTCTTATTTTCAGCTGTTACATTTGAATAGAAATACTACTGAAAGATACCATAGAAAAACAGCAATTTGCATTGCTGCAGTATGATATTTTTATCCGCTAATTTATATAGTGCATAGTAGGCACTTACTTCAGGCTGTGTTGCTCCAGATCAGTAATTGGTCATTAGACGTCTTGTTCTTTCATCAGTAAAAATGACGCATAAAACCTGCATCAAATAGGGAATAATTATTGTTTGACATTTATGTTGGCCATGATGCAGAATGTGTGCTGAACATAAACTGAGGCTGCTTGGTTTAAACAACAATTTACAATTGTATCCAAACTCAAATAACAATTTTACAGTAATCATGTACAATATCAAAATGAACAATATGTTTATTGGTCTGTTTACTATTGTATTTTGGAGCCTCAATACCCACAGCAGCACTATTCATGACCAGCCACTAGAATCGAAGTCGGGTTCATTATGTCTGACAGATGTCATAAAATGTATTGGTTTGCAGCAGCAGTACAGTGCAAGACATAAAATTATTATAAGTTACATTATTTTTATGTCATTCCTCATTTTAAGTCATACACATTTCTAAACAAGGCAAAATAGATTATCTGTACATGTTCTGAGTCCCTGCCCTCCAATGATGGGGTTAGCTAAAAGTGCGTGATGTGGACAATTGAGAAGGATAATATGTCCGCCATGATGGTATGGCAGAGCAGATTCAATGGGCTCAATGGCCTAATTCTGTTCCTATACCTTATATCAGATGGTTTTATGGCTTGGACCATGGGCATTCCAACACAAGTTAAGGGAATGTGTTCAAGGGAAATACAAAGATAGGTAGGCAGCTTAGAGGAAACAGACGGAAATAAAACCAAAGACCATTTTTTAAGTGGTGAGTAAATTCAACTATCTGAGATGATAAGGGACTTGGACATCCTCTTGCAGGATTCCTTAAAGGTTAATTTGCAGGTTGAGTCGGTGTTGAGGAAGACAAATTTGATGTTAGCATGTATTTCGAGAGGACTAGAATATGAAAGCAAGGATATAATGTCGAAGCTTTATAAAGCACCGGTGAAGCCTCACTTGGAGTATTGTGAGCAGTTTTGGGCCTCTTATCTGAGAAAGGATGTATTGGCATTGGAGCAGGTTCAAAGGAGGTTCACAAAAATGATTGTGTGATTGAAAGGCTTATCATGTGAGGAATGTTTGATGGCTCTGGGCTTGTACTCTCTGGAATTCAGAAGAATGAAGGGGGATCTCTTTGAAACCTATCGAATGCCTTGATAGAGTGGATGTGGGTAGGATGTTTCCTATGGTTAAGTAGACTAAAACCAGAGAAAACAGCCTCAGAATATAGGGACATCCATTTAGAATGGAAATGAGTAGGAACTTCTTCAGCCAGAGAGTGGTGAACCTGTGGAATTCATTGTCACAGGCAGCTGTGGAGGCCAAGTAATTGGGTATATTAAAGCAGAGGTTGATAGACTCCTTATAAGTCAGGGCATGAAGAGATATGGGGAGAGGGCAAGAGTTTGGGGCTGAGAAGGAAATGGATCAGCCATGATGAAATGGCAGACCAGACTCAATGGGCCAAATGGCCTAATCCTGCTCCTATATCCTATGGTTTTGTGGTGTTATAAACAGATGTTTGGATTTTACACTTACATTTCTTCATGTTTTTTTTTCATAAATTCTCCTTACCATTTATTCTAATATAATTGCGCACATAACTAGTATTATGAAAAGATGAACATATGAAATGTGAACTGATCCTGACTCTGCAGATGTGCCTATAAACATGCAAACAGCAGAAGCAGAGGGTTGTATCACTCCTAAGATCAGCTCTGCCAGTCAATAAGATCATGGTTGAAATGTCACATAGATATGATATCCTCATTTCCCTTGTACCCAACAAACATCAGTCTTGACTCTTCAGACTCTTGAGTTTTTGGCCTGCTATCTTTAAAGACAATCACTTCAATCACAATATCATCTGCAGAACAGAGGCAGAAATACAGCTGCTGTTCTTCACTGTCCCTTAATCAAAATCTTGTAGCTCACTACCTGAGTGCAGTGTAGGAGTGCCTTCATCACAAGTACTGCCAGCTTGTGAAAAAGATGACCACCCACCACCTTCTCAAGGAATGAGCATTAAATGCTAAGCTGCCAGCAACACCCACATCTCATCAGTGACTTCAAAACAAATGTTCCTCATGCAAACACAGTTCTGATGTTACCTGCCTGTGCTGGAGATAACCGCATTGCTGAATAGAGCACTCTTCATGACAGCCTGACACATCAAGGGCAGTATACGTTTACGGAGTAATTCCCATTGCACCTGCCCTTTAACCCTGTCATTTGTGTGCTTTTGGCAATGCTCCTCTCAACATGCAAGATTCAATATTCAAAATTCACATTTATTTGTTATGTGTAATTTAAAACATGCAGTAAAAATTATTGTCTGCCTTAACAAATGACATACTTGAGTCTGTAACAATATCAATGTTGCATCTTGCCAATTCCTTAGCTATCAAAGCAGTTCTCCTTTCCGGTCTTGAGTCATTATCCAGCATTGGTTGCACATTCCATGTGGCAACAGTCAGTTTCATCTTCTTAAACTTCTTACTGCAGTGGTGCAGACCCGCTGGCCGCAGTGAGCCAGCCAGTTGAAATCTGAGCAAACTTTCTTTACCCCACCTTTTCTAGGGGCTTTCCCTTCCGGGCGGGCAGTGCAATCCCTAAAAAGGGCTGCCCGGACACTCACATAGCTGCCTCAACCCTGTTGTTGCTGCTCAGAAAACTCAACAAGGTAGCGACCATCTTATGTGAGCCTCCTATGTGCAGAGTTCATGCCAGCAGCTTCCAGCTCCTCGAGCCTGCTGCTGTCCCATGACCTCCATCGCCACAGGGCTTTCCACACCATTCAGAAACTCTACTCCAACACGTCTTGCACAGTAATAAGGCAGACGGTGTCATGCCCCCACTATACAGTCTCTCTGGGCTTCCAAATCTGATGCTAAGTGGTACACAGGAATGTAACAGACTTAGCAGATGAGGAAGCTGCCCCACAGTGACAACTAACTAGTCTAGTGATGCCATCTGTTGACCAGCACTCCGGTTCGTCCGTATGCCACCAAGGTGACTGTACCATTGATTCTTTGGATTCATCTGCCACAGACACCATTGGATGCCCTGCTGCCGGTGTCCTAGTTGGGTGTAGCCTTTGCCTGAAGAAGCAAGTGGCACGATAGGGTACCAGACATGGAGGTGCTCAAACGTGCTGGTACAGTCAGCACAGAATCGCTGATCATAGCTTCTCAGCTGCGTTGAACTGGTCACGTCACAAGAATGAGCGATGATCGTTTACCCAAAGCTGTTTTCTGTGGCGAGCTACATGAAGGGAAGAGGAAGCATGGTGGTCAGAAGCTGCGCTATAAAGATGTGCTCAAGCACCATGTGAAGAACACCGACATGAATGTCAACACCTGGGAGAAAGATGCTTTGGACAGAAGAAGTTGGCGCTGTATTGTCAAGAAGTCAATCCCAGCTATTGAGGAGAAAAGGCAGAAGAAATATGAAGCAGGTCATGAACGCAGACATTCAGTGCTAGACCAGTCAAATCACAAATGCAACCGATGTGGGAGACAGTGCTGATCCAGTGCTGGTCTTGTGGCCCATAAACGTGCCTGCAGAGACTAAACTCTTAGCACAGTCAACATCGAAATCAATGGACAGCTGAAGAAGAAGACTTGAGGGTATACTGGGACAGCCCACAAGTGTCACCACGTATTCCGCTATCAACACAAGATGCCCACAAAGCTCAGCAGAACAACACAGAGCACAAGCAACAAAATAACAACAGCAAAACAAGAACAGCAAAACAAGCTCCGTTCCTCCTCCCACTTACGAACATACGAAGGCCTGCCCAACTTCGTCATCCTACAACCTCCAGCAGAGTCGGATTCAGACTCTGACTCATGGACATTGTGCCTTCACCTACCCCAGTGGACTTGCAGAGACTCGCTCGGGACTCCTCTAGTGTATCTCGCCATATGGGGCGAGGAAAGAGACTGCAGTGACAGTGGATGGGGACCTTGAGCTGCTCTTGACCTAGAAATCCTGGTTACACCACATGGTCGGCAGACTGATTGACAGGCAGCATGAAGGTTCTGATGGCATGACAGCGGTGGAATCAGGAATACTAAAAGAGACCATACTTTGAATCAAGTCTCTGCTGCTCTCTTGTGAAGCTACCCTAGCAAAACCCCAATTAGTTTTTGGAACATGGGTTGCTAGATTACTTCAAAGAGTCTTTAGGTAGTGCTGGTCATTAACATAAATAATGTACTTGTTGCATGTTTCAATGTACATGTGGTAAATAAGTGAATCTGGATCTGAATTCAGAGCCACATGATAGCAGTATGTACAGCAATTCTCGTGTGGCACCCACACAAAAAATAGAAATAGCAGAGAACATCCTTGAGCTGCATAGTTTGCAGGACAGATTAATCTGGAGTTTCCAAGACTCAAAGGATTGAGCTATAGAGAGCGTTATTAAGCAGGCTAGGATTTTAGTCTCTGGAGCAAAGGAGAGTGAGGAATCTCAGAGATGTGTATAAAATCGTGACTACATGAATGCATGCAGTCTTATTTCCAAGGGCTGAGAATCTAGAATTAGAGATTTAAGATGAGAGGGGAGATATATACTAGAAACACAAGGGGCAATTTATTCACCCAGAAGATGGTCTGAGTATATTACAAGTTGCCAGAGGAAGTGCTTGAGGCAGATACATTAACAACATTTAAAAGACATTTGGACAGATACATGAACAGGTAGTGTTTAGAGGGATATGCACCAAATGGAAATGCAAATGGAACTGGCTTGAATGGGCACTTTGGTTGCACAACCCAGTCGTGACAAAAGGCCTGTTTCTATGCTGTATGATTCTGTAACTTCATGGAGAACTACAGGATGTGATGGTGTTGGAAGTAAGGAGGACAGATATTGAATCATCTTTAACCATCTTTTATCTTTAATTAAACTACTGTGCCATACTAATAGCTTTTGGGACCGCCTGGTGAAGCAAGCTATTGAAATAATACCAGAGGAAAATAAGTTTAACAGAGACAATGGTCTTGTTCTAAGTAAGAACTGGAATTCAATTGTAAACAAGGTGAGATAGCTGATACCTGATTGGATGAGGACTAACCAATCAGGAGGGATGGATGACAGGGATATATATATATATATACACACACACCACTGGACCAGATATACTCAGATATCATCCCCGATGAAGATGGCAGAATTTGTCATCAAAATTTGGGTTAAAATCAATTCCTGTACCCAGCTGGAAGCCCAAGAAGAGTTTATTTGTCATACAGCAAAATGTGCCTTTTGCATCCACAAAGTGGATGGGCAACCCACAAGCAGACATAGCAGACCCACAACTCACTAACCCTAACAGTATGTCTTTGGAACAAGGAGAAAAGCAAAGCACCCAGAGGAAACCTGCATGATCACTGGAAGAACATATAAACTTCTTATAGACAGCAGCAGGAATTGAACCTTGATCTCAGAGCTGGTGTGCTGTAAAGCCCTAACCATTAGCTACTATGGGGTCCTGGTGACATGCAAACCTCCTCCCTTCCCGAACACTGAAATAATGCATACTGTGGAGGCCACCACAAATCCTATCTGTTCACTGTGTGCTGATTTTTCTCACAATAGCAGAAGAAGTGTATTTATGAATGAGCTAGGAAGTTCTCGGATGATGTGCCTCTGATACTTAAAGAGCTAAATGTATCTGGAAGCTGCATGATCCAAGTCAGGGGTTCCCAACCTGGGGTCCAGGGACCCCTTGCTTAATGGTATTGGTCCATGAAATATAAAAGGTTGGGAATCTCTGATCCAAGGACACAACTTATTAGTGTTACTTTTCTAAGGGCAGAATGGAATATATTAATGCTAAAGAGGAGCTGGAAATAATTGAGTTTGTTTTTAGGTGATGGTGCATTGTAACAGATGGGATTTGTTGATGCAACTGTGGTGGCATTAAACATTCACTACACCTACAACCATTGTCCCAAGTTGCCACAGCACCTGTCCTTTCTCTACCATGGCTTCAAAACAACCACCTTTAGTTACTAGCAGGAGATGATGGGTACTTTGCTTTTAAGAGGTCTAGTAATCATTTTGCACCAATCACAGAATCACACTCAGTGTATAAGTCCTAGTAAAGAGCATGACTACCGATGGCCAAAGAGACCAATCATGGTGAAGCAGAAAATGGCTTAATTAGGCATCTGATTCCAATACAGCTTTTCCAAACCGTAATCAATTTCTCCATTGACATAGTTAATCACAAGCAGCTACTGGGGTAGCCAGCAACCTCATTCGGATTGTACCTTTAAAGAAACATAACATGAGCAATCTGACAGACTGTAAATTTGATGATAGCAGAATATAAAGTATTCTTAAAAATATATGATTGAAATTTTAACTTGCAAAGATTATATTGAGTTCAGGGCTCTGTACAATCCTGTGAGTAGTGTATAGTAGATATACGGTAAGTTTGTTTGTTAACAATCCCGTGGAATGCAATAAGAGTATATGCTTTATGCATGCAAGCTTGAATTTTACTGATAAGAAAATTCTTCTTTTTCCTTTTCTTTTATCTCAGTATAAGTGAAGAATTTTCCATAATGTCTTTACTCGGGGGAGGGGGGGGGTGTTGTTGGAGCACAGTGTTTGGCTGCAGGGTAATCTCTTAGGTCAGAGGCTGTTTAATTTTTCAAGGGAAATGGGGCACAGCATTTGAAACAGAGGAAATGCTGCAGGTCAATGTAGAGAGAGCAGGGTTATGTTCCATCCAGGACCAACATAAGCACAAGGGAGTCAGTGAAGATGTTCTGTGCGGTAAACTTCCTTTTAGTGTTTTACGTCAAAGAACTTTGCAGTCAACCTTGTATTCACTGCGGACAGAAATTTCAGACAGACTACATCAAAAGTGTTGCTTTCAGCACGCCTTCATTTTTAACTCTAGCACAGTCAATTTAAGGTCGCAAGTACTGTGATGTACGGGTCCAATGCAGTAACATCACAGACATGTAGATTCAGACAAAACATAAATTATACAACAGTGAAGGAATAAAAAGAGTCTGGATAAAACAAGGCACTGGTGCGGAAAGAAAAAACCACAGAGACAACGCCATAGTGATATAAGAGGTGGCCTGTAGTGTTGGGGTGCTGGCATAAGATTAGTTAATTCATTTTAGCAGTGTTCAGCTCTGTCAATTCAAGTTCAGCAATGTCCAGGACACATACATTAACTCTCACAACATTTGAAATATTTGTCAGGACAGGACTCAACCATATTGACCCTCGCATTGAGCTCATTCAAAATTACTAATGCCATTTGTTGTCCTGGCTGGCACATCCCACGCATAAACTTATTCAATCTCATCTGTCAACCACAACTGAACATGTATTTTCTTGTAAATGCTATCACTTTACCTATGCACCTGTGATGTTTAATATTTCAACAAATGTTTCTCAGCATTTCTTTGAAAACATTCTCAGCCTTTTCAGTCTCTGCAGACATTTATTCCAGCTCCTAATTTTAGAGGCATACAAAATTATGAGGGGTATAAATAGGGTAATTGCAAGCAGGCTTTTTCAAACTGAGGTCAAGTGAGGCTAGAACTAAAAGTCATGGGTTAAGGGTGAAAGATGAAATGTTTAAAGGGAACACAAAGAGGAACCTCTTCAGGCAGAGAATGATGACAGCAGAATGAGCTGTCAGCATAAGTGCCGGATGCGGGTTCGATTTCGACATTTATGAGGAATTTGGATGGGTATTTCGTTGGGAGGGCTATGGAGGGCAACAGTTCAGATGCAGATGGGACTGGGCAGAATAACAATTCTCCTCATCTCTGTGCTAAATGGGTGAGGAAACCGCAATTACAAGTGGAAACATGCTCTTCACATCCATCCGATCATGATTATAGAGCACCACAGCACATAACTGTATGATGCTAAGAGTGAGAAAGGAATTGATAGAAACTGATATGGAGTCCACAGGGATCATGATGGGGTGGATGTGAAGAGAGAGCATGCTTCCTCCTGTGATTGTGGTTTCTTCACACATTTAAGACAGAGGTGAGAATTTTTTTTCTCACTGAGAATCATGAATCTCTGGAGCATTCTTCCTTAAAAGACAGTGAAGCAGAGTCTGACTATTTTAAAAGCAGAAATAAATAGATCCAGGATAGCGAATGAGATGTAAAGTTGCCTTGGGTAAAATAGAATTGCAGAGGAGAAATCAGAATAGTCACCATCTCTCTGAATAGTGGAGCAACACACACACACACACACACACACACCTGGAGTAACTCATCAGGTTAGGCAGCATCTATGGAAAGGAATAAAGAGTCATTATTTGGGACCGAGATCCGTCATGACGTGATGAAAAGTCTTGGCCTGAAATGTTAACTGTTTATTCCTTTCCGTAGATGTTGGCTGGCCAACTGCGTACCTCCAGCAATTTGTATGGGTTACTCTGGATTTCCTGCATCTGCAGAATTTTGTGTATGTATGAATGGTGGAGCAGACTGAGAGTTGAGATCTGTGGTTTATATGAAGCAGAGTGAAGAGTTTTAGACAATAGGTGAAAGAATTAGGAATATGGTAAATCTAAATGCCCTTAATAAACAAGCAATTGAAGCACATGTACAGAAAAATGACATCTGATCTTGATTGCAAGGAAATGTTTTAAGATCTCAATACAGTTCAGACTTGCGGTGCTACATCAGGTAACTCAGTAACAAAGCAGGACAAGTCTGGAAGAAAGCTGAGTGAGATTCCCTGGAGGAGGAAGCCTCATTCTGGTTTATCTTAGAGTTGGTGCAGGATCCTGTTTACATTCCAAGTGTGACACTGGTGTGAAACGGTTTTGACTTCACAATAATACTACACTTGCAGAATGTAGCTGCCTTTCATTTAATCCAGGACATGCTAGGAATAATACTGAACACTCAGAATAAAATAAACACCAGCATGAATTAAGCTAAGCTCCTTATACAGAGTATAATTATTTTCATTAATATATCATAAAAGTGGTTTAAAATCATTCCGTTGCAAATGTTTTCATGCTCATGTCATGAAAAGACATTTTATTCTTTAACCCACAAGCACTTGAACCTGTCTTGAATGCAACTGGTTGGCCAACCACAATAATTTTTGATGATAACATTTTAATGTGTAAATCCCCTGTATGAGAATTGATAGTTGGGAAAGAGGATGAATCCACACTTGGCAGGTAAAATACAGTAACATCTGTGCAATCAATCAGTCGAGACAGAAAAACACATAACCTTAATTAAATTGCATTACAATTATGAGGAATGAATGAGATATGTGGAAAGCACACCAAGCCAAACTGAAGGAATGAGCTTTCAGACAACTGAGGCAAATCATTTAGTATTCCATTTGCAAAATAACTCAAAGAGATGACTAATTCTATGCATTATATGTCTTTCCCATTTTGAAATGCTGTGAGTATGTTTTTAAGAGAATTTAAGATTACACAGTGCAGAGGTCTGTGATTGGCAAGGATTGACCAAAATAGTAACCGAGGAACCTGCCTACAATCACAGGCACCAAATGAAATATTAACAGCATGATTCAGCAGCTCATGAAGAGCATTGTGTGAGACAAATGACTGTATGATATGTTGATAGCTAATTATATTATTGATGCACCATCAATAACTCACTCTGAGATGTAAAAACGAGGTATTGGCTTTTATTGATTGGAAGAAGGAACAAGCAGTGAGTGACCACCATACTACATCCTGGAGACAGAGAGGCCGGGCTCAGACCTCCATCACCTTTATACAGGGGTCTGTGGGAGGAGCCACAGGAGCAGTCATCAGGGGGCATGTCCAGACAGGTATATGTAGTTCACCACAATTATATGGTATGTTATCATATCAGAGGGTCAATCCTGAGAGCAGAACACAAAAAGGGCACAACAATACCTCTACTTTCTTAGAAGCCTTTGTAGATTTGGCATGTCATCTAAAACTTTGACAAACTTTTATAGATGCACAGTGGAGAGTATCCTGACTGGTTGCATCATGGCCCACCAATGCCCAGCAACAGAAAAGTCTACAGAGAATGTTGGATACAGGACAAACCCTTGCCACCATTAAGCACATTTACAGGGGGAACTGCCACAAGAAAGCAGCATCCAACATGCCCCCCCCTCAAACCCCACCATCTAGGGAGGCCATATCTTTTCTCGTTGCAGCCATTGAGCAGGAAGTCCAGGAGCCTTAAGTCCCACACAACCAGGTTTAGAAATGGTTATTATCCTACAAACATCAGGCTCATGAAACAACATGGATAACTTCATTCACCACAATTCTGAACTGATTCCACAACCTGCAGACTTACTTTCAAGGACTCTAAAATTCTTTCTCAAAATTACTTATTTTTTCATTTACACAATTTGTCTTTTGCACATTGGTTGTTTCTCAGTCTTTATTTATTCATAGATTTTCATAAATTCTACTGCATTTCTTTATTTTCTTTTAAATGCCTGGAAGAAAATGAATCTCAGCATAGTATTTGATGACATATATGTACTTTGATAATAGATTTGAGTTTACTTTGACTTTATTTGTATGAGCTAAATTCACCTTATTCCTTGTGAATTTTTGAGGAGTGTATCAGTAAATCAGCGTTTGCACTGTCACTCAACAGTAGTTTCTGAGCAGTGCTAATAACAACTGGATATACAGCAAGAAGTTATCTGTAACATTAAAGAGGCCCTCCATTGTTTGGGTCAACCATGCATGTTGTGTCCTAGCTGCCTATGAGATATTCAAGCCAGGGCAGTATGATATGGAGAGCAAGCTATTGCCCATGCAACTGGTTCCCCCTCTCCACGCAGCCAATGATTCCAAAGGAATGACAGAAACTGATACATTTTGGCTCCAGTGGCATCGCAGGAGTTACCAGTCAGTGTTGAACTCAACGTAGGACAGCCTTGGAGAGTCCAGTTCTGGGTTTTTGCTCAGGGTTTACTCCCGAAGATTTCTCCATAAGTGGGTATAGCCGCAAGGTAGCGGAAGATTGAGATCAGAGTTTTCCTTCTCCTAGATGAGCTGCCAACCATAGCTGATGAGTCTCATCTGCCCAAAGTGA
The DNA here is from genome assembly GCF_048418815.1 of Hemitrygon akajei. Lineage (NCBI taxonomy): Eukaryota > Metazoa > Chordata > Chondrichthyes > Myliobatiformes > Dasyatidae > Hemitrygon > Hemitrygon akajei. Next base: position 59,269,797 of record NC_133137.1, read on the forward strand.
TTAACTTTAAGATGCTGGTAACCTGCCTTTGCCACTTCTGTCCATAAAAATGGTCATGCTCGGCTTAGTAGCTAGGCCACATGTGAAGGCCAGGAGCTAGATTTGGTTGTCAGAAGCTATTTGAGATGCACATCATTGGAAGGTTTTTAATAGGTATTGGGAGATTATCCGCATTACCACCCCCTGACTATTCCAACCTTAAGAAACCAACGTCTATGATGCATTACATAAATTAGTTACAGTTTTCTGAAATGCAGATTAATGATTGGGGAGCAGGGCTACACCAATTAGGGAGGGAAAGAACACACATGCTGGTGATTCAGCCTATCTTGTTATTCATGCAGTATGAAAGAACAATTCAGTTCACCACACTTCCCCTGCTCTTTCTCTATGGATTAATAGTTTCTCCTTCAAAGTACTTACCCGATTTCCTTTTGAAAACTGCAATCGAACCCACCACTGCATCCTCATCAGGCAATGTATTCTAGATTATAAGCTTCAAAATGATAAAATGATCACAATGTCTTGGTCACTGTGTAAAACCTGGTTTCAGCACCGCAGATAATAATTCATCCAACAACAGTGTGATGCAGATGAGTGAAGTTGAAGTACGACAGAAGCAAACAGTTTGATCCAATCGGGTCAGGTTTGATTGCCTGCTCAAGAGTCGGTAGCCAGAAGGCAGAGAAGCATCACAAATCTTTGAATAATTCTGAGGAGTGATGCTGTCTGCTTGCTGCTGCCATCAGGAAGGAGGTAGAGGAGCCTCAGGACTCACACCACCAGATTCAGGAATGGTTACAATAGACAATAGGTGCAGGAGTAGGCTATTCGGCCCTTCTAGCCAGCACCGCCATTCACTGTGATCATAGCTACCCCTCAACCATCAGACTCTTGAACCAAAGTGGATAACTTCCCCCAGCTTCACTTGCCCCATCATTGTATTGTTCCCACATCCTATGGACTCATTTTCAAGGACTTTTCATCTCATGTTCTCAATATTTATTGCTTATTTATGTATTATTATTACTTTTTTCTTTATTTTTGTATTGGCACGGCTTGTTGTCTTTTGCTCACTGGTTATCCACCCTGTTGGTGCAGTCTTTCATTGATTCTATTGTGGTTATTGGATGTATTGAGTATGCACATAAGAAAATTAATCTCAGAGTTGTCTATGGTCACATTTCTGCACTTTGATAATAAACCTACTTTGAATTTTGAATAATTTGCTTTGCTTCTACATTAATCATTCACAACTATCAGCTGACCTTCAAGCCCTCTGTGAATTTTAACAAGGAGCTGGTACTTAATTATGTAAGGAGTTTATTTTTGGAATAAAAGTAAAGTTTTTTCAAGAACAACTGAAACTGCAGTCATCAAAAATGTCAAGATGTGCAATAACGTTATACATATAAATCACAAAATGTTGTATCTAAAATGCATGATGTGTTTTGTAACAAGTTGGTTGAATCATCAGCACAAATGCAGGCATAAAATGTAATTGCCACTGTGGAGATATGGCTGTAAGAGATCAAGGCACACCAGTGGCTCTACTTACTGAGAAGGCTAAAAAAATTCAGCAGGTCTCCAATGACGCTTACCAATTTTTTAGTGATTCACCACAAAAAGCATCCTATCTGGATGCATCACAGCTTGGTATAACAACTGTTCTGTCCAAAAACTGGAAGAAATTGCAGTGAGCTGTGAGAGCAGCCCTGTTTATCACACAAACTATTGTGCCTTCCATTGACTCTGTCTGCACTTCCCACTGCCTAATCAAGGATCCTTCCCAGCATGGCCATTTGGTATACTCCCTTCTCCCAGCGAGCCGGATCGGATTCAGGTTTATTATCACTGACATGTCGTGAAATCTGTTTTGTGGTTGCAGTACAGTTCAACACCTAAGAATTACTGTAAGTGACAAATAAATAAATGGTGCAAAACCATGAATAATGATGTAGTGCTCATGGGTTCATGTACCACTCAGAAATCTGATGGTGGAGCTATTCTTAAAACATTGAGAGTGAGTCCGCAGGCTTCTGTACCTCCTCCCTAGTGGTAGTAAAGAGAAGCCACGTCCTGGATGTTAATGGTCTTTATTGATGGATTGCTGCTGCCTTCTTAAAGCACCCAACCTTTGGAGATGTTCTCAACAGCTGGGAGTGTGGTCCCTGCAATGGAGCTGGCCAGATCTACAATCCTCTGCAGGCTCTTACAATCTTGAACATCAGATTTCTTTGCACTTGAATGATGTATGTAAAAAACAGTCTGGCATAAAAATACAAAAAGCATAAGCAACTTAATCATGGGTAACAAAGGTAATTAAGGATTGAATTAGTTACATCAAAGGGTCATATAAGATTGCCGGACAGAGCCACATGCCTGAGGATTGGGAGCAGTTTAAACTTCAGCAAAAACGAACAAAGAAATTTATTAAGTGAACAAAGATGCATGGAACATAAAAATGGATTTTAAATGATTCTGCATGTATGTAAAATAAAAAAGACTGGATACGTTAGGTATAGGCTGCTTACATTCAAAATAGATGAAGTCCAAGCCTCTTCCCTGTGGTACCCCATTAGTCACCGTCTACCGCTTGGAACAAGGTCCATTTGGGAAATAGCAAAGCAATTAAACAGATACCTTGATTCTGCCCTCACAGAACTTATTACCAGAAATGTTAGGGAACCAAAGGTCCAGCGAAAGTGAGTAACTGAAGGAAATCAGAATGACTAAGAAAATAAGACTGAATAGTTACTGGCAATGTCAGCTAGTAAATCCCCAGAGCCTGATAATCTGCACGCTTATGTACTGGAAAATGTAATTGTCCAAATCGTGGATATACTGGTTCTCATTTTCCATAATTCTGCGTGTTATGGAGTACTCCCTGCAAATTGGAAGATGGTAAATGTAATCTTACTGTTTTAAAAAAAAGGAGCAAGAAGACAGGAAACCGGATATCAGCTAGACTAACATCAATAGTGATGAAAATGCTGAAACCTAATATCAAGGACAAGATATAATAGGACACTTGGAAATATTGAGAGTCAACATGAATTACGCAAAGTGAAATAATGCTTGACAAATCTTTGGATGTAAATGACAGAATAGAGAAGGGTAAAACAGTTGGTATCGTGCATTTAGATATTCAGAAACCTGTGTGCAAAATTGAAATAAAATGCAATGTTATGGATTAAAGTTTAGTTGACAGATAGGAAACAGAGAGTAGAAATAAACAGGATGTTTTTGGAGGATGGCACAGACTAGTGAGGTCCTGCGGAGATAAGATGAGGGCTGATGAGTTGGGTGCTCTTCTACACAGAAAGCAAACGTGCAGGTGAAGCCAACAGTTAAGGCAGCTGGCCTTCATTGCAAGAGGATTTAAGTGCAGGAGCAAGGGATTTTTGCTATATTTTTCAAAGCCATGGTATGTTTACTCCTAGTGGACCAAAGAAAGGATATGGAAGCTTTGGAGAGAATGCAGCAAAAGATTACCAAGCTGACTCCAATGATGTTGAGCCAGTTGTATAAAGGGAGATTAAGTTGACAAGATTTATATTCATTAGAGTTTAGAAGAATGAGAAGAGATCTAATTGTAACATAAAAATTCTAACCTGGCAAGACAACCGGAATTCAAGAAGGATAATTCCACTGAATGGGTTCAGGTTACAACACAAGAGAGTCAGAACTGATTTGGGAAGAATTTTCTTCACCCAGATGGTGGTGAGCTGTGGAACTTACTCCCACAGACGCTATAGAGGGAAAGTCACTGAATATACTTGGGAAGGCAATGGATAGATTTCTACACACAGAAGGTATCAAGAATGAGCAGTAATTATCTTATTCAATTCTGGTGCTATTGATAGGGTCTCTCCATCTGAATCATCCATTCTCTTCTTTATGATTGTTCAATGAAGGTCCGAGGTTTCACCCAGAAGTACCCATCTATGATGGCAGCAGAGTAAACATCCACAGCGCCACATCCAATAATGCACAAACGCATCATCATAGAACATAGAGAACACAGCAATGGGAACAGGACCTTAGGCCCACAATGATGTGTCAAACTAATTAAGCTAATGATATCTAATTAAACTAATCCCTTTTGCCTGTTCATGGTCCATTTTCTGCATATTCATGTGCCTATGCCACCTGTGCTAATGTAATTAATGCACAGAACAGATCAGTTTCCCAGTTATGTAAACTTCACACAAAAATGTTTACCAGCACCATTTGTCCTGAATAAAATCATTTTTATGTATGAATTGATTTTTGAAAAAATGAAGGGAAATGGATCCAGTTTCTGGGTTTTTACATCCTACTTATTATATTTAATTGATGTTCAAAAACTATTCCCAAGGTGATCTGGGAATAAAATATTTAGTCTACCGTTTTTCCACGGCTAATCAGTAGTTCCAAACTACCCAGGGATCAAGGAAATAATGTAATGCATCTTGTTTAAGTAGTTAATTAAATGTTTATCCAAACGTGGTTAGAAGTCTGTAATGTGGAAGCACAAAAAAACTTTCATTTCCGTCAACTGCAACATCTAGTAGAAAACGCCAATCTAATTGGACTGCATTTCAAAGCAGTTCCTTGGTTGTGAATTACTTTAGAGTGCCCTTAAAAATGTGATTTATTGGTACATAATTATAAATACTTGTGCAAGCTTTTAGTAGAGTTGTTTTAACGTTGTGAAAGGTTCCAACTGATTTCCAGACTTGTTTGTAGACAGACATTGAAAGAAATAGAAGAGCCAGAAATGGTAGCAGGTCAAGCAGCTTCACAAGATCACAAGACAAAGGAGCAGAAGCAGGCTATTCGGCCCATCGAGTCTGCTCCGCCACTCCATGAGCTAAATTATTCTCCCGTCTAGTTCCAATTTCCGGCTTTTTTCCTATATCCCTTGATACCCTGACTAATTAGATACCTCTCAATCTCCTCCTTAAAAACCCTCAAGGATTGGGCCTCCACAGCTGTATGTGGCAACGAATTCCATAAATCCACCACCCTCTGGCTAAAAAAATTTCTCCTCATCTCTGTTTTAAATGGGTATCCTCTAATTCTAAGACTGTGACCTCTTGTCCTGGACTCACCCACCAAGGGAAACAGCCTTTCCACATCTACTCTGTCCAACCCTTTCAACATTTAAAATGTTTCTATGAGATCCCCTCTCATTCTCCTATACTCTAATGAATACAATCCAAGAGCCGACAAATGCTCCTCATATGTTAGTCCCTGCATTTCAGGAATCATCCTCGTGAATCTTTGAACTCTCTCCAACATCAGCACATCCTTTCCAAGATAGGGGGCCCAAAACTGCACACAGTATTCCAAATGGGGTCTCACCAGTGCCCCATAGAGCCTCAACAACACCTCCTTATTCATACACTATTCCTCTTGAAATGAATGCCAACATAGCATTTGCTTCCCTTACTGCTAATCCAACTTGGTGGTTAACCTTTAGGGTATCCTGCACTAGGATCCCCAAGTCCCATTGAACTTCCAATTTTTGAATTTTCTCCCTATCTAGCTAATAATCTGCCCGATTGTTTCTTCTTCCAAAATGTACAACCGTACATTTCTCAACATTGTATCTCATCTGCCATTTCTTTGCCCACTCTCCTAAACTGACCAAGTCTCTCTGTAACCTTTCTGTTTCTTCAACACTTCCTGCTCCTCCACTTATCTTGGTGTCATCTGCAAACTTAGCCACAAAACCATTTAATCCATAATCTAAATCATCAATATACAGGGTAAAAAGAAGAGGACCCAACACCGACCCCTGCGGATCACCACTAGTAACCGGCAACCAACAGAATAGGATCCCTGTATTCCCACTCTTTGCTTTCTGCCTATCAGCCAATGCTCCACCCATTCCAATATCCTTCCTGTAATTCCATGGGCCCTCATCTTATTAAGCAGCCTCTTATGTGGCACCTTATCAAAGGCCTTTTGAAAATCCAAATGCACAACATCCACAGCCTCTCCCTTGTCAATCTTATTCGAGATTACCTCAAAAAATTCCAATAGGTTGGTGAGGCAGGAACTTCTCTTCATGAAACCATGCTGACTTGGGCCTATTTTGTCATGCACCTCAAGGTAATTCATAATCTTATCCTTGAGGATCAACTCCAATAATTTTCCAACTACCAATGTCAGACTAATAGGTCTGTAATTTTCTTTTTGCTGCCTCCCTCCTTTCTTAAACAACGGAACTACATTTGCGACCTTCCAGTCCTCCAGAACCATGCCAGAGTCAACTGATTCCTGGAAGATTATATCCAATGCCCCCACAATCTCCAAAGCCACCTCCTTCGGAACCCATGGATGCACTTTGGAGAGAGAAAGAGTTAATGCCGTAGGTCAGTAACTTCACCAAGACTACAGGGCAGAGATATAAGATTAGTGGGGAGAGATTTAAAAGAAACATGAGAGGTAAGTTCTTTACACAGAGGGTAGTGAGTAGCTGGGATGAGCTGACAGACAGATGCAGGTACAATTGCAACACTTGAGACATTTAGATAGGTACGTGGAGGGGAGGGCTTGGAGGAATGTGGATCAAATGTGAGCAAATGGGATGAGCAGGGAGGATGCTGTGCCCAGCATTGACCAATTGGGTCAATGGACCTGTTTCCATGCTGTATTACTCTTTGATTAAGTGAGAGAAGAAATGTGATTTAATTTTAAGACAGGTGTTGGAGAATGGGAAGAACAAAGGAAATTAAGGGGTGAAGATGAGGGTTATTCCGTAACACAATGGTTTTAAAGCTGTTTAACCTTGGTCTTCACCCTATTGCAGATGTTCACTTTGTCGTCTCCATCCATTCCTCTCTCTCTCTGCCTCTTAAAACACTCTTGTTTTTTTTTTGGCATCTCCCCTTCCCTGTTGCCCGACAATTTGATCTTTATTCCAGCTCACAGGGAAATTCTATTCCCAGTTAATTTTAAACGTAACCTATTTCCACATGTTCCCATGCCATCCAAGGTAGGGAACAATTTTTAGTGGCTTAATCTATCATTGTTGGACCATGGGAGGAAATTGAAGCATTTGTAGGAAACCCACACCATTACTGGAAGTGTGCAAACTCGACACAGACTGCACCAGAGGTCACTGGTGCTATCTGTCAGCAGCTCTATTAATAGGTCATCTGATGAAACATTAACATTACTTTATGCTTTCCACTTCCCAGCATTTTTGATTTTCTCTTTTCCATTTCCAGTGTGTGCAGCCTTTTCGATTTTTAATTTACATTATAAAGCAGAACTGACCTTTTTTATTTTCATGAGGTCATTTTAATCAAAAACTAATCCCTCATATTTTAGAACATATTAGACTACAGCACAGTACAAGCCCTTCAGCCCACAATGTGGTGCCAACCTCATAACCTACTTTATTGGAGAAATACAAGAGACCGTATAGGAGATCCACTCAGGGTTCCTGGGACAGAACATTTCATTCAGAGGAGAGACTGTTTAGACTGGGTTTGTTTCCCTTGCAGCAAGAGGTTGACGGGAGATTTGAGCTCAGAGAACAACAGCGTGAAATGGCAATTAAAGGCACCTCCACTTTGAGGTCAGTTGCTTGCATGTGACTTCTGCCCAACAGTTTTCAATCTACAGGGCAATAGAAACTGTATCGGTGGTGTCACTTCACAAATGACATTCACATTGTATCTGGACTGCATGTTGTAGCCAGTGGTCCTCTGCAGAGACATTGGGCCACAGACAGCTTGGAGTGTGTCTGAACACATATTCCTGTCTCTTCCTTGAACAATACGAACTCATAGTCTTTGTCCTATAAATTCCAACTTCTCTTTGCACAGATTTTGCCTGAGTGTTGTGTGTAGGTCAAGGACGCATATTTCCAAAGTGCCACTAAGTGAAAGTTGTATATTACACATTTTACTCATCATTGCTAGGTCATTCCATAAAACACTGCAAAGCTGACTAAAAATTTCCTGTTGCAAACTGAACATTTAACATCAGATGTGCAGTAAATGAGATTACCTCCAACAACAACAATCCTGTTTTTCTTGTACATCGCTCAGCTATGACTCCACTAAGGTATGATCCTCCTGTCCTTCAGATGTACCCTCCACATCTTCTCAACCTGGGGTCCGCAGATGCCTTGGCTAATTGTAAGGGTCCAGGGCATTAAAAAAGGTTGAGTACCTTGACCTAAATGGATTTCATGGATTCCTCACTGCTTCTTTAATCCTTTGCACCCCAAAACCCTGATTGTCCACGTCCTGAAAACAAATTTTAGGCCAAAAGGGACTTTGGGACTTGTTTTGATGTAGAATGACTCAGTATAATACAGGAATGGATCCTTGTTGCCCAGGACTATTTCCATCATAGGATACATAAATTTTGACCTATCCACAATGCTCGAAACAGTCCTCTGATCCCTGAAGTACAGATGATCTCAATCCCTCTATCCCAATGCTGATTCAGTTTATAAACTCCAACCTAAGCTCTTCATCTAGGGGTGAGAACACTGGGCCTCAGCAGCTGGCCTTCTCTTTCCCTTTCCTTTTCCATTGCCTGTCAGATCTACCGATCTATAAGACCATAAACCATAAGACATATGAGCAGAATTAGGCCATTCAGCCCACCGAGTACACATGACCATTCCATCATAGCTGATTTATTATCCTTCGTATCCCCATTCTCCTGCCTCCTCCCTGGCAATTTCAATTCAGACTTCAACCCACATTCAGACTCCAAGTGTGTGAAGGGAAAAATGCAATGCTGGCTCTGTGGCAGCACTGATGTTTGCAGTCAGGACCAATGATAGAATTGGTCAGTAGCTTCCTACACAATATCCTTTTTGCATGCCCTTCCTTGTGTAAAAACACGACTATGCTTTAGTATTTTAACAGTATTTTAGTATTTAGCCATTCCTGTTGAGCCGGAACCGTACCATGACCTGGACCACAATTCTGCGGTCCCCATTTTGGTATTAAGTTATGTTTCAGTGTTCAATTCCCATCGCAGGCCCTTCCACACCTTTAAATCTGGCTTCTAACTGTTTACAATGGGGAAAACAATGTATGTACAAACTTCTTTCTCAGTGACAAGTACCAACAGCTCATTGTTAACCACAAATCCAGCACCAAAGTAATCCCTGGGATAAACAGTGCCCCAGGTGTTTTCAGTGTGGGACTCCGATCTCGAGACTGGGCCTTTGTCAGACAGCGTTCGACCAACCAAGCAGTCATGATATTAGAATAGGACTCTTCAGCTGTGAGAAACAATTCTACTTGGAATGAAATGAAATAGAAATTCTCTTCAAATAGCAGTTAACACTGGGTTAATTGTCAATTTCAAATCTAGGAATTGGTCCATAGAGTTAGATCAGCTTTAACTGACATAACAAGGCTTTGTTTGACTCAAGTTATGATTTTTGCTAATAGTGTGAAAAATGACTATTTATAAATACAAGGCTCACTAAGTAGAATCAGCCAACCTGCAGCTATCTGAATGACAAATGGCAGCACTGTGGCTGAATTCCTGGACAAGTATATAGAGTCCTGGACTATAGACATTGAGTCAGGAGTTCTGAGACCCACCTGAGTAGTTGTAGAATATAAATTCAATTAAAGTAACCAGAAGTAAAAAGCAAATGATAATAAACCTGCTAGATCATCTCAAGCTCCATCTGGTTCGTTAATGTACTTCAAAGAAGAGTCAACCTTCAAGGAAGGTCACAAATCCACAAAATAGGTTCACATGCCCCCCTGTTCAGAGGCAATTAGGTAGCAAAAATGCTGGGCTTGCCTGCAAATCCCACATCAGTGAATGACCTTTAAAGAAAGTGCAATGACTCACATGTACTAAATACAGAACAATGTATGCATTACCCATTTCCTGTGTGCTATGTTATGGTTTCATGAAAGTTATTCAGATTATCAACACAGATGATCTTTGATTAAAAATTTGTTCCACCCATTGGCACAAAAGAAACAGATGTAAGACCACAGCAACACACACAGAATGCTGGAAGAACTCAGCAGATCAGGCAGTGTCTATAGAGAGGAATAAACACTCGATGTTTCAAGTTGAGTGTGTGGAGGAGGGGAAGGAGTACAAGCTGGCAGGTGATAGGTGAAACCAGGTGAGGAGGTGGTGCAAGGGTATGGGGCTGGGGGGGGGGGGGGGAATACAATGAGAAACTGGGAGGTGACAGGTGGAAGAGGCAAAGACCAGAATAGAATGGAAGAAGAAGAAGACAGAGGAAAAATTTACCAGAAGTTGGAGAAATTGACCTTCATGCCATCAGGTTGGAGGCTCCCCAAATGGATTATGAGATGTTGCTCCTTCGACCTGAATGTGGGTGTGGCCTCATCATGGCAGTAGAGGAAGCTGTGGAACAACATTGCAATGGGAATGGAAAATTGAATTGAAATGGGTTGCCACTGGGAAATCCCACTTTTTGTGGTGGAAGGAGTGAAGGTGCTCGATGAAATGGTCCCCAATCTACATCAGGTCTCACCTATGCAGAGAAGGCTGCACCAGGATTACTGGATACTGTGGATTACCCCAAAAGAGTCACAGGCAAAGTGTCATTTATAGTTCTTCCCACCTTCTCCATTTTTTCCATTCTCTGTTCTGTCTCCACTCTTCTCCTCACCTGACCCTCTGGTGCCCTTCCTCCTTCACTTTCTCCCATGGTCCATTCCTTCTTCTTCAGCCCTTTATCAATTTCACCTATCACCTTCCATCTTCTTTCTTCAATCACACTCCCCAAAAGTCCCATCAACTGGTTTCACCAGCTTGTATTCCTTCCCCTCACCTCCCACATGTTCTTCTTCTGGATCCCCCACCCATCCTCCCTCCACCCCACCTTTCCAGTCCTGATGAAGGGTCTCGGCTCGAAACTTCAGCTGTCTATTCCCCTCCATAGATGCTGCCCAACTTGCTGAGTTCATCCAGCATTTTGTGTGTGCTTCTCTGGATTCCCAGCATCTGCAGAATCTCTTGTGTTTAGATCTAGAACCAAGTTAGGGCATGGATAAGTAAGGAACTGTAGCAAGCAACTCATACTGTAAAGGAACGCTTTCTAAAAGCAAGCAATATTTTTAAAGCAAAATATCAAAATGACTTGTGATGATCAAAGTTGGAGTTATGCAAGCCTAAAAGATTTCTTTCTTTGGCTGGAGATAAGCAAGAGTACTTTGTAATCTCACAGGTAAAGAGAAGTGCTTATCCTTTGATTTTAGATAAGTATTATTTTTCTTAACATTATCATGTCATTTTCCTTCGCTGCTGCCTCTAGGAACATCGGGCCTGGTTTCTGAAAACTGTCCTTTAATTATATGCCATGTGTCTTCTTCCCTGTAATATTCTGTGAAATGCATCTTTTATTCCTCAATTTCATTCATTCTGATGAAAAGTCAGCTTTGTTATTTTTTCCACTGGTGTTTCCTGACCCATCTCTCTTTTTATCCATTTATTTTATTCCTGTGCCTTTTTTTCATTTTCCAAAATATCCGTGCAAAGGTAGCTTGCTCTCTGCCAAAGAACTGATTGAAATAAAGAGATACTGTTTCTCAAGATTAAAGAGACTCGGCACTGTCTCTCGATATAATTTTCCTCTCACTCCCACTCCCATACCCATCATACTGCATTATCAAGCATCATGGAAAATAAACCATATTGGCTGATTGGCTGGAAATAGAACATAGAACAGTACAACACTGGTACAGAACACTTAGCCTATGATTTTGTGTCGATCTTGATGTCAAATGAGACTACGTGTCCTCTTCCTGTGAATTATCCCCATTTCTCCATTTTCTCCATACTATCAACCTGTCTGCTTCCACTGGTACCCCGCTAACCCATTCCAGGTACCCACCGCTCTCTGTGTAAAAAGAAATTTGCCTCCCATATCACATTTAAACTGCCCTCATCTAACTCTAAAAGCAGGTCCTCTTGTGTTCGGCACTTCTACCAGGTGGAAGATTTCTGTCAGATGACCTTATCTACACCTCTCATAATTTAAAAAAGGCTCTATCAAGTCGCCCCTCAGCCTCCAATGCTGTAGAGAAAACAACCCAAGTTTGTCAAGCCTTTCCAGGTACTCATACCTTCTAATCCAGGCAGCATACTGGTAAATCTCTTCCACACCCTCTCCACATCCTTCATGTAATGGGGCGACTGGAACTTCACACAATACTCCAAGTGTGGTCTGACTGAACTTTTATATACTGTAGCTGCTATGTGACTTACACACAACACCCCAACCAAAGCCTTCTTTACCAGTTTACCCACTTGCATAGTCACTTTCAGATCCTTCTGTGCCTCAGTGCTATTAAAGGGCCTACCATTAACTGTATACTTTCTCCTTTCATTTTACAACCCAAATTGCAACACCTCATATTTGCTTGGATTGAACTCCATTTCTTTGACGGTATCTGTAACCAATCTATACTGTGCTGTATTCTTTGTTAGGCTTTTATGTTTTCGACAATTCCACAAATCTCAGTGTCATCTGAAAACTTACTAATCTACTCATCCACAATTTCATCCAAAGCATTGATATTGCAAACAACCAAAGTCCTTGCATTGATCCTTCAGGAACACCACAGGTCACAAGCCTTCAGAAAGAATGACATCCTCTCACCCCTCCCTTTGTCTTCTGAATCAAGCCAGTTCTGAATCCAAACTTGCAACTCCACCTGGATTCCTTGGATCTTTATCTTCTGAATCAACCTATTGTGAAGGACCTTATCAAGTGCCTTAGTAAAGCAATGGAGATAACATCCACTGCTTTACCCTCATCAAGCACCTTTGTCACCTCTTCAAAACATTCAATCAAGTTGGTAAGACATGACTTGACACACACAAAGTCATGCTGATTGTTCCTAAGCAGGCCATGCCTTTCCAATAAATCATGTCTCATAGTATCATCTCACTAGCTTCCCAAACACTGATGTGAGGCTCACTGTCCTATAATTATGTCGATTATTCCTATTTCCCCTCTTTAGCAAAGGTGCAATAATTACTATTCACCAGTCCTATGGGTTTTGGAGGTCCAATCAGCAGAGGGAGCAGAGCACAGCATCAAGGTTTCTCGCAGGTCAGCGACGCCTGTTCAGAAGGAGAGATCACAGGAGTCTGGGCATTCCAGAGTTCTCGCAAGCCGGTGACACTTGTTTAACAGGAGAGATTTGCAGACATTCGCACATTCTAGAGGCCCTGTCAGCAGTCTGAGTAGAGCACAGTGTTGAGTTTTCTCGCAGTTCAGCGACGTTTGTTTAAAAGGAGAGCTTCACAGGCATTCAGATATTCCGGAGGCCCAATCAGCGGCAGGAGCAGAGCACAGAGAATTAAATAAAAGTAGAGAAGGGACAAGCAGGGTGACCATTGTTGGGAATAGGCCAGTGGTGAGAGTAGGAGTGTCAGGCCTTGGCTCAAAGGAGGCTTCAGAGTGAAGAAGATGTTGGCTCTGGGTAACTTTCTGTTAGGTTCCCTTTTTCTTCTCTGTCTTGCTGTACAGTGTAGTAACTGGCCATTGTGTGTTCTGCATGCTGGATGTTGGTGTCCTGGGAGATCCAAAGCCTTCCATGGAACTACAGCTGCGTGAAGTACATCCAGCTGCAGCTCCTTGAAGACCGTGTTAGGGATCCGGAGCAGCAGCTGGATGACCTTCAGTTTGTACAGGAGAGTGAGGAGATAACCGATCAGTGTTACAGGGAAGCAGTCACCCCGAAGTTGCAGGAGGCGAGTAGCTGGGTGACTGTCAGGAAAAATGGAAATGCGAATCGGCACTTAGCGCAGAGCACCCTTGAGGTTATTCCCCTCAAAAATAAATATACTGCTTTGGATTCTGTTGTGGGGATAGCCTCCCAGGAGAATGCCATGGAGACTGGGTTACTGGCATTGAGCATGGGCCTGTGGTGCAGAAGGGAAAGAGGGAGCAGAGGGGAGAGTTAATGATCGAGGACTCAATAGTCAGAGGAACAGACAGGAGATTCTGAGGACATGAACAGGACACCCAGATGTTATGTTGCCTCCCAGGTGCCAGGGTCAGGGACATCTCAGATCATGACCACAGCATTTTAGAGAGGGAGCAGGAAGCAGCCAGGTGTCTTGGTACATGTTAGTACCAATGTTGTAGGAAGGAAAAGCAATGAGGTCCTGAAGAGAGATTTTAGAGAGCTAAGCAGAAAGTTGAGAAGCAGGACTTCCAGGATAGTAATTTCTGGATTGCTACCTGTGCCACATGCTAGTGAAGGTAGAAACAGGATGATTTGACAGATAAATGTGTAATGCGCTGTAAGGTTTCACTGCTAATGTAATGGTTCCTCTGTAGCAGCAATGTCTGGGTTATGACTAGAGATAACGGGGGCTTTGGAATGTGCGCCATCCAATGAGAGGCGTGTTGTTTCTTTCTTGTGGGGCTGAGAGCAGGGACTCACGGGCTTTTGTTCAGCAGAAGATGGAGTGAGAAGATGCCAGAATGGGGAAGTCATAGACTGCAGGACTGAATGGACTTGGAATGGGGTCAGGAGTCAATGCTCGGGGAGAAAATTGAGGGAGGACGGACCAACAGGAAAACTGTGAGCTCCAACATTGCAAAATAGACTGTTTCATGAGAATTGGCCCTTCTTTTGTTTCTTTACTAACCCTATTGTGAAATTAAGAATTATAAAGCTCAATTGTTTAATTCCATAATGTGTACTGTTAGTTATTTCGTGGCACTGATTTGTAACAGGCTAACACATCATGTAGCATCCACTCAAATGAGATTTTTTTAAGTTTGGCTGGGCTAGAGGCTGTCTTTCCCGAGAGTAAACCACTAGCTGAACCTGAGGGTTACAATTGTAAGGGCTCATCTGGAATTGATTTTGTTGGATTCGGAGCATTGAACCTGTGGGGTAGATACTTGTACTCTGGATAAATTGTTAATTCACCTGTTAAGTACTGTTAAAGTTGCAATTGTAGGCGAGGTTTGATAAAATGGCCGGTGCTGCTCTCGTTTTAATGCAGACCAGCACTGATGTAGCAATGGTGGTGTGGGCCGAATCACAAATTGAATTTCCCGTAGCTGGGGCCAGAGAATTCAAAGACAGGGTTCTATCATTTTTGAGGAAGGAGTGGTCAGATTTGGAATATCTAATTAGTCCCCGTCCCTAGGGAAGAGTGAGAATTCTGAGGTAGTATCCGGCCTTGCCTCTGGTGAATAAATAAAAAAATGCCCAAGTTTAAAGTCCCTGCTATGGTAGGCTCTACCTATTCTCTGGAATAACACCCACCCCTAAAGGGGGAGAGGACTATGAGACCTGGGCAGAGCAGACCTCTCAGTTGTTAGATGAGTGGCAGTACTCTGATAATGTAAAGTGACAGAGATTGGTTGAGAGTTTGAGTGGGCAGGCTGCTGGTGTTGTGACAGCCACCAGGTTGCAGTTTCCACTAGGAACCATGAGTGATTACCTGCGAGCACGGGAAAGCTGTTTTTGCCCGACAGGAAGCCCAATGGGGCACATGGTGGAGTTGCGGAACATTCGTCAGGAGAAGGGGGAGAAGCTTTCTGCTTTTATTTTTCAGCTAGAGAGGCAGCTAAATTGCTTGCGGCGCAGAGGGGTCATTCAGGCAGCTGAGGTAGATCAGTTAATAATAGACCAGGTAACCAAGGGCGCCCAGTCCCGGGATGTGATTGCTGTGGGTCTCCAACAGTCTCATGAGATGAGCGACCCTCTCTCTTTTGTTGAGCTGATCTGAGAGGTATGGGAGGAGGAGAACACATCAGAAGACTCTGTCAGCAGGGTACAGTCCTCGGTAGTAGTCCCCCGGGGTGAAGTGACCACAGATAGCCTACCCCAGGGAGTGGTTGAGGAGATTGTGGCAGAGTTGAGAACTGGGATGTCTCGGCTGTTATCAGCGGGTGTGACCCCCTCCCATATGATGGAGCTGACGGGGGGGGGGCGCAGATTCCCCAAGGGGACAAACAATGCGGAGGGCTGCTGGCAGCAGGTGTCATGTCAGAAGGAGAGGGAGCCCCCGGGTACCTCAGCAGAGAGAGTCGTTGGGAAAATTTAGAGGAGGCCCAGTGAGGGAATGGCCTGGTGTCTTTGGGGTAACATGTTCCCGGCAATGTACCAAGGAACCCCCGAAAGTAAACGACCCTATTCCTGAAGGCTTACTGGGACCATGCTCCCATGTGTCACTACACATAGAGGGTATTTATGCTAAAGCCATACTCGACACCGGCTCGTAGGTCACGTTGTTATACCGTTTGTTTTACAACCATTATCTGAAGCATCTACCATTGACACCATTCAGGGCACTGGAGATCTGGTGTCTCAGTGCCGGTGATCATCCATACAATCTGACTTCCTGTCAGATCACTGGTAGGGTGGTAAGATTGGGCTCCCTCACCTCTGCCCCTCTGACCCTCAACACAGATGCCCCTCAGGGCTGTGTCCTGAGTCCCCTCCTTTACTCTCTGTATACCCATGACCGTGTCGCCAGTTTGCTAATTAAATTTGCTGATGACACTACACTGATTGGCCTAATCTCAAATAATTATGAGGCAGCCTACAGGGAAGATGTCATCACCCCTACACAGTGGTGTCAAGAAAACAACTTCTCCCTCAATGTAGCAAAAACAAAGGAGCTGGTTGTGGACTACAGGAGGAATGGAGAAAGACTAACGCCTATTGGCATCAATGGATCTGGGGTTGAGAGGGTGAACAGCTTTAAGTTCCTCGGCATAAATATCACTGAAGATCTCACGTGGTCTGTACACACCAGCTGTGTGGTGAAAAAGGCAGAACAGTGCCTCTTTCACCTCAGATGGTTGAAGAAGTTTGGTATGGGGCCCCCAAATCCCTAGAACTTTATACAGGGGCACAATTGAGAACCTCCTGACTGGCTTCATCACTGCCTGAAGGAACTGTACTTCCCTCAGGACTCTGCAGAGAGTGGTGTGGACAGCCCAGCACATCTGTAGATGTGAACTTCCCACTATTCAAGACATTTACAAAGGCAGGTGTGTAAAAAAGGGCCCGAAGGCACATTAGGGACTCCAGTCACCCCAACCACAAACTGTTCCAGCTGCTACCATACGGGAAATGGTACTGCAGCATAAATGTCAGGACCAACAGGCTCCGGGACAGCTTCTTCTACCAGGCCATCAGACTGCTTAATTCATGCCGACACAACTGTATTTTTATGTGATATTGACTATCCTGTTGTACATAATATTTATTACAAATTACTGTAAATTGCACATTGCACATTTAGACAGAGATATAACAAAGATTTTTACTCTTCGTGTATATGAAGGATGTAAGTAATAAAGTCAGTTTAATTCAATTCAATTCTTCTGTTTATAGACAGCAAAGTACGATTGCAAGATAACTTTGGAGGTTAATAGTGACAGAAAATCAGGCTATGTCCACACTAGACTGGATAATTTTGAAAACGCCAGTCTCGTGTAAAAGCGATAGGCATCCACACTAGGTGTTTTTAAAAATATCTCTGTCCACATTGAAATGGATATTTCAGCGAATCTCCTCCTACTGGGCATGTGCAGGACACATCTACCGAAAACAAGTGACATGTTTGGTGTCGAATCTCGCCGTGAAAGACTTGGTGTGCGTTTGTCCAGTTACAGACTAGAAAAACTTAAATGATGGATAGCTGCTGGCTCTCACGCAGGAGGACTTCAAACTAAAAAAAACAAATACTGGAACATATGGAGGCAACCGACAGGGAGTTCATGGATAGATTGACCCGGCTGACGATGAATATTGAAAAACTGACTAACTCTGTTGCTTTAATAAAGTCCCTTGTTAAATGTATAAAACATGTCTGCATCAGTGTTATCTTGTATTTCCATACAATGTCACATTAGGCTGTTACACATCTATTGTCAGAGAAGTACTTGCATAAGTAGGTAAACCACCTTCATATGAACAAGGACAGAAAACAGGGCAAAGTGAGTATACTTATTTATTCAATAAGTTTATGGTTCAAAGTATTTGGTGAGTACCTTTCTAACTCTTCTGACTTCAGTCTCGTTGCCGTCTGTTCTGAAATTGTTAGGTTGTGTTCAAGAAAACAATGAAATGCCGCGCTGCTGTCAGCATCTGTTCCGGCACATCATGAAAGCGTTTTTAGATTTCTCCAGTTACCCCGTCCACACTGCTCTGGCCAAACCAGCGTTTTCAAAATTACACACTCTGGAGAGCGTTTCTGAAAATCGCCATTTTTGGGGGGAGGAAAACGCCATTCTAGTGTGGACGGAGGGTAAAAACGAAGAGAAAAAGCTTTGGTTACAGATTTATCCGGCGTAGTGTGGCCATAGCCTCAGCTGAAGGAGAAATGGACCTAAAAAGTGAAGAGGAACAGCAGTATTAACAATCTTTGGTCTGAGTCATTGTCCTAAAAGGGAATGAGAAAATTAATTAGTTTTCAGATGCAGAGAAGGTGGCAAAGGGATGAGTAGAACAAAGAGAATATTTCTGATGGAGTAGATGGATTATTATGGCAGTTAGAAGCAGATTATGCTTCTTTGTCTGTGTTAAGCTTGTACCACAGAGGCAAAATTGATAAGGGTGAAGAATGCAGGACTGAATGTGCTGTATTTAAATGCATGTAGCATTCGCAATAAGGTGGATGGACTCCTGGTGCAATTAGAGATTGGTCAGTATGATACTGTGGGCCTCACAGAATCTTGGCTGAAAGAAGGTCATAGTTTGAAGTTTAACATCAAAGGACATACTTTGTATCAAAAAGACAGACAGAAAGGCATAAGTTGTGGTGTGGCTCTATTGGTAAGAGATGGAATTGCATCTTTAAATAGAGGTGACATAGAGTCAGAGCATGTCAAATCTTTGTGGGTGGAGTTAAGAAACTGCTAGGGTAAAGAAATACCATTATGGGAATCATACATAGGCCTCCAAATTGTAGCCAAGATGTGGGGTTAAGATTGCAAAGGAAACTGGAAAGGGCATGTAATAAGGGTAATGTCACAATTGTAATGGGGGACTTCAATATACAAGGGGATTGGGAAAATGAGTTTGAAGTCGGATTGCCAAGAGAGGGAATTTGTTGAATGCCTACAAGATAGCTTTTTAGAGAAGTTCGTGCTCGAGCTTACTAGGGGAAAGTCTATCTTAGGTTTGGTGTTGTGTAATAACCCAGATCTTATTAAGGATCTTAATGTAAAGGAACCCTTAGGAAACAGTGATCATAATATGATTGAATTCAATTATGATTTGAGAGGAAGAAGCACAAGTCACATGTATCAGTATTGTAATAAAATAAAGGGAGACATGAGAGAGGAGCTTGCTCAGGCAGATTGGATAGGGATACTAGCCGGGATGACGGGAGAACAGAGGTGGTTGAAGCTTTTTTGAATGGCTCACAAGGCACAGGATAGATATGTCCCACAGAAGAAGTAGTTCTCAAATGGCAGGTGTAGGCTGACAAGGGAAGTTAAGGGCTGCATAAAAGCCAAGGAAAAGGGCATATAATTTAGCAAAAGAGAGTGGGAAGTTGGATGATTGGGAAGCTTTTAAAATCCAACAAAAGGCAACTAGAAAAGCTATAAAAAGGGAAAAGATTATATACGAGGGCAAACTAGCTGATAATATAAAGCAGGATACTCAATGTTTTTTCAGTTATATAAAGTGTAAAAGGGAGATGAGAGTTGATACTGGACCACTGGAAAATGATGCTGATGAGGTAGTAATGGGGACAAAAGAAATGACAGATGAACTTATTAAGTACTTTGTTTCAATCTTTACAGTGGAAGACACCAGCCATATGCCAGAGGTCCATGAGTGTTATGGTGGAGTAAGTGCCATTGCTATTGCAAAGGATGTGCTGGGCAAACTCAAAGGTCTTAAGGTGGATAAGTCACCTGGAGCAGATGGACTACATCCCAGAGTCCTGAGAGAGGTTGCTGAACAGACGCATTGGTCATGATCGTTAAAGAATCACTTGATTCTGGCATGATCACTGAGGACTAGAAAATAGCAAATGTCATGCCATTCTTTAAGAAGAGAGGAAGACAGAAGAGGGGAAATTATAGGCCAGTTAGCCTATCCCCAATGGTTGGGAAAAGTGTTGGAGTCCATTATCAAGGGTGAAGTTTTGGGGGTACTAGGAGATTAAAGATAAAATAAGTCGAAGTCAGCATGGTTTTAGCTAAAGAGTGGTGAATCTGTGGAATGCTCTGCCACAGACTGCAGTGGAGGCCAAGTCCATGGGTATATTTAAAACAGAAGTTGATAAGATTCCTGCTTGGTCAGGGCATCAAAGGATATGGTGAGGGGCAGTTGTATGGGGTTGAGTAGGATCCGGGAGCAACCTTGATGAAATGGCAGAGCAGACTCAATGGGCTGAGTGGCCCAATTCTGCTCCTATGTCTTATGGTCTTATTTTATGGATTTTTGGGCTGCTAATCATGAAAATCACCATGAAATTTCCCTATCATTCACTTTTTTTTTTGAAATTGTCAATATTTGTTGTTTCAATTTATAATTAAATTCAGATTAACTGATACCAAGTTCATGGAAGGCATTTTTATTGGTCCACAAGTCAAACAGATCCTCAATGACAGGCAATTTGAAGAACTTGTAATGGGACTGGAAAAAATTGCATGGATTGCCTTCTGGGATGTTGTTGAAAATTTTCTTGGCAACTACAGAGCACCAAACTACGTGCAACTGGTTGACAATATCCTTCAAACATACAAAACCATGAAGTGCAACATGTCACAAAAAGTTAATTTCTGCATTCCCATTTAGACTTCTTTCCTGCAAATCTTGGTGCTGTTAGTGATAAACATTGTGAAAGGTTTCACCAGGATATTGCGGTCATGGAGAAACAGTATCAGGACAACTGGAATCTATCAATGCTGGCTGATTATCGTTGGACGTCTAAGTGAGAAGCCTCGGACACTCAGTACAAAGAAAAATCATCAACAGAACATTTTTAGCTTAGATGAACTATTGCAAAGCATCAGCACCATTATGCAATTAAACACATTATATTCATGAATAAACTCCTCTCGGGCATCCAGCCAAGTACAGGTATCGATTTTAACTGATGCTTCTGTCGGAACTTTGTGCATAAGCGTCTTATTTCCTCATGGACACTCTCTAGATCCGAAATACTTTTTGTATGGTTAATCAAAGTAGAAAGAACCGCTGTATGTTGGGAGAGCAGACCCAGAGAGTCTCCTCAAGGAAATAAGACAAATACACATGGCAATCCATACAGAATGGCTACAAGGTGAAGGAAATTAATTGGGCCCTTAAAGGGGCCGAGAGAAAAAACAGGAAACCTAACATTGAGAAGGAACCTGTTGCAACTGCCTGTCTTCCCTATATTTCCATAGTTTCAGGAAGGATCGCAAGGATCCTGAAGATATACTGGATTAATACCATTTACAAGCCCCTAAGGAAGCTCAAATTACAGTTTATGTGGGTCAAAGATGACCTAGGACTCAGGACGACTGGTGTTTACAGGATCCCCTGTGAATGTGGAGCAGTCTATATGCGTCTGACAGGACAGACCATGGAAACCTGCTTCAAGAAACATAGGAGGTGTATCCATTTGGGTTACCTGGAGAAATTGGCAGGAGCAGAACATTGCATTTGCAGTGGCTATAGATTGACCTCGATGGCACTAAACTACTGTGCTGTTTCATTGGCTTTTGGGAGGACCACCTGGTGAAGGATGTCGTTGAAATAAAACTATAGGAAAAGAATATTAACAAAGGCAAAGGTCTCGCTCACAGTAAGAACTGAAATTCAATTGTAAGCAATGTGGGGACAATGGAAACCTGATTGGATAAGGACTAGCGATTCAGGAGTGACTGACAACACGGATACAACTGGACTAGACATGCCCAGGCATCATCCCTGATGAAGATGTCAGAGTTTGTCATGAAAACATTGGTTAAAATCAGTACCTGTACCCGGCTGGAAGCCTGAGAAGGGTTTACTCATCATATATGGTGGGAAAGCAGCAGATCATTTTTCACATTACATTAAAAAAAATTTAATTTCCTGTTTCTCCAAATTCCTAGTGATACAGGTAGTCTGAAATTATATTTGTGTTCAGCTTCAAGCCATCTATCATAAACAAAAGCAATTTTTGAGGAAGCAACACTTTGGCAAAAAATGGTTGTTCAGTGTAATTACAGCATTTCAAAGGGATTTGGACAGGTACAAGGATAGAAAAGAAGCAGAAGTATAAAATACCTAATGCCAGCAAACAGGATTCATGTGGCTAGTTGGTTTCAACAATGTGAGCCATGAGGGTCTATTTGTGTGGTGTATGATTCAATAATTCTGTAAATGTTTGGGTTTTCTGGATGGCCTGCCAAGCCTTATTTGCCTTTAGCCTGATTTTCCACCCAGTATGATTGAGATCACTGAGGGAAATCTAAAACATGACCCCTACAGTGAAAATTAAGGTGGTAGGAGGAAGGTATAGAGAGATATCAGGGGTAGTTTTTTGACACAGAGAATGGTGGGTGTCTGGAACCCACTACCAGGGTTGGTGGTAGAGGCTGATACATTAGAGACATTTAAGACACTTGTTGAGATACACATGGATAGAAGAAAAATAGAGGATTATAGGCTGTGTGAAAGCAAAGGGTTAGAATGAAAGGTTGGCACAACATTGTGGGCTGAAGAGCCTGTACTTTGCCATACTGTTCTATGTTTTATGATGCTGGAGGGTGAAAGATCAGCCTGGACCCAGAATATTATAGCAGGTGGTCAGGGCCAAAGGGCTTATTCCTGATAATGTGAATGGAGGGCCTGCACATGGAAAAGATCTGCACTTCCTTCAAGTGCCGACATTTATTTTTAAAAACTACTTAAAAGAAAGCAAGCCACATTTATAGAGTGTCTTTCTTGAATTTATCCAAACAATGCTAATGATTTTTATTAAGCTGCCGGGAGGTGTAGTCAAGGAGGCTGTGAGAGACTCTGAGCTTATGGTATGTACTGGTGGATAGTTTACGTCCTGAGATAGAGACAGAGATTTCATAGGAAGTGCCAATTGTAATTAATAGTGGCTCTTCTAGGAAGCTTTCCCAGTATTGCTCTTTCTTTTCAGAAACCATCTACAACAAAGAATGTTGGAGGTGTGAAAATGGTTTAATCAGTGTTTTTTGAATCAGTGTGTTACTAATACAACTGATCATTTTTTAAATGGCGACATAAGAATAGCCACGTAGATGCTGTCCATGTCACAGTCAGTTCCATTACTTTAAACGGCTCCAGCACATACCTTTGTGCTCCCAAAAACAGGAGATTCAAGCAGCCCCCGGGTCTGCAGCAGTGGGAGTTTTTAAATCAGAAGCCCAAACTTGGCATCTGCTGCTAGACACTCTGATGCAGACAGATCAACAGACGTGAGTCAATTCAGCAAGGAATGGGTGTCTCCTGCAGCAAGCATTTACTTGAAAAGTTTTTAGACAAAGAACAGCCAGCCACGATAATACATACCCAGGGAAATCATTTAATCTTTGGAATGAATTAATTCACCATAGAGACATAAAGATCGACCGATATGCTCTCCCCATTTTGTTATGATTCCATGACATCAGATTGAATCACCAAGTCCCAACACTTTGAAATGTTTTCTTCTAAAAATCCTGTTTTTTTTCCTTCAACAGTTATGCATCATTTTTAAAGAGTGTTATTATTTATTGAGATACAGCGTCGAATTGGCCCTTCTGGCCCTCCAGCAATCCCCCAATTTAACCCTAGCTTAATCCCAGGACAATTTATAATGACTCACAGAGTCGACTGTACTTCCTTAGAAGGTTGGCGTCATTCAATGTCTGTAGTGAGATGCTGAGGATGTTCTATAGGTCAGTTGTGGAGAGCGCCCTCTTCTTTGTGGTGGCGTGTTGGGGAGGAAGCATTAAGAAGAGGGACGCCTCACGCCTTAATAAGCTGGTAAGGAAGGCGGGCTCTGTCGTGGGCAAAGTACTGGAGAGTTTAACATCGGTAGCTGAGCGAAGGGCGCTGAGTAGGCTACGGTCAATTATGGAAAACTCTGAACATCCTCTACATAGCACCATCCAGAGACAGAGAAGCAGTTTCAGCGACAGGTTACTATCGATGCAATGCTCCTCAGACAGGATGAAGAGGTCAATACTCCCCAATGCCATTAGGCTTTACAATTCTACCGCCAGGACTTAAGAACTTTTTAAAAGCTATTATTAATGCTTTTTGAGATAGTGATTTAGATGCATATCATATTTTGTACTGAATTAAGTATTGTATGTAATTAGTTTTGCTACAACAAGTGTATGGGACATTGGAAAAAAGTTGAATTTCCCCATGGGGATGAATAAAGTATCTATCTATCTATCTATTAACATACCAACCGGTACGTCTTTGAACTATGGGAGGGAACCAGAGTGCCTCAAGGAAACCCACGCAGTCACAGGGAGAAGGTACAGACTCTTTACAGGCAGCAGTGGGAATTCAACCCAGGTTGCCTGTACTTTAAAGCATTGTACTAACCACTATGCTACCATGCCATTCCAATGTATCTAATATTCTTGAAAAAATGTATGCCTCAATAACCATTGTTTAACATTAGGAAGTAATCATCACAATATCCTTATAATACAGATGACTATACTTGTGTGAATTCAGCTTGTTTATCATAGGTTTCATGCTAGTTTCCTCCCATATTGCATAAAGCTTAATTGCTTCCAGTTTAGATTGGTGTGAGAAAGGAGAAGGTGTGACAGAGGAAACACTGTAGTGAAAGAAGTGAGGGAATGGTTCTGATGGGATTGCTCTAAGGGCTGGCATAGACTCTGTGGGCTAAGTAGCCTTCTTGGAGAAACACAAGACTGCAGATGCAGGAACAGCGGGTTAGGCAGTGTCCATGGAGTGAAGTGGCCAGTCAGCAATTTGTGTTAAGACCCTTCAAGTGTCCAGATCAAAGGTTTCAACCCGGAACATCAACTATCCATTCACTCTCCTCAGATGCTGCCTGGCCCAAGGAGTTCTTGTCAACAGCTTTCTTGTATGCTGTAAACAAGATGTCAAATGTGTGAAAACTGCTGAAATCTAATCTGCTCTGTACGTGAGTAACTACAGTTGACTATTCTAAGGTGAGGTTCATAAGCTTATAAAATTCTGCCATTGCTGTTTCATTTAACAGAAAAGTTGGTATTACCATTAATTAAAAACTTCATTCCTTCTTTCTTATTTGAGAAAACTCCTCTGAAACAAGCAATGGCAGATCTTAGGGACACTTTAGAAACTTAAATAAGCATATGGATGATAGAAAACATGGAGGGCGATGTCAGAGGGAAGTGTTAGATTGATCTTAGAGTAGGCTGGGAAAACCTCAAGGGCTGAGGTCCTGTAATGTGTGCAATGTTCCATGTTCTATCATTCCTTAAAAATCTTGGGAAAGCACTATATTCCTGAAACAAAAAAAAACTCCATATTTCATTATAAACCTTGGCGGACAAAACAAATGTGTTTATCATATCTAACAATCGAACAGAGAAAACTTATTCCTGGAAGTAACAATATATGGGTAGAACTTTGCACTCTCTTGTCAGATGTGGAAGATTACAGTTGAAAGCTTTTAGATAAGACGAGCCCAGCCTCTTCAATCATTGGTGAGATGAATGAGCAACTACAGTGCACCTATGGTCCTAATGCACCTGAATATTTGGTTTGAAGCCCTAATCTACTGTTTGTGTACATTTCACCCACTTTTACGACCAGACCCTTACTTGCAGAATGGAATAGCCCAGACAGATCTGTGAGTTTATATACTAAAATCTTATACCTTGCAAGAAAAAGTTCAAGATAGTTCAGTAGGAATTTGTTTATAGGAAAAATAAGATCAGACTTGCATGTTAAGACTGTAATTTCTTAATCAGAAGCTGGTCATGAATCACAAACGAAGAGGTAAATATTTACCTTTTACTACACAGTGAGGAGGAATGAAAACATCACTCATGATGCTGAAAGTTCAAATGATGGACACTCAGAGAAAGGATATTTCCAAGGGAAATACAAGACTTGGAGTGGTCAGCAGAACAGGGAAACTTTTCATAAGTAACACAAAAAGTGCTGGAGGAACACAACAGGTCAGACAGCATCTATGGAGGGAAAAAGGCCACAGAAGCTGCCTGACCTGATGAGAGTGAGTGAGTGAGTGAGTGAGTAAGTGTGTGTGTGTGTGTGTGTGTGTGTGTGTGTGTGTGTGTGTGTGTGTGTGTGTGTGTGTGTGTGTGTGTGTGTGTGTGTGTGTGTGTGTGTGTGTGCGCACGCGCACACGTGAGAGAGACTCCAGATTTCCAGCATCTGTAGAATCTCTTGCATCTCATATTTGTTAGTATTTGCCATGAGGCACATGGTGGCAACAAGATTCAAAGAATCCTTCCTGCCCAGTTGGAATGACACTCCCAACGCTCACTGTCTTCGGGCTGGCTGCAGTGAGGATGAGATGGCTGACCACTGCTTTGTGGACACGCAAAGTAGGTCTGGAAAAGGATGCAAGGGCCCTTCTCCAGGTCTACCCTAAGCAGCTGCGTATCTACCCAAGGGTGCGTCAAGAGACTGAGACAAGCACGAAGTGCAGCTGGAAAGACTCAGGTGTGCACTGCCCACACCTCGTTACTATTCCAGTCCAACAAAATGCTGCTGACTGGCACATTCTAGGCTGCTGGAGTATGTGCCGAGGTATTCACTATTTTAGCAAATGCAAAGTCTTTCTAGGGATGAACTGCAGCTCACTAGAAATTAGACCCTGTGTCAAAGAGCTTTAAACACTAGAAGTCTCGTATCATCTAAAGAGGGCCATTGGCGTAAGCAGACTCACACTACAAATATGGCAGAATGGTAGTGTAGCAGTTAGTGCAACTCTTCACAGTGGCCAGCTTTAAGATTGGAGTTCCATTCCTACCACTGCCTGTAAAGTGTTTGTACGTTCTCCCCGTGACCGCGTCGATTTCCTCTGGGTGCTCCAGTTTCCTTCCACATTCCAAGTATGTACTGTTATGGTTAGTGAGTTGTGGGCATGCTAAATTGGTGCCCTAAGCCTGGCAACATGCGCTGGATGCACAGCACAATCCTTGTTGATTTGATTTGAAACAAAACAATGCACTTCACCGTAAGTCTCAACATGCCTGTGACAAATAAAACTAATCTTTGATCTTTAAATACATAGACTTAATAACACTGTGAATGAAAGAAAATGTAAAGAAAGCCAAGCACTGTTTTGTATTTCTTGTACATATTTTTACAAAAAATAATTATTTTTGAAATAACTGCTTGTATTATATTATATCCAGCACTGTGGCTTGGGCACAGGAACAGTGCACATTGAGATCATGGTCAATAAGGTAGGACAGAATGGTTTGTTCAAACATGCCAAGAGCTATGGTTTCTGCCTCCCACTGCCCACCTTGCTCTCCCTCAGCTCCCAGCAGCCATTAAGGGACTGGCACAGCCTCTGTGTGGTGAACTACATATACCTGTCTGGACTGCTCCTGTGGCTCCTCCCACAGACCCCTGTATAAAGGTGATTGAGGCCTGAGCCCGGCTTCATTCTCCAGGATGTAGTGTTGTTCATTCTTCCAGTCAATAAAAACCGACATCTCGCTTCTTACGTCTCAGAGTGAGTTATTGATGGTGCATCACTCTGCATACTCTTGCCAGCATGAAACACACAGGTAGCATTTTAATGAAGGGGAAAGTGTAATGTGTTTGCACTCTTGGAGCATTAGAGTTAACACAAGACCCAGTTAGTGGAACTAATTACTGCACAATAATGCAACTTGTAGAATGGCTGCCTTATGCCATTCTCTGACGTGTTCAATCCTGACCTTTGGGTTTTTCCGAAGTGGAGTTGTCAGGACATTGCAGCAGGGATCCAATCGCAGATGCAGTACCGTGCACACAGTGATATTAATTGAGTAACAAATCCCACTGTGCAAGCAAAGCCAGCATCAAAGTTCAGGCAGAGATCAAAACATCCAGAGAAATCCAAAAACCAGAATCGGGAGTAGGAGCAGGGACAGGAGCACATGGCAATATGAAACCACAGACGGACAGCTAGGGGGAAGCACACAAAAAGACAGAGTTCAGCTGGAGGTACTGACAGGAGTTTACATGTTCTCCCTGTGATTGTGCGTTTCCACCTTCTTCCACTTCCCTAAGATTTACGGGTTGGTAGCTTCATTGGCTGCTGTAAGCTGTTCCTAATGTAGCTGAGTAGTAGAATCCAACGAGATTTGATGGGAATGTGAGAATAGGTTAGAGGGAAAATTATTGTTGTTTGGGATTGCTCTTTGAGCTGGCATGAACTCAAAGGGCCAAATGGCCTCTTTCCATTTCATCAGGAAATCTGAGAGGGAAATTCTTCCTAGGTGCCACATGTTAAACAACCAAAGCAATAGTGGCACACAAGCTGACTGGTCCTCCACTAACTCAGCCTACTCTTTTCGCTGCCTCGGGACAGCAGTCAACATAATCCAAGCCACCCCCACCTCTAGCACACACCAGGTCAAATCTTCACTCAACTAAAACCTCTGTGAGGGGAATTAATGCAATGGAAAAGAGCAGGAGGAAGAAACAGCAAGGTGCCTGCTATATTGACACACTTATGCTGCAGAGACTCACTTGCAGGAGCATTTGGCAAAGCATCACTGTACCTGCCTTCCAGTTTCCATTAATCAATTTTATTTATTGGAAATTACGAAAAGCTCAGTATTTATTTCCAATATGTGATGGTTCATTTGGCAAGCACACATTTAAAGTTCTTCTCCTTAGGCCCATCACCACATTTTTTACTGAGGCATAGGCCACTGACAGTAGCTCACTGGAGTCCTCTATCCTGGGCCAGTCTTTCATTTGGGTGATAAAACATTCAACTGGCCCTGTGTCTCCTACGGGCTTGTGGCTTTCACCACACGACTTTATGTACCTTCTAGGCAAAGATCCTTCCTCTCTCTAGGATGAGGTCTTTAGAGCTTATGTTGACATTCTTTGTGGCACTGCATTTTTAAGAGAATAGGTTTGATAGCCCCATATCCAAATCTTCTTTCGCAGCCGGGCTTGGGACTGTCTGTGGCGGCTACACATTTAAAATGTTGTCCTCTAATGTAAATTATTAAATTTTTCCAAATTGGTGGATTAAACAAATTTAAAAATAACTTGGTGGTGTAAAAGATTTTAATTGCACAACATTGATCACAATTGAAGTAGAAAAAATAGAAGGAATATAGAATGATTAGTTACATATATTGATACAATAGGTATTATGATTTACAAAACTTTCACGTATTTACACAAACTGTATGACAAACCCAGGTTTATTTTTGTACGTTTGTGTGCACTGAACACATATTACAGATATCAACCCGTGTCTAAAAGAGCAATCGAGGTCAATTTTGGAAAAACTTTCTAAGTGTAGACAAACTATTATTTTGTACAGATCAACCTTAATATTCACGGATGATCTCATCAACAGTTTGATTACACCTAACACTTATCAAAATATAACATTTAGATCTGACTGCACAATTAGACTTTACATCATTTTATACCAATATGTATGGAAGTCATTGAAAATAAATCAGAATATCATAAATAGCATTAAAATTAGTGCTTTCAACAAAGTATTTTTTCAAGGGGCACCAAGATTTTTGAACAGCAAATCTAAGTAAAATAGTTTTAAACTACATTATTCCCTACATACTGACTTACGTCAGGAATGCCAATAAGAAAAATATTTATTCATTTTACATTTTCATCCAGAACAAGAACAGCTGGTAAGAATTTGCTTTCATTATTTCTCTATTGATCTGGAATCATTAAGAAAGTGGGAAACACCAGGTATCATTGAAGGCCTTACATTTGTTCCTACATAGGCATCAGGGGAACTTGCATTATATTACACAGATTTTCTTCTTTTACCAAACACGTTGTTAATTAATTTAGCCATTGACTTTGAACCGCTGGGTCGCCTCCTACGATTTCCACTTGCATTCCTGATGGCCTTTGAAAACATTGTTCCTACCTCCTGGTGATCTTCAGCCACTGACAGTTCACAAAAGTGGCATTTGTTCTCTGCAGCTAGGAGCAGCCCCTCCTCCTCTCTCACTTCTCTCATGTGGCACAAGTCCTGCTTGTTGGCAACTAAAAATATCACTGATGTAACATCCCTGATTGAAGATAAATTTAAGTGGTTAGAATAGGCAGCAAAATCTTAAACTTTTTAACTAGATATATATTTTTCTGCAAAGCCAAAAGATACACATTTTCAAGTATAGCTTCATAATTATTCATCTACAGTCCCAGAAACTCAGTTTCCAGAACATGGTTTTGTTCAGACACAGTCCCTATACCTCATGCAAATCTCTTCTAATAATATTTCCAATTTCAATGCAATTTCAAATTCAGACCTTGTCAGACAGTTATTCATGGTGGGCACCTTAATTATATGTGATGTTCATCACCTGTTGCCTGCTGTGGATAACCACTGGGAGGAATTTGTCATTGGTCACACAAACAGTTGACCATGTTCCTCTCCTCCTAACCTCTGACTCCTCCAAAATCGACAGGATAACTGCATATAGCTGTGGGTGCATTTACAGCTCACAAGAAGGGAGAAATTGATCCCTTAAAGCTTTTTGTTTGTAATCAGTTTATTATTGTTAAATGTTCTGAGGTACTGTCAAAAACTTGTCTTGCATAGGTTCACTGCAGTCTGCCTTTCCCAAAAGCTCCCTTCTAAAACAAAAAAAAAATCACACTTTCTTAAAAGTTTCTTCCACCAGGCTGTTAATCTGATCAACCATTCTAGTTATTCCCTCACCCTCTCTCTATTAGCCACTTCACTGCACTGTAAACACACTAAACCACTTTCTATAAAGCTACTTACACTGCAAATACAAGCTGGTATACATGTATTTGTGCACATTCTGTTCCATATCCACACTTAAACCTCTAATTTTATTTTTTTACACAATTCTTTATCATTGTTGAATGTTGATTTTTGCTGCAAGTCACAGCAAACAAATAGATGTAAATGTGTATGGCCAATTAATCCTTGACCATGGATTACAGAGTGCATTGAGCTAGTACAAGGTAAAACAAGAGCTCAGTACAGAATAAAGAGTAACAGCAATGGAGAAAGCTCAGTGTAGGTAGACAATAAGCTGCAAGGTCATAATGAGGTAGAATGCAAAGCCAATAGCCTGTCTTATTTATCTAGGGAAGCATTCAATAGTCGCATAACAGAGGGATAGAGGTCATCCTTCAGCATGGTGGTACGTGGTTTCAGTACTTTTAGTCTTTCTGCAGTGGACTTGTGCACACGAGGAAACGGCCAGCATCGCCCCTCAGTTTTGTACCAAGTAGGTAAGATATCCTGGGTCACTTAGAGAATGGACCCAATGTTTATAGCAGACTGCTTTGTGTGTAATATATTGGTATGTTGTAACAATGTATACAGTGGGTTGGATGGGACTGTCCAAACTTCCTGTTGCCATGGAAAAGCAAGAACCTCTCCATTATCTCTTCTCCCCCATTTGTCAGACACTAGATGCAAAAGGCTAAGAGCATGAACCACCAGTCTCAAGAGCAGCTTCTATCCCACTACGATTATCCTCTCTTGCACACGAAAGGATGAATTCTTGAATATTTGATCTCCAAATCTACCTTGCCATCATCCTTGACACATCACTTGTCTGCCTGCACTGCACTTTTTCTGTAACTATGGCAACATATTCTGCATTATTTTCTTTCTACTACCCTCTGCGACCCAAATGGAGCAGCACATCAGCATAATGGTAGCACAATGCTTTACAATATTAGCGACTGGAGTTCAGTTCCTGCCGCTGTCTGTAAAGAGCTTGTACTTGCTCCCCATATCTGCATGGGTTTCCTCTGGGTGCTCCAGTTTCCTCCCACAGTCCAAAGACGTACTGGTTGGTAGGCTAATTGGTCATTGTAAATTGTCCTGTGATTGGGAATGGGTTAAATCCAGGGTTGCTGTGGCTCAGCACAAAGGGCCTACTTTGTGCTGTATCTCAATAGATAAAAAATTAAATAAATTTTGATCATGTCTCTGTGGAGTTTGCATGTTCTCCCTGGCATTCCCTGGGATGGTCCAATTTCCTCCCACATCCTGAAGACACGGAGGTTAATTGGCTGCTGCTAATCCCAGGTAGGTAGCAGGAGAATGGGGAAAATTGATAGGTATGTGAACAGGAACAGATTACAGAGTCAAAATGTGCAGGAATGGGACCAATCCCTCTGAGTACTTACACAGACTTGAGGGGCTAAATGGCTTCTTCTACACCACTGAGAAACACAAGATATATGTATGAAGTATCCAATGTAAGTTCTGCATGACCTTTCCAGTTCAAGTTCTGAATACCCTGGAATTAGTATCTAAAATTGGTTAATCCTCTCCTAAGTCCAGATATTACATTTCTGGTGTGCTATAAACCATTAAACAACTGTTCTATTCCAATAAATGCAGAGTCTACAAATAAACTTGAAAAAGTGAACATTTCTATTTCACCTTATTGAATGCCTAAACTGCTTTTGAAAGTAATACAAATTATATCACTTAACACTAATTTGTTGGCAAGAAATGTTGTTAACTCTTCCAGGTAATACTATTACTGATACTGAAATGCTACTAATATTTGCTTTGGCTGATCGGGAATAGAAAACAAAAATATATCAAGGAGCTATGAAGAATACCACAATGCTGAACAATTGTGTCATCTGAGACTTGCACGGCCTGGATTAATTCCAGGAAAAATATTAGTGAAGTTTTTTCGCAATTTTTTAATGATCGGTAATTATAATGGCAGATATGCTGTTTTTAAACAGATGACTCTAATTATAATGTCATTAGTAGGAACTACAATCAACCAGTCAGCAGGGACTGGTGATTAAAGTGATCATTCACAAAGCATGGAACTTTCACCACTTCTCAAATCACTTCACTGACGCACCCCCCTTCCACTATGAAACAAAGCCACCATTACAGACTTTTGTAATCACAACAACAAAATTTTATATTTACCCTTGAAAGCTAATGTGCTGTACAAGTTACTGCTGAAAAACAAGTGAGATGACTAAGTGTTTTATTTTTGGGATAAACATGCTGAGACCAGTTTAAATCATCACTACAGGGGCAGCACAGTGGAGCATCTGGTCGAACTCAAAGTTCCAGCGACCGTGTTCAATTCTGTCTTCAATGTTCTGTGCATGAAGTTGACCCATTCTCATATGTGGGCCTCCTCTGGGGGTTGTGACTTCCTCCTGCATCTCAAAGATGCAGGTTGCTAAGTTAGTTGCCATTTTAAGTGGTTGGTAGAATCTGGTCAGCAAAGGGTTAGTGGATTAAAGGGCAAGTTTCTGTGCAGTATGATCATTCAACTAAAGTTAAAAGAGAGGCATCTTCAAATATAATTTTTTGAAGGAAAGTTTTGTTTTAGTCCTTCCTCTCAGATAGCTAGGAATATTTATTCCAATAATTACAGCATTAGAAGCCTAAGGAAATAAAACTGTTGTCAACCAGATTTCACAAAGAGTTTAGCTAAAGCTGATGATACTTGTGAAAACAAATGATTTTAATCACATCAGCTCTTCACATCAAAAAGTTCTCAAAATGTTTCTCCTCGACCCAACTTTTCTCCCTGCCACCAGAGTGCAAGTTTTGAATTAAAACACCTGTTTTTACTGGGTGCACACCACTTTTAACTTTAACAGTCTGAAAATCTAGTCTATGCATTGGGCACACAGCCCAGAAGGATCATTTTATTTCCTTAAGAATTCTGAGAGTTACAGTTTGCTACAGAAAGAAAATCACTTAAAAGTGCATAAAATTCTGGATTTTATAGCCCATGTGAAAATGAGCTTAGGTCTTCTAATCAATGTTCATCCATCAAAAAAGGCAAGGCAATAACATTTGCACATTTCAACTGCACGAGCAATGCATTGTATAATCTAGTAATCCAACCTTTTACAAATACCACCCCATTTACAGTAAGCTTTTGCACTAGTTATGTTTGTAATTTAGTCTTTGCACTGCTGCGACAAAACATCAAATTTCACATCATGAGGTTCAGTAATAAGAAAGCCAGTTCTGATTCTTAAATAGAGGAGGATCATTTTTCAACTGCTTTATAAAATTGGATATATTTGTAGGGTAAGTGTGAGGTAAAATCTATAGTATAATAAATAAAGAGCTTTGAAAATTCAGCCTGTGTGTTCATTTTTAGTATCAGTATAATTTATTATTCTTCAGTATTCAACAAGTAAAACTAATTAAAGGAATACAGTTATATGACAGTAGGAGGCATCAGTCCTTTAATGCTCCAGTCCACACGCACTTCAATTTGCTCTCAGCCTATGCTGCTGAAGCTTCCTTCGTGCATCACTTTGTATGTACACACACAAGTACTGGTTTTCCAGCAACTCCTCACACACACAACAGATACAATGGCCCAAGGCTAATGTAATTATTATAAACACAAGCAAATCTGTAGATGTTGGAAATCCAAAGCAATGCACACAAAATGCTGGAGGAACTCAGCAGGTCAGGCAACATCTATAGAAGAGTAAACAGTGTTTTTTGGGCTGGGAGCTTTCATTAGGATTGATAATAATATTATTATTCTTTGCTGGTGTGGTGATTTTATTCCCCCATCCTGCAATATTCTCCCCTTTACTCCTGCATCTCATGTGGGGCAGTTATTTCAAGGATGGCAACACTATTTTTGGTACCAGTCTCACATATTGAGGAGGGAATGAAGCTTCCTGTACTTCCACATCAGCTATAAACATTTGGTCAGTGTGTAACACTTCCCCATAAACAACAATGAGAAAAAACCTTCAATAGAGTGCCCACTGTGCTTCTCACAAGATTGGCTGAAGAAGGCCAGACAAGCTAATTGCAGGACTTCTGATTTACTGTGGAGAGTAGAATTTTGGATCTATATCCTAAATGGACAAAACACAAGCACATCTGCAGTACTGTGCACACATTTACAGTGGCATGCGAATGTCTGGGCACCCTTGGTCAAAATTTCTGTTACTGTGAATAACTCAGCGAGTAAAAGATGACCTGATCTCCAAAAGGCATAAAGTTAAAGATGACACATTTCTTTAATATTTTAAGCAAGATCACTTTTTTTATTTCCATCTTTTACAGTTTCAAAATAACAAAAAAATTTAAAAGAGCCCGAAACAAAAGTTTGGGCACCATGCATGGTCAGTACTTAGTAACACCCCCTTTGGCAACTATCACAGCTTGTAAACACTTTCTGTAGCCAGCTAAGAGTCGTTCAATTTTTGTTTGAGGGATTTTTGCCCATTCTTCCTTGCAAAAGGCTTCTAGTTATGTAAGATTCTTGGGCCGTCTTGCATGCACTGCTCTTTTGAAGTCTATCCACAGATTTTCGATTATGTTTAGGTCAAGGATCTGTGAGGGCCATGGCAAAACCTTCAGCTTGTGCCTCTTGAGGTAGTCCATTGTGGATTTTGAGGTGTGCTTATGATTATTATCCTGTTGTAGAACCCATCCTCTTTTCATCTTCAGCTTTTTTTCAAAAAAACAGACAGTGTTATGTTTGCTTCCAGAATTTGCTGGTATTTAATTGAATTCATTCTTCCCTCTACCAGTGAAATGTTCCCTATGCCACTGGCTGCAATACAAGCCCAAACCATGATCAATCCACCCCCATGCTTAACATTTGGAGAGGTGTTCTTTTCATGAAATTCTGCACCCTTTTTTCTCCAAACATACCTTTGCTCATTGCAGCCAAAAAGTTCCATTTAACTTCATCAGTCCACAGGACTTGTTTCCAAGATGCATCAGGCTTACTTACATGTTCCTTTGCAAACTTCTGACACTGAATTTTGTGGTGAGGACACAGGAAAGGTTTTCTTCTGATGTCTCTTCCATGATGGGTCATATTTGTGCAGGTGTCGCTGCACAGTAGAACAGTGCACCCCCACTCCAGAGTCTGCTTAATCTTCCTGAAGGTCTTTTGCAGTCAAACGGGGGTTTTGATTTGCCTTTCTAGCAATCTACGAGCAGTTCTCTCAGAAAGTTTTCTTAGTCATCTAGACCTCAACTTGACCTCCACTGTTCCTGTTAACTGCCATTTCTTAATTACATCACAAACTGAGGAAACGGCTACCTGAAAACGCTTTGCTATTTTCTTATAGCCTTCTCCTGCTTTGTGGGCATCATTTATTTTAATTTTCAGAGTGCTAAGCAGCTGCTTAGAGGAGCCCATGGCTGCTGATTGTTGGAACAAGGTTTGAGAAATCAGGGTATTTATAAAGCTTTGAAATTTGCATCACCTGGCCTTTCCTAATGATGACTGTGAACAAGCCATAGCCCTAACAAGTTAATTAAGTACTGAGACCTTGGTAAAAGTTATCTGAAAGCTCAAATCTCTTGTGGTGCCCAAATTTTTGCATGGCGCTCCTTTCATTTTTTCACTCTAAAATTGTACAAAACAAAAATAATACACTAATCTTGCTTAAAATGTTGAAAAGAATGTTTCACCTTTAACTTTATGACTTTTGGAGATCAGTTCATCTTCTACTCACTGAACTATTCACAGTAACAGAAATTTTGACCAGGGGTGCCTAAACTTTTGCATGCCACTGTATACAGTAGCTAGTGTGCCCAAGACATTTACACAGTACTGTAGTAATTTTATGTATTTCACTGTACTGCTGCTGCAAAAAAAAAAACAGATTTTATGACCTGATTCTGATATGGGCCTCCATTGTGGACTGAGAGTGGGAAGGGGTCAGGGAGAGAGGAATCATGATTGGGAGGGGGAGAGAACAGGAAGCAGAGAAATGTTCTGTAGTGATCAGTAAACCAATTGTTTGGAATCAAATGACCTTGCTTAGGTGTCTCAGGGCTAGGTATGCAAGTCTGTGAAGAACCAATAACTGTGACAGTCTGGTACAAAGCAGTAAATGCGGACAACACTGTGCAGGCCAGGCAGTATCTGTGAAAAGAGATGGGTCCTGGACCTGAAGTGGTACTCTTTTCCCTCCACAGAAGCTGCCTGATGCTTTCTGTTTTTCTTTCAGATTTCCAGCATCTGCGGTTTATTTCTGATTTTCAGTGACAGTCTGATATTGGTTTAAATGAGAGAAAATACAAGAATTTAAAAAGATAATTGTAAATGAGTCAGTGGACAAACAGCCAGGAAGATCCGAACTGTCTAGCTAGAGGGATAGCCAGAGCTGAGAAGAGCAACAAAGCAATATGCACTTACCTTTTGCAGATCTCATTATTCACTTCACGTAGTTGCTGAATGAGAGTCTTTGCTGAGACAAAGGAGGATCGATCACCGATATCATACACCACAATAAACCCATCAGCCCAGTTCACTTGATCAATCAGTGATGACTTATTCTCCAAATTCTAGAAATCAGTAATTACAAAATACAGTATTTTTATCTGTGCTTTCATAAACTGTATTCAACTTATTAACTGTTAACTCCAATTTAGTTGTTACGGTTATAATTTTTGACTGAATTAGTTCTTAAGGCCCAGTCGAAGTGAAGAGGCATAACCTTTCATGATTAAAAAGAAAGTGAGATCAGGGGTTGTGGAATACATTGATTAAAAGATGAATTAATTCATCATTAACAATATATGAGGAACTTGTTTTATTCATAATTCTGATCTACTGATATTTTCCAGTGGAAGCAACCTCACCAAAGTTCTCTTCTTTTCTTCAAGACTTTTGATACAGTTCTTTTTCAAATACTTTAAGCATTTCAATGATTTTTTTGGCATGTCAGTCACAACACAATGGCAGTCTGTTACAATATTTTGTCCACCTTTGCTCTCTGATACTTCAACAAGTTATGTCCCTTGTCGATGATCTGTCCGTCACAGTTCACTACTGCAAATCCATCATGAACTTTCATAAATACATTTTTATCTTTCAGATAGTTACAGAACCTACAACATGCCCAAGGACATCAGAAAAAGAATCAATGCAAGTGGAGTCAATGGTGCCTTCTGCAGATTTTACATTGTTACAGTAAGAATTATCCCCTTATATGAACAGTATGTGGAATGGTATTTGTGGAGTACTCTATGTCCAATACAGCCAGAGGTCAAATTGTCATTACAAAATGACACAAAACAAGCATTTTTTCCTGCCCCCAGCAATGAGTCATGTCTTCTGTTTCACATGAATTGAGAAACCCATTCTAAGGAAAGACTTACTTGAGAACATGGATCAAATATTTCTAAGTTAATTTGTCGGCCGTCTATAGATAAGCGTTTTTTGTAAATGCACTCTGCAAGAATAATCAGAGGTTTAATTAGATTATTACACAACAATATTAAAGCCCAGTCCCCACATCGGTTTCAAAACAATTTTCTGAGTAATTAAACACAGTTTAAAATGCTAAAACATTAAAAGCTCTTATACATTCTATTCTGAACTTAAACATGTACATCACATAAATATTGTACCTAAATTTATTAATTGCAACTTAAAGCTTGCATTTGAATAATTATGAACAAGTCATGGTCTTATGAACCCTTGAGCACTTTGATCTGTTTGAAGACTTTCTTTTCCAGCATTTCAAGAATCTTTATTGACTGTGGTGTGCAATTTCTGCTGTCCTGTACAAATATATGCACAGTAAGATTCTACACTAAACATTTTTGAGTCACACATATATAGCACTGTGCAAAAGTCTTAGTCACATATACAGAGTGCCCAAGACATTAGCACAGTACTGGAGTAATTTTATGTATTGCACTGTACTGCTGCCACAAGAAAAACAAGTTTCATGACAAATGGGAAAAATGATAGACCTGATTCTGATGTGGATCTCTATGGTGGACTGAGTGTGGGAAGGGGACAAGGAGAGGGGAATCATGGTGGGGAAAAGGGACAGGGAGAAGGAATCACCAGAGAGCAATTCTCTACTGATGAATAATCCAATTGTTTGCATTCAAATGACCTTGTTTGGTGTCTCAGGGCTGGATGCATCTGTACCCCCCCCCCCACATTGTCATTCCTTCTCTGCCAACTTTCCCACACCCTTCCTGCGACACTCCACCCTCACCATTCCCAACCAGCTCTTCAAACTCACTCTCCACTCCACAAATACAGTGCTGTGCAAACGTCTTAGGCATCCTAGCTACATACATGTGCCTCAGACTTTTACACAATGTTGTAGTTTAGGTAATTTGACAATTTTATGAATTCTGAAAGAAGACAGAAAATGCTGGATAAGTCCAACAAGTCAGGCAGCATCCAGACAGAGCGAAGCGGTCAATGTTTTCCTTTCAGCTTTCCAGCATCTGCAGAATATTAGATTGTTGTATCTGGTAAATCTGAAGGTTCCCATGGCTGAACAATACCAATGCTGTTATTGCATAATGTTTAACTAAGATTTAAAGATAAATAAGCAAAACATTTTAAATTGTCCTCCTCACTGGACAGATTTTTAAGACACCACTATCCCTTTAAAATAAAAACAGAACATTCTGGAATCACTCAACATGTCAGACAGCATCTGTAGTTAAAGAAAGTCAACCTTTTCCGGTTGGAATGTTATTAACCTAAAGCATTAACTCTTTCTCTTCCCACAGATGCTGCCTGATCTGTTGATTCTTCCAGCATTTCTTGTTTTTAAGTCTGATATCCTGCTTCTGCATTTCTGATGTCATTTACTCCTTTTGACTGTCTCCGCCGACGATGGCATTTGGTTTTGCAAGTTTCCAAAAGCATAAATGGATTTAAGTGCCAAGTTTTCACGTTCATATGATACTACTTATTCTACGCTTTCGGAAACGATATAATTTAAAATAAATGCTTTAACATTTTAAAATCCACGCATTTATCTGCGTGCCGCGAGCTATTTCCAAGAAGCAGAGTTTCAAAAGCAGCACCGACGTTGTCAGCGCTTACCCGAACTGGACGCGTACTCGCCAATAAAGCGCCTGGTCAGAAAGCGCACAATCAGAGCTGTAAATACAACAAAAGTCTTGTTACACTCGGGAATTCAGAGGAGGGTCCTGAAATACCTTCCAGGCACCAAATGTGAAAAAGCTCATTGAGAAGTGACCTAAGTGGTGATATTCTCTTACCGGATTTCCCAACTCCTTCGGTTCCCAACACAGCAATTTTGATTTCATTCATGCTGTCAGTGAGATTACCGAGTTCAGCTGAAACCTTCCCTTTGACAGTCAGCTATGGGAGTTCTCACATAGCGCTCGCTCTACCGAGACACAAACCCATCAACAGAGCCTTCGCCCGTTCCCGTGCACCGCGACCGCGATGTCCTTATCAAGGAGGACCGCGTCTCGCCTCAATTGGACGCTATGGCTGTCGATCATCCCAAGGAGGCAGAGGTTCTCTGCTTGGAAAGCTTGCAAGAGTGGGAGGTGCGCTGATCCCTGTTCGTACCTCTGCGCCAGCAATTGGGGGGGAAATAGGGGAAGTCCTGCAAAAGAGATCAAAGCTAAGACACTCCTTTAAATAATAAATAAAGAAGATGACAGGGCATTTCAAAACTGTCACGGCAGTATGGTGAATAAACCCCGGGCTGAGTAAAATGAATAAAACGATTAAAATAGCGCGTGGAGAAACATAAACAAGCGACAGTGCGGGAAGATAAATCTACCTCAGAATGCTGTAGCCTGTGCGCTGGAAA
The DNA here is from genome assembly GCF_048418815.1 of Hemitrygon akajei. Lineage (NCBI taxonomy): Eukaryota > Metazoa > Chordata > Chondrichthyes > Myliobatiformes > Dasyatidae > Hemitrygon > Hemitrygon akajei. Next base: position 59,310,509 of record NC_133137.1, read on the forward strand.
ACCAGCAAGGTGAAAAGGTGGAAGAATCACAGGATGCGACGGAAAGTAAAGGTGCGGGGCAATGGCGGGATGTTTATTTTGAAGTATCAACTGGAAATATATAATGCAACAAATATATTTAATAACGTGAACTAGGCAACGGGGCAGATACATTTGTGAGAGGGGAGGCCACTTTCCAAGTTGCCATTGTTGAGGTGTTGTATGATTTTGAACACTGAAAAATTAAACGTAAGATCCACCCACATAAATCAGGTGGCATCGTCTCCAGAATTCAGCACCAACCAAAAATGGTAGTCTAACACGAATTATTATGCAATCCATAACAGCAGTTAAAACTCTCAGAGAAGCTTTGTTTCAGCCCATCCAAGTTCTGTGAGCAAACCAGCTGCTGCGTTTGCCAATGTAAGCAAAGTGATTGAAATATTGGATAATTAGTCCTGGGCCCACCACAGAGATGCAATCATAAGGAAAGCATGCTGGTATCTTTCTTAGGAGATCAGGATTGTCATTGAGTACTCTTAACAGACCTCTACAGAAGTATCGTTGAAAGTATCTTGTCTGTAAGGCATTTCAAATGCACAGAAATGTAAGAAGTTGAAGAGACTCTCCCAACACATCAGAGGCAAATCCTTCCCCAGTATCTATAGATCTATTAAACTGTTATCAGTTTCCTGGCCTCAGGAAGGCAACACACACCATCAAAGAACCCCGCCATATGGGCCAAGCCACCATCTTGCTGCTTCCATCCGGCAGGAGGTACAAATAGAGATACCACATCACCAGGTTCAAGAGCAACTACTTCCCTTCAACTATTTCATTCTAGAACCAACAGGTAAAATCCTAATCACTGCAGTTTAGCAACACTATTACCACTTTGACCAACACTATGGCCACTTTGACCATTTTGCACTAAAATAGACATTAATTTATTTTTGTTTTGTGTTCTTTCATATAAAATTCAGTGTATATGCTTATGTGTTCATTGTGAATGCTGCTTATCTGATGCTACGTGCCTGTGATTCTGATGCAAGTAAGTCTTTTATTGCACCAGTGCGCACATATACTGGTGCATTTGACAATAAAGTTAACTTCGAATCTTCGAGGTGAGAAATTGATTGCCAAGTACTTTGAGAAAATGATGAGGAAATGAGAAACTGTAAGATTCCCCCCTTTCGCCACCCCCGCCATTTTTAACTGAAGATTTTCTCTTGGTCAAACTAGCTTGAAAGAAAGCAATTTAGACCTACAAAATGCTCTTTTTGCAAATGTTTCTCTGTGCAGATTACGTCTCTTTTCGACATAGATATATTAAACTGTGCTCAGAGTTTCAATATTTTAATATCAGTCAGTTTTGAAATAAAATGGCCTCTCTAATCCCTGCAATGGCATTTTCCCACAGAGATGAGAAAGGTAGCATCCTGCCCGACCCTACAGATCTCTCAGCTCCTCATTTACAAGGGGTGGCGAACAATATCACATGCAGTGTTCCCAGTAAGAGTTTGTTCCCAATCCCTCCACCCTGCCCCATTTTGCTAATACCTCTTGTATGAACTCTGATGAAGAAGAGGAAATTTGGTTACAATGAACTGCTACGCAGCTGAGGTCACATATGAAAGTTGGGTCAAGGGTCAATTAAATTTGAGGACAGGAGAGATGTCATTTGGTGACCTGTTGAGGGAAAGAATCAGAGCATATCAGCAATCAAACTGTCATTCATATCACCAAGGGTATCCTCCCCTTCTGAAGCCTGATATTGCAGTTGACTTTGAATAAAGAAATTCATTGTTATGTGTTTCTTTCAAAATGCCAACAGTCTCTTTTTTTCATTACAGACTTCAACTGAATCCTAAGTAAGTCCAATATCCTGGTAAGTTGCCTTTCAGTGTTGATGTAACATGTAAATTGCAGGTACTTTGTCATACAATGTTGGCAGCAACTTAAAGATCGCAATTTATTATACAGGGTTATACCAATTTGTCTTAGAATGCTGCAATTTTACAGACATAGTTTTAGGTGTCAAAAAATAAATTGCATTCTCTGTCAGATAGAATCTTACTAAAACCATCTTACACTTTAATTGAGTAATAAAATTACATTTTCCTCCACCTCTTTCACACAGATAAAATACATTTATAAAGTATGATTTTACCACTCAAGCATTATTATTTATGATATAAAATTAATGAGTCATGGCATGAATGCAACAGGTAATTGTCATGGCAAATGCTCTTTCGCTTTAAAGCAAAACCTGTAGAAGATGTCATATTCATCTTCTGGCCAAGTAGGCCATTATGTAGGATAGCATTGGATTTAAAATCTTTAGATTCAGTGTAATCCCATGAATGATCTTTAAGTCTAAAATTGAAGGAAGAAAAGTTATCCAATTATAATTTACCACTTTTCAAAAGCCTCTCTGGCTCTGTCAATGCTTGTCATGAGCCTATTTCTTATTGTTTTCCAATGTCTTCAATCTTGTCTACAACAAGTACTTTAATGACCTTATCACAAAACTATTCACTAAAAAATGTTACAAGTGATCCACTCCAATTTGCTTGCCAGCACAAGTCCACAAGAGATGTAATTTCATTGGCTCTTCACACATCCCCAAAACATCTGGACAGTAAAGATGCATACATCAGGAATCTCTTTATTAACTCCAATTCAGCATGCAATACCATTATCCCCTCCAAACTAACCAATAAGCTTCAAGACCTTATCTTCAATAACTTCTTATGCAATTGGCTCTTCGATTTTCTCACTTGCAGACTCCAATCAGTTTGGATTGGCAACAAGTCTCCTCCATAATCTATATTAGCACAGGTGCACCACAAGGCTGTGTTTTGAGCCCCCTGATCTACTAGCTTTATCCTGTGAGGCAAAGTGCACTTCCAATGCCATACTTAAGTTTGCTGGCAACCCCACTGTCGGTGGCCGAATCAAAGGTGGTGACAAATCATCATATAGGATTGAAATTAAAAATCTGGCTGAGTGGTGCCACAACAATGTCAGCAAGGCTAAGGAGTTGATTACTGATTTCAGGAGAAGGAAACTGGAGGTCCAAGAGCCAGTCCTCACTGAGAGATCACAGGTGGAGGGTGTCAGAAACTTTAAATTCCTCAGTGTTATTATTTTGGCAGACCAGCATGTAAGTGCAATTACAAAAAAATCGCAGCAACGCCACTACTTCCTTAGAAGTTTGCGAAGATTCAGCGTGACATCTAAAGCTTCAGCAAACTTCTGTAGATGTTTGGTGGAGAGTATATTGACCGGTTGCAACATGATCTAGTATGAAAACATCAATCCCATTGAATGGAAAATCCTACAAAAATTGGTGGTTTTGGCCAAGTCCATCACAGGTAAAGCTCTCCCCACTATTGAGCACACTTATTAGGGGCACTGTCACAGAAAGCATCATCTATCATCAAGGACTCCCACCGACCACCCAGGCTATGCTGTCTTCTTGCTGCTTCATCAAGAAGAAGATTCAAGAGCCTCAGGACCCATGCCATCAGGTTCAGGAACAGTTATTACCCCTCAACCAACAGGATCTTGAACCACATGTGATAACATCACTCACTCCATCACTGAATTGTTCCCATAACCTATGGACTCATTTTCAAGGACTCTTCATCCATGTTCTCAATACATATTGCTTATACTTTTTTCTCTTTTGTATTTGCACAGTTTGTCTTTTGTACATTGGCTATTTGTCCTTTTGGGTGTGGTCTTCCATTGATTCTAATGTGTTTCTTGGATTTATTGTGTATGCCCACAAGAGATCAAATTGCAGAGCTGTCTATGGTAACAAATATGTACTTTGCTAATTCATTTACTTTGAACTTTGAAGCGTTTTGCTTCACACCATCATAAATAACTGTGCCAAGTAAGTCTACTATGTTAAATCATCTCTCCAAAAAGGCTCATTCTTTTTCAATAAATAAAGCCCTAATATGTAGGTGGGTTCCTATTCTAAATGCATGTGATGCATTATTTTCCTGACAATACCAAGAGACAGATACTGCTACAATACATTGTTGCTTGTTTATTTCACCCTCTCCAACCACAATATGCATTTGCTCAACCACAGACATATAGAATATCACTTATTTATATACACTGCCCTGATTCCTCCCAACTAAAAAAGTTATTCTGCCTCTCTGTAGAGTGCCTGAGTCCCTTTGCTCTTATTTTTGGCAAATCCACTTCCTGACTTAAAGAAACTAGGACTTCTTGACCCAATTCAGTTAAATTCAGTTAAATCAAATGTTGTTCCTTCCACACTCTCCATTGCACCTGTTTCTGTGATATCCAGCCCCCCCACCCCCATCATATAACTGTTTGGGATTGCCTTTTGACATTTCTTGCAAGAATCAAGCTACTTTAGTCATCATTTCAAGTTTTGTCTCCTATTTTTACTAGATATCCCTTTTTGCCAGATACTTCAACTATTAACGAATATTCATTTCTGAATGTTAGATTGGTGTAGTGGCGTCCCTGTCCATGGTTTGAGTCATAGTTGTGTTTAGCCTCAGCTGCCTTTCTTTTGCACTCCCTTTAAGATTAACCTTAATCATGCTCAGCGTCTTCTTCACTTTAATGACTCAGATGTATGCAAATCTTTGTGGAATATTGCATTGTTCTGCAATTCAGCATAAAATATGCTGATCAATGCCTGATTGTTAAAATTTACCACTTTTGAATCTTTCAGCGCTTCTATCACAGAACTGTGTCTTTATTCGCTGTTCTTTGTACAGCACTATTTTACACTGAAAGTAACAAGGTAAAGTAAGCTTTGGCTTCATTCCATTTTGTAACAATTGCCCAAATAGAAGTGAGTACAACTGGAACAAATACTGAGTAACTCACACAAAAAGCTGGAGGAACTCAGGAGGTCAGGCAGCATCAATGGAAAGCAATAAAGAGTCGGCGTTTTGGGCCAAGATCTGGAAGGCAAATTTTCTACAGAAGGCATTAAAACTGTTTTATTATTGTCACATGTAACAAGATAGTGAGAAAAGGTGGTTTTGCATACTGTTTATACAGATCGAATCAATACACAGTGTGTTGAACTAAAACAAGGTGAATAACAATGCAGAATAAAGTGTAATGAGTCCTGATGAAGGGTCTCAATCTGAAATGTTGACTCTTTATGCCTTTCCATAGATGTTGCCTGACCTGTTTGAATTCCTCCAGCATTTTGTATGTGTTACTCTGGATTTCCAGCGTCTGTACAATCTCTCGTGTTTAAGAACAATTATTGAGCTACCTTGGATAACAAAGCATGAGAAAATGAATTTCAATTCTTCAACAATATATTCTGTGTAGTACAGGATCCAATGTGTTTCACTTTCAGGTGAAGGAGTCATTGAGCCCGTTCACACAACAATCTTGAGAAAGGTTCACAGATCGTTTCCTGATGGAAACAACATCTTCAACCCACCTCCATCCAATAAGACACACTTCTGGCTTTGTTCCACAATATTTAATGTGAAACTCTTCTGTTATCTGTTTTCTAAATGTAATTAAAAGTTCAAAGTAAATTTATTATCAAAGTACATACGCATCACCATATGCAGCCCTGAGATTAATTTTCTTGTAGGCATTCAGAGAAAATACAAGAATCAATTAAAATGCACACAACAGAGACAGACAATCAAAATTAAATGCAAATACAAAAATAAATTTAAAATAATAATAAATAAATAAGCAACGAATATTGAGAACACGAGTTGTAGCGTTCTTAAAAATGAGTCCATAAGTTGTGGTATCAGTTCAGTGTTGGGGTGAGTGAAGTTTTCATCTCAGGTTCAAGAGCCTGTTGGTTGAGAGGTAATAACTATTCCTCAGCCTGGTGGTGTGAGACTTGAAGCTCCTTTACCTCTTTCCTGATAGCAGCAGCGAGAAGTGAGCATGGCTTACATGGTGGGGGTCTTGATAATGGAGGCTGCGTTTCCATGACAGCGCTCCATGTACTCCTTATTAACCAGTCTGGGCTTTACCACTTGGCTTGAGCACACTCAGTTTTCACTTCCTCCCGGGCGGCATGGTAACATAACGATTAGCAACACACTTTACAGAATCAGGTTTAGTATCACCGGCATATGCTGTGAAATTTGTTGACTTTGCAGCAGCAATACAATACAATAATTGATAATAGAGAAAAAAAGTTAAATTTTTAAATAGTTAAATTACATAAGAAGTGCAAAAATAGAAATAAAGAAGTAGCAAGGTAGTGTTCATATGTTCAATGTCCAGTCAGAAATTGGATGATAGAGGGGAAGAAGCTGTTCCTGAATCACTGAGTGTGTGACTTCATGTTTCTGTGCCTCCTTCCTGATGGTAGCAATGAGAACAAAGCATGACCTGGGTAATGGACATCCTTGTTGATGGATGCCACCTTTCTGAGGCACTGCTCCTTGAAGATATCAGAATCAGATTCAGATTCAGATTCAGTTTATTGTCATTTATAAACCACAAATACAATGCAGTTAAAAAATGAGACAACGTTCTCCGGAATGATATCACGAAAAAGCACAAAACAGACCACACAAGAAAAACCACATAACATTTGGTAATCCCCAATCCAGAGTCTGGAGAGGCTGCTGCGTATCGATATCACGCTACAGTCTTAGCACGTTCCCCAGGAAGGAACTACAAATCCATCAGACAAACCTAAAGCTACAAGACATACACAAAACCGCATAGTTACATATAGTTATAGTTAACATATAGTTTCAACAGTGCAGACAATACCTTAATTGATAAAAGACTAACTGACAAAGACCACATAATAATAACACATAGTTTCAACAGTGCAAAGCAATACCGTAATCTGATACAGAGCAGTCCATGCACGGTTTAAAAGAAAATCTCAAAGTCCCGACAGCCCATCATCTCACACAGACGGTAGAAGGAAGAAAAACTCTTCCTGCCATGAACCTCCAGCGCCGCAGCTTGCCGATACAGCACTTTGGGAGCTCCAACCACAGCCAACTCCGAGTCCGTCCGAAAACTTCGAGCCTCTGACCAGCCCTCCGACACCGAGCACCGAGCACCATCTCTGCCAAGTGCTTCGACCCTGGCACCAGCTGCCAAGCAACAGGCGAAGCCGAGGATTCGGGGCCTTCCTCTCCGGAGATTTCTCGATCGCACAGTAGCAGCGGCAGCGAAACAGGCGTGTCAGAAATTTCACCAGATGTTCCTCCGTGCTTCACACGTTCGTCTCCATCAAATCAGGATTGTACACGGCCCCTACTTACAGATAAGAGATATTCATTCCTGGAGTGGCCACTGTGCGCTGCGTCACGCCACCATCTTGGAGTTGATATCCTGGATACAATGGAGGCTAATGCTCACGATGGAGCAATTCTAGAGATCGGAAGATCAAGGTTCATTCTGGCTGCTGTCTGTAAGGAGTTTGTACGTTCTTCCCATGACCATGTGTGCTTCTCCTGGGACCTCCATTTTCACCTCAGATTGCAAAGACATATGAATTAGGGTTAGTAACATGATCCAGCTATGTTCCTGCTGGAAGCATGGTGACACATCTGAGCTTTCCCCAGCACATTCCCAGGTTGTGTTGTTTTTTCAATTCAAATGGTGCATTTCACTGTATGTTTTCTGTATGTGACAAATAAAGCTAATCTGTAATATTTATCTCTATCACCAATGTATCATGTACCATGTACAACATACAGAGCAATTACCCACCTTAGCTTCTCCTACAGCATCCAGCACCCCTTCCACCCTGCAAAATCACATCTGCTATCAAGAAGAACAAGGATAGCACTGTGCATAAAAACATGACCACCCATGGGTTCTCCTCCAAGTTGGATACCATCCTGGTTTGTTGTTTTTTTAGCGTGTCGCACCAGTCAGTCAGCCATTCTTGTCTGGCGCGTGGTGTCAGGATTGGTCTCCTTTCAGATTAACCGGGTCACGATATGAACATTCCTGACTCGACCCTTGTATTTTTACGAGGTCACATGGCTAGCTCGACGCTCAACCCGGCACCCGGCATGCTTGGGGGCGGCCTGACTTGGATTCGAACTGGGGAGCCTTCGATCCGGAGTCTGGCGCTGATACCATTGAGCCACCAGCTGGCCACCATCCTGGTCAGGCAGCATCTATGCAGGAGATAGTCAATGTTTTGTCCTGATCCCTCCCCTACCCAGCTACCTTCCCTCTCATTTGGTTTCAACTATCATCTGCCAGCTTGTACTCCTTCCATTCCCCACACCATCTTATTCTGGCTTCTTCCCCCTTCCTGTCCAGTCCTGATGAAGGGTTCGGCAGAAGTAGTTTCCCATTGCCTTCTTCTGGGCAGAGTGTCTGTACAAGATGGGTGACCCAGCCATTAACAATACTCTTCATAGATTCTCTGCCTGGCATCAGTGGTCGCATAACCAGAACATGTGATATGCACCAGCTGCTCATATGACCATCCACCACTGCCTCCCATGGCTTCACTTGACCCTGACTAGGGAGCTAAGTAGCTACACCTTGCCCAAGAGTGACCTGCAGGCTAGCAGAGGGAAGAAGCACCTTATACCTCCTTTGGTAGAGATATATCTGCTTTATGCCTGCATGTGCCTCCTGATAAATACTATGAGGTTGACAGTTCACATGGTCTGTGCAAATTGAGATAACAGGACCATTAGAGGTATTAAAATGGTTTTGTCTGGGTTTCTGAGTATGACACTTAAATTACAGTGGCAAATCTTAATGCTCCCTTCAAGTTGCCCTCTTGAGAACTATCACTTTCACCCATCTGCATTAATAGGGTCACTCATTCTTCTTTGTCAAAGCTTAATGGTTATACTTTGCACCAATGGCAGAGAATTGTTCTTCTGCACCAAGAATGGACTTCACTTTATCATGGTCTGGTCTTTTGGTGCAGGCTGTCACTGCCTGAACTCACTTCTACCAATGGGCAGGAGGAGAAGGAGCCTTAGGTCACACACCACTAAGTTTAGGAACAGTTACTACCTTTCAGCCATTAGGCTTCTGAACCAGTGTGGATAATTTCACTCACCTTAACACTGAGCTGACTCCACAATCTACAGACACACTTTCAAAGACTCTACAACTCATGTTCTCAGTAGTATTTTTTTTAAATTATTATTTGCACAAATTATTTTCTATTGCACTTTGGCCATTTTGTTAATTCTTTTTTATGCATTGTTTTAATAAGTTCTACTGTATTTATTTAGTTTTCTGTAAATGTCTGCAAGAACATGAATATCAAGGTAGCATATGGTGACGTATATGTACTTCAATGATAAATTTTCTTTGAAACTTTGTATTTTCAAGCCCAGCATAACAAGAAAACTTTGCAGAAAGTATCAGTGCAATATTTATTAATCACACTTCACATTCAAATGTTTCCCTCTCCCATCAAATACTTTATCTTTTAATCTATTGCTACTGTTACTTGATGGAAAGAGAAAGAGAAGAATTTATTCGTCATATATGCTGGGAAAGTCCAGATACTTTTTTTAAACACAAAGTTTTTAAAATTTAAAATAAAGTATCATAATTATTGTCATTTACTTTTTGTGCTGTTTACCTCCTGATATCCTTTGAAGTAATTGTAACCTCTGAACCCAGTGCAGGCTTGGCCGAGTGTGGAACCAAAAAACCAATACTTCTGTGTAAACCAAGGAAACCAAGCTGGGCTTCACTGATGGTCTTCATGTATAGTCCAGTGGTGGAATTTAAAAATAGATGTGGTGTCATCTGTTCCATAGTGAATCTCAGAGATCTGCAGTAGACGTACAATGCAAGACTTACTGAAATTTCAAAGCCTGTAAGGTTGAACCTTGGTTTTCAGCACAATAACATTCACCACAGTAGGAAGGTGAACTTTAACCTTTTCTGTGTGACACAAAAATGCACTGAGGTTGTTCAGTACAGACAGGACCTCAAGAGGAGCCAATGTACAACACAAGAGATTCTGCAGAGGCTGGAAATCGAGAGTAACACACACAAAATGCTGGAGGAGTTCAGCAGGTCAGGCAGCGTCCATGGAGAGGAATATATAGTCAATGCATTGTGCTGAAACCCCTTATCAGGATTAGAAAGAAAGGGGGAAGAAGCAGAATATGAAGGTGGCGGAGGGGAAAGAGTACAAGCTGTCAGGTAATAGGTGAAACCAGATGAGGGAGAAGGTAGGTGGGTGGAGGAGGGTGCTGAAGTGAAAAGCTGGGAAGTGATAGGTGGAAAAGGTAAAGGGTTGAAGAAAAAGGAATCTGACAGGAGAGGACAGTGGATCATGGGAGAAAGGGAAGGAAGATGCGCATGAGAGGGAGGTGATGGGCAAGTGAGAAGAAGAGAAAGGGTTAGAGAGGAGCCAGTGTGGGGAATGGAGAAAAAGAGTGGAGGGGTGTTTGAAAAATTATGAGAAACTAGAGAATTCAATGTTCATGTCATCAGATTGGAGGCTATCCAGATAGAATGTGAGCTGACACTCCTGCAACTTGAGTGTGGCCTCATCATGGCAGCAGAGGAGACCATGGACCAACCCATTGGAATGTGAATAGAAAGTAGAATTAAATTGGGGGGGGGGGGCAGTGGGAAATCCTGTCTGTTGTGGCAGATGCAGTGAAGGTGTTCGCTCGAATATAAAATTAGTGCCATATTAATGTCATAGTTTATAGTAGTGAGGATAATAATTGCTATGGTTAGCACAATACTGCAGAATTGATCACAGCTACAGAGCAGAACATATACTGATGTAACTATTCAGCAGGGAAGGGCAAATCTGATCCTACACTTAGAAGAGAAATGTACGTTTTAATTTACAGTTTATTTCATGTCTCTCCACACAATTCCCCCTCCTCACCTTGTCTTTCATCATCACTCTCAGTTTGCTCCCTAGCCCAAGAGCTGTCAATATAATTCCAATACTTCACTAGCACTTATCTGAAATCAGTTATTCCAAGGTACAAAATAGGAAACTCCTGGCCCACAAAGCTCACATCCACACCACATTTAGTTATTCATTATTTCATCCAAAGTCTACAGATTGTTTATGTTGCCATTATTGATCTACTTCTCTTCAAAATATTACAGATACAGGAAATGTGTCAGATCTGTGCATCAACAGGAATTAAAATCATTTTATCTAGGAGAAACAAATATATATAATTAACAGTGTACAGTGGCTATGTTGATCTCTGAATGTTTTACAAAATAATTGCTTACAGTTCTCAACAAATGTTATGTTCATCTGGGTGCAGAGCCTCAGAAAGCAAGTTTTCACTTTAGAACAGAGATGGGGAGGAATTTTTTTAGCCACAGGGTGGAGAATCTGTGGAATTCATTTCTACAGATGTCTGTGGAGGCCAAGTCATTGGGCATATTTAAAGTGGAGGTTGATAGGTTCTTAATTAGTAAGGGTGTCAGGGGAGGAGGCAAGAAAATGGGGTCGAGAGGGATGATAAATCAGCCATGATAGAATGGTGGAGCAGACTCGATGGGCTGGATAGCCTAATTCTGTTCCTATGTCTTATGGTCTTATAATTTTCAGAATTTAATCAACCATGAACTTCATAGATAAGCATTCAAGTTAAAATATATTAAATTACTGTATTCATTAAAGTAGTCAATATTGAGAGTTAGAAGAAGATGTTCCTTTAAGAGCTATGACTTCATGATATTTCTATATATACAGCACGGTCCATTTTTAAATGTCATCCCTCTGGCAGGCAGCAAATTTATGTTCATCTCCTCAAAATGGAAAATTTCAGCCTTCAGAAGTTGAGTTCTAGACATCTTAGACATAGCCTAATAAGACACTGTTATCAGCAGTTGTAAATAACTGCCTATGCCCATAAAATATCACAAACATTTCACTGAGCAACAGAAGGACTAATGCACGGATTGAAGCAATCAAGCATTAGAAGTCAATTCCAAATTCTTCTGTGCTCTTAAAGTAGAAAAATGTTCTTTTTTAGGTTTCGTTGACCTTGAAGGCAGTGGAAAATCAGAAGACCACAAAATCAGAATTAAAATTTTCATTAAAATTTATTTGTCTTCATTAGTTTATCTTTTCTCAGCAAGTGGTGTATTATGAATCACATGCAGCAAAAATGTTCTGCTTCACCTGCCTGGAAATCCATCACTTTGTGCTTGTCAAAGTGCCATTATTTATGGGAAATTGAATTCTTTCCATCAAGCGGATCCAATGCAGATATACAGTGGCTCCTACCTAGGAATCTGATTCTGCCGTCCTCTGAACTGGGTAGAGATTTTCTGGGCTAGCTTTATTACTAGGTCTCAGAAATTAGAGATCCAACATGCTTCCTAATTCTGTTTTCCAATCTGTGTTCTTTCATTTCATTGGTATTTGCTCAAAGTAATGCAATAAAATTCCAATTATCTGATACCATTGGTAGTTTCAGACCAGCAGATTTTCAAGATTAGTGGATGTTCCTTCCGTAAATATGTTACGAAACATTGCAATAAACTACTCAGCGTACCTGATGAGTTTAGAGGGAATGAGACATCTACAGACATGCCACCTTCCCGCCTATTCTGACAGCTGGTGTTCCGGACTCTAGTCCTGTGCGGATGGATCATCAGCTTTGCCTGCACACCCCAATGGCACTCTAAACACCCTGGCTCACACCTGAGTGAGGCAGGTGCCAGACCATGGATGCCAGATTATCAGAGTTTTACTGCATTTCGCATTTGTGCAATACCTTGCACTTGCCGCAACCTCCAAAGCAATTGTTTAGAGACAAGACAGACTTATATGAAAAAGGAGATTGAAGATAAATAATACAAAATCTGTAGTTTTTGCAGCCCCGGATATGCACTGCTTTAAAGGATTTTCCGAAGGCAATTTGCATAGTTTAACCTTGAATTAGTATGGACATACTTCAATTTATTTTCTTTAAAATGTGGAAAAGAAGAATTACTTCGTGTCATTTTTCATGTTCAGTTTATCAAGTATGCTTCAGAACCTTCATTATAATCCCCTAAAATGAACTTCATCTGATTGAGAAACATAGCGATGAAAAGTGTGACACAATACATAAGTGTCTAACTCATTTAGTATGAAGTAACTTGAATTAATCGTATTATAAGATTGTCTGGGCAATGTGAATTTTGTGCAATTGGAAAAATATCTTCCATTCAGCTGCTGTATTAAAGTATCTTGGCCATTGGATCTCACTGTTGATCTCATCTGCCCAGTCCACTGGGGCTGACTTCAAGTGCTAGGCCAGGCATGTTCCTATTTCACTGGGGCATGAGGTCTGCCAGCTGCCCTCACCTGGTTTAGCCCACCTGTTGAACCAGTGTATCCTGGTGTGGCTGCTGTCACATGAAAACAGCTACTTGGAGCCACAGTTGAGAACTGAGTGTCCGGTGGGGATCAAAGTTGAGCAAGCTGCCCCAGAATGAACACGACAAGCCCCTTCACCAGCGGTGCTATCCCCTCCCTGGACACCCCACACACGGCACCATACACTAGATGAATTCCTCGGTTCATTAGGATAACTATTAGGAACTAATACACAGTTTTATAGTAGTACTGTAGTACTATTGGTAGTGTTCTAATTTGTTCTGTATTTCATGTAAATTCATAATTTATTACTCGGTTAACTGATAGTTTGTCTTTTTTATACCTTTATAACTATCCGTATCTATGAAACTTTGGTTAATTGGGGCAGCTGCTTAATTGGCCCAGAATGTATATATATGTACTGTTGATTCCTGATAATTGGACCATTGATTAATCAAAGCAGCTGCTTATTTGGGACAATTCTTAAAGAACAAATACTAATCAAAAAGTAAGAGAAAATCTGCAGATGCTGGAAATCTGAACAAAATGGTAGGGTTTCAGCCCAAAGCATTGACTGTACTCTTTTCCTAAATGTTGGCTGGCCTGGTGAGTTTCTTCAGCATTTTGTGTGTGTTGCTGACCAAAAAGTCGACAGATTCCCATTACTTATTTGGGACACTATACCGCTTAGTTGGGCCAGGAGACTGCTGCTGAGGAATCTAACTAGTGCACTTGTGTGACCATTAGAAACTACAATGTGCTTAAAGTGAACAGTTTTTAAATAATGCCATTTGCATGTGTTTGTATTCAAAAAGCAGTGCTTTTTGTCACAGATAGTTGACCAGCAATAAGCAATAAAACAATTCAGAACCATTTTGCTCATTGCGGTTTCAAGCATTCTGGCTTGTAGTTGCCAGAAACAGCTAGGAGTGAAAATGAAATGATTTCACTACTTCAACAAGTTGGAAACTATGAAGAATTGGAAGGTTTTGACAATCATCTTGAATGTTACAATGAAAATAAAGAGTTGGAGGATGTAATCATTGAATATATTTTATGAAGGCAATCCATTATCTGCACTAGGCGCTTGCACTAATATTTTCATTGTCAATCAAAAGAACACAGTAACATACACTGTGGATGAATTCCTCCATTGATAAGGATGAGGATCTACAGTTTTATCACAAGGTCTTCTGTAAACTCTAGAGACTGTTCTGCACAAAAATCTCAGGAGATCAGCAGTTCTGAGATACTCAAGCCACACCATCTGGCACTAACAGTCATTCCATAGTCAAAGTATGGATCACATTTCTTTCCAATCCTGATGTTTGGTCTGAACAACAACTGAACCTCTTGACCATGCCTGCATGCTTTTATGCATTGAGTGGCTGATTAGATATTTGCATTAACGAGCAGGTGTACAGGTGTACCTAATGAAGTGTGTCACTGTATACTATCCTGAGATTCATTTTCCGTACAGGGAAGTACCACAGCAGAATCAATGAAATACCACACACAAAGACAGACAAACAATCAATGTGCAAAAGATAATTAATTTGTGCAAATGCAAAAAGAAAAACCTAATAATAATGATGATGATGATCAATAAATAAATAATATTGGGAGCATGAGTTGTAGAGTCTTTGGAGGTGGGTTGATAGGAATCAGTTCAATGATGGGCTGGGTGAAGTTATCCACTCTGGTTCAGGAGCTGGATATTTCAGGGGTAATAACTCTCCTGCCTGATTTTGTAAGACCTAAGGCCTGTACCTTCTTCCCATTGGCAGCAGTGAGAAGTGAGCATGGCCTGAATGGTAGGAGACCTTGATGATGGATGCTGCTTTCCTCCGAAGTGCTCCTTGTAGATGTGCTCAATAGTTGGAAGGGCTTTACCTTTGATGGACTGTACTGTATCCACTGCTTTTTGTAGGCTTTTTTTTTCTGTTCAAAGACATTATAGATTCCATACCAGGCCATGATGGAACCAGTCAGTTAACTCTCCACTGTGCAACTACAGAAGAACGTTTATCAAAGTTTCAGATGACATGCCAAATTTTGGCAAACTTGCAATTCCGCCTGCAGTGTTTAAGGAGTTTGCACTTTCTCTCCATGACTGCACGGGTTCCCTATGAATGCTTTGATTTGCTCCCACATTCCAATGATATGCAGCTCAGCAGGTTAATTGGTCACCTAGGTGTAATTGTGCGGCTCTGACTCTTTGGTCCAGAATGGCCTGTTACTGTGCTGTAACTCTAAATAAAAATAAAGCATAAAGTCATCAATGTTTGAGTTGGATTCATCTTGTCTTTCTGCTGTTGTGCATGAACATCTGTCCCCAGCAGAGCTGCCAAAGTAGCTCTCGTACTTGTGTTGAAATAGTACTACATGTGTACAGGCACCCAGCTCCCTGTAAAACAGAATCACCACACCTGACCCTTTCACAATGTTTGCCCATGCTCCTCTTTGAGGCATGAAGCTCACCAGCCATGAGTGGAACCTGCAAGCTGTAAGCCTTCTCAGAAGGAATGTGGTCCTCTGGAGAAATGGACTTGGTGGAGTTCTCCCAACAAGCTCCTTCCAGTACACAGAACTAAAAATAAACTACCGGAGGAACTCAGCAGTCCAGGAGGCAGCATCTGTGGAGGGATATGAAAACTTTTTGGCAAGTTGAAGGCTTTTCTGTCCACAGATGTTGCTTGACCTGCAAAGTTCCTCCAACAGTTTGATTGTTGCTTTGGATTCCAGTATCTGTAGTCTCTTGTATTGCCACCTGAATATAATAGAAAACACTAGAAACAGAATATAGACAAATATGGAACACAACAGTATAGTACAGGCCATTCAGCCCACAATGTTGTGCCAGCCCTTTAACCAACTCTAAGATCAACCTAACCTTCGTCTCTCACATGGTCCTCCAGTTTTGTGTAATTCATGTGTCTATCTAAAAGTTTCTTCAATGCCCCTAATGTATTTGCCTCTGCCACTGCCCCTGGCAGGGTGTTCCATGCACCCACCACTCTCTGTGTAAAGAACTTATCACTGATATCCCCCCTATACTTTTCTCCATTTACTTTAAATGTATTAGCCATTTATTAGCCATTTCTGCCCTGGGAAAAGGGATATGATTTAATCAAGACAAATTTAAAATTGTCATATTCAATTTTCTTTAAATCCAGCTGTTGCTGAAGTGAGGTCAAGATGCACAGTATGTTAGCAATATTTTTGTGAATTCAACATGCGTGTGAGGAGTGGGATGAACACAGAGACACAGTGCCATTCCACCAGCAACAAACTCCCTCAAAACCCAAAAATTATTTAAAATTAATGCAGGGAAATGGGTGTACAAATGCACATTCTCCTTGCAGCAAGGAGGATGGAAGCAAAAGCCTTGCGCATGCTTGGTGTAACTTTTTCCTAGCTGTTTACAACTCCTCATTTTGCCCTGTTACAGCAAAAGGGCTTCTGTCATGCCGTGCTTCTCTATGGCATCCTGTGAGTTGGACTATCTGGGAAGGACCCCCTCCAGGTTTCTCCAACTCTATTTTGTTTTGTCCTTCACCTCTGAGAGGCAAAGCAAGTCAGCGTTGTGTGAGAGATTATTCATCTAATAGATGCCTTTGGTGAGAGTGACTCTGATGTTGTGTAAGGATGAGGCTGAATGTCAGAAGCAGATAGATAACTGACAAACTGTATAGAAATAAATGGCTTTAGAACCTGAAAACTGAGTAATAGAGAACACATGCCCTGTGAGTGGAAGGCTTGGCATCTTAAAGCACCGCACATGGCTAAATTACTAAGCATATTTTCTGTTTCTGACATGGTTAGATTATTAAATTGCTTCCAAAAGAACTAGTCACAGTATTCCTGCTGTTCACCTTGTTGGCTTTCTTGGTGAGACCTGCAAGAATTTTTCACCTGTTGCTGGGGAAAATCATGATCTAAGAATTTGATTACATGTACTTGTAAAGCATAAAAACTGATTTCTTGCATAAACATGATCATAAATCATGTAGAATGCTTATTGCGCTTTTGAATGCACAATTTAACTTCTGCTAGTGTTTTCTGTGTACAGGCAGTTCAATTTTGCAGTGTTGATATAGAACGAAGGTCCTGTTCCTGTGCTGTACTGTTCTGTGCTCTATTCACAACCACCTCCCACAGCACCATCACAGACACAAGCAGAATAGACAATCATCATGTTGTAATGCTGAATTGATAGTGCTCCTATTATACTTATGTCTGCTTTTGTAATTAACAGACTGTGAGGCCTTGCTTTGAGAAGTCAGTCCAGAACAGTGAAAATAACTTGGATGACTTGGTAGAGTAACGATTAATGTAACACTTTACAGAGCTGGCTGTGAGCCTGGGGCTAAATTCCCAAAGCCATCTGTAAGGAGTTTGTACATTCTCCCCGTCACCCCATGGGTTTCCTCTGGGTGCCCCTGTTTCCTCCCATAGTCCAAGGAGGCACAGTTAGGGTTAGTGAGTTGTGGTCATGCTATGTCGGCACTGGAAGTGTGGCGACACTTGTACAATCCTCGCTGATTTGATTTGATACAACGGCACATCTAAAAGTTCAAAGTTCAAAGTAAATGTGTTGCTAAATTATGTACTGTATATGTCACCATATACTACCCTGAGATTCATTCTCTTACAGGTACTGTATTTACTCTATTTCACTGTATGTGTCAGTGTACATGTGACAAATAAACCTACTCTTTTAAAAAATATCTTTAACTCTTTAAACTGTGAACTTTGGAAAGCTTGGTGTGTGCTCAGAACACCGCTGTTTAAAGAAAGCACTGATGTGGATGAGGAAGGGTTTCCTTGTTACCACAGTTGTAATTACAACCGGTCAGAGTTATTTATGAAATTTATGCAAGGGAGAAGTGAAGTAAATCAATGTACCAAATTATCTTATATATCCAATTGAGGGCAAAACCATAAGATCATTGACTAATTAATCACCTTTTTTACATTTTCAGCACCAGTTTTGAGCTTATTTCACATGGAGGTCCCTCAGCGACTGCAGGCAGCTTGGTGTGTGGTTGCCCAGTACATTAGACATGGTCACAGATGGGTGTGAAGGATTTTGATGGCCCAAATTCAGCTTGTATCAATCTCAGCATGAGTGCCAGTGAGCCAGGCTGGCTAACTGAAGAGGATGCTCACAATGGGAAAAGTAGGAGCACAAGCAATACCTCCTTATGATAGGAAAGCAGAAGAGTAGTGGGTAAGCACACTGGGGTCAGGTGTTCAACAATCCTACAAGATTCAGGAAGACAGATTGCTGGAAGGCCAGGCACACCTTCAGAAGCTGATATGTACAGAGCTATGTTGGCAGCAGTCCAAGTGAGATCACAGCCCTCATGTTTTAAGTATTTTTACAGTGAGATTGAGAAGTCACAGCACTGCAGCTAGTAGAATTGCTCTCTCACAGCTCTAGTGACCTGGGTTCAATCCTGGCTTCTGGTGCTGTCTATGTGGAGTCTGCATGTCTTCCATGTGAATGATAGGGATTCCCCCAGTTGCTCCGCTCTCCTAAAGCATCCCAAAGATACATCAATCAGTAAGTTAAATAACCACTGTAAACTTCCCTAGTTTAGTTTAGGCTTGGTAGAATGGGAGGAGAATAGATTACAAGGACAAATAGTGGAGTAATGGGGTTACTCTTTGTGCTGGCATAGACTTGATGGGCTGAATAGTCTCCCATAGCTCAGGAAATATTGAAAATTAAAGTATGGAGACATCAGAATACAGTTGCTAGGAATTGTGGTAAAAGGAGTGAGTTGCAGTGTCCTGCGGAAAGACCTTGGCTTGAAAAGTCAACTGGTTATTCCTCTCCATAGATGCTGCCTGACTTTGTAAGTTCCTCCAGCTTTTGTGTGTATTAGTCTGTGAGTTGGACAGTCCATGCAGGGGTGAAAGATTGGAGCTGGGTTTCCCAATGCTTCAATAAACATCTCATACAAGGTTTCAGTAGAGGGGCAGTTTCAAAATATTGTCAGGAATATCCATGTGCATAGCCATTAGCCATTGTCTTGTTGGTATAATGGTTGTAATTCTCCAAAAAATCCTAAATTTTCCATTAACTACCCCCTTCTAAACTGTCTCCTAGTCCTTTAGAATAGAATTAGTTTATAACATTACATTCTACGAGCAGACCACAAGCTGGGATGTGGGGCAAAAAGTCCAGTATGAATCTACTGATACCTTAATGATCACCCACCTTCTGCAGGACAGTAAATGTGTCAGCCTTGTATGGATGCTTTCTTCTGAAGGGTAGCCCATGAGCCAGGTAAGCCCCTCTTCTGCCTGCTGTTGAATTTAATAATGGCTTCCCATTGACTCTAACAAGAAAGAAAATTGTTTGTGGGACTGTTACAAAACATCAGTGGTTAGTGTAATGTAGTGCTAATGCACTAATGTAGCTGGAACATTGTAAAGGGGTGGGATATACATGCAAGTAGCAAGGTTACATTGGATCCTGACGTTTTTAAACTGAGGTTCTTTGAAAGTCAATGTGTTGGTTACAATAATTTATTATGTGATACAAGAACAAAATGAGAAACAAAGGAAAGAGAGAAAGAGCAAAAGACGAAGAGCCTAGTGGTGAAGGGGGAAGAACACAAGGAGAAAGAGAAATGCCAACATGATCTGGTCCTCTTTTACCAGTTTGCTAATAGCAATATTTCAATACTTACATTTACTATCAGAGGATGTGTACAATATACAACCTGAAATTCTTGTTCTTTGCAGCTATCCACAAAATGGAAGAGTGCCCCTAAGAATGTAACAGTAAAAATGTTAGAGCCCCAAAGCCCCCCTACTCCCCTCCCCTACTAACCTAAGCACAAAAAAGCATCAGCACTCTTCACCCACCAAGCAAGCAATTGCAATGACCCCAAGAAAGGCCATGATCTGTAGTTCAACAAAAACTAGTTGTTCACCCAACATTTCGACATACCACATGGCTCACTCTCCCCCTAATAAAGGGACCGAGATGTGTCACTGTTTCAGAGTGAGAGGGGAGACCAACAAAGACAAACAACTTGCTGATTTACATTAAAGTTCGCTGCACACTTTTTTTCGAATTCTCCGACTCAAGAATCAGCAACAAACTTTCCCCCACCAACATAAGAAAGAGAGATAACGTGCAAGTCAAGGAATACAGAGCCCCCGACAGCTGATCCGCTGTTCCTGATGCTCCGTTTTCTATCGCAACGCTTCAGTCAGCGGCACTGGCATAGAAATGGCTCATCCCCGGGGCCGCAAAGCCTTGGAACCTCGATGTCATGCTTGTCTTCTAGGCAGCACCTGTGGGATATCAAAAAATGACTCGTCAGTGAGCCCCGGGAGTGGGTCCCAGCGCCACAAAGGTCCGAAGTTTGAGTGTAGCTCCAGGTCTGGGTCTTCGACAGAACCTCATCCACCCTGAAAAGGAATAAGAGAGACATTAAAGGTGGAAGGTATTGCCTTGTAATACATTCCATTCCTTAAATTAAACCAATAAGATAGCCCCCATTCAGATAATGCGATACCAACCAATAAAACCAAGAAGTTACAAGGCAACTGCAACCACTAAAAAGCCCAGTGAACAATTACATACATATAGGTAATTATATAAAATGCAAACAAGCAGAGGAAAGTTAAACTACAATAACAATTATACAGTCCAATCCAATAGGTTTGATTGTTGAAGATTATCTTTGTCACATGTGCGACAAAATAATGAAACATACAGTGAAATGTGTCATTTGAGTCAAATCAAATTAGGGAGGATTGTGTGCTGGGCATGAAGCAGGCCCACAACTGCGCCAGCACAGCATGCCCACAGCTCACTAACCCAACCTGTGGTGAACTACATATACCTGTCTGGACTGCTCCTGTGGATCCTCCCACAGACCCCCTGCTGACTGCTCCTGTGGCTCCTCCCACAGACCCCCTGCTGACTGCTCCTGTGGCTCCTCCCACAGACCCCTGCTGACTGCTCCTGTGACTCCTCCCACAGACCCCTGTATAAAGGCGACTGAGGCCTGTTGCCCAGCCTCATTCCCCAGGATGTAGTGTTGTTCATTCTTCCAGTCAATAAAAGCCAATATCTCGCTTCTTACGTCTCAGAGTGAGTTATTGATGGTGCATCACAACCATACATCATTAGACTGTGGGAGAAAAGCAGAGCACTGGAAGACACCCATATGGACATGTAGAACCTCCTAACAGATAGTGGGGTGAATTGAACTCTGAATGCTGGTGTTGTAATACCATTATGCTACAGTGCTGTCTATATATGTACGTACATACCAGGTGTTGATACAAAAGCTACAAGGCATCGGACTGCAGGACCTCACAGAGGATAGTAAAAACCACCGACAGGATCACCGGGATCTGCCTCCCCACAATTTGTGACATTAACTGGGAGTGTTGTATACAAAAGGCCTGAAGCACGGTCGATGATCCCTACCACCCATCCCACTATCTCTTTAATGCACTACATCAGGCAGGAGGTACCGGAGCATCAGGGCTAGGACTGGTAGTCTGGGTAACAGTTTCTTCCCTCAGTCTGTAAGACTGATGAATACGCTGCCACCCAAGGGCTGATCGGCAGAACAGTGAGCTGTTTACTGCTTACTGTACTGTTTACTGTTTACCTGTGCTGCACACTGCATGCACTTTGAATTATATTTTATTAACTTGTTTGTGGTAATAGTTTGTTTTATGTGCTGTGTGTGATATATGTTTTGTGAGTGCACCATGGTTTGGAGGAATGTTGTTTTATTTGGTTGTTTACATGTACAGTCAGATAACAATAAACTTGAACTTAATTAATTATAGTTGTCATTAGATCAATAATGGAAGTGAAGTACACAGAGTCAGAGAATTGTATATCATGAAAACAGGCCCATAAGCCCAACTCTTCCATGGCAACCAGGTTGCATTCCTGAGCTAGTCTTATTTGGCCCATATCCCTCTCAACTTCTCCCGTCCAGGTGCACTTGCAGATCTGCTGTTAGATGGCCTTTTTTTTTTTACTGGCTTTAGCAAACATATAATTCATTGAATTTTGTGCATTTCCTAGGGACAATGTTGCAGGCATTGGCCACCTTTTCGTGTCTGTCCTGAGGCTTCTCTGCGACTCTGGCCGCACAGGACCTCCTTCCTGGTGTTTTGGATTCAAAGTTCAAAAGTTCAAGGTTCAAAGTAAATTTATTATCAAAATACATGTATATCACCATATACAACCCTGAGATTCATTATCTTGCAGGCATTCTCAATAAATCCAAAATAGAATAATAATGAGAATGATTAATGAAAGATCACACCAATATGGGCACACAACCAGTGTGTAAAATACAATAAACTTTGCATATACAAAACGAAAGAAAGAATAATAATAAATTAATATGCCATAACAATTGAGAACATGAGATGAAGAGTCCTTGAAAGTGAGTCCATAGGTTGTGGGAATATTTCAATTGATCGGGTAGGTGAATTTATCCTCTTTGGTTCAAGAGCCTGATGGTTGAGAGGTAATAACTCTTCCTGAACCTGGTAGCATAAGTTCTGAGGCTCCTGTACCTTCTTCCTGATGGCAGCAGTGAGAAGAGAGCATGACCTGGGTGGTGGGGATCCTTGATGATGGATGCTGCTTTCCTGCGACAGCATTTCATCTGGATGTGCTCAGTGGTGGAGAGGGCTTTATCTGTTATGGATTGGGCCATAATCCACAACTTTTAGTAGGAGTTTCTGTTCAGGGGCATTGGTGGTTCCATACCAGGCTGTGATGCAGCCAGGCAATATACTCCCCACTACAAATCTACAGAAGATGGTCCAAGTTTTAGATGTCATGCTGAATCTTTGCAAACTCCTAAGGAAGTGGAGGCACTGCCATGCTTCCTTCGTACTTGCCCTTACGTGCTCGGCTCTGAACAGGTCCTCTGAAATGACGTGCAGCTCAAATGGGTTCCCTGAGAGATACAATGTTAATAGTGTCCAATACAATACACAGACAATGGTAGAATTCTGATTAAATAAAACCAGAGCTCAGAACCATTCATTGACATGAGCGCAAGTCCCATCACAGCAGCTACAGAGAAACACGCACACACAGTGATGAAGTATTTCGGCATCTGTGGAAGGGAATAAGCAGTCAGCATTTCAGGCCAAGGCTCTTCCTCAGGCCTGGAAAGGAAAGTGGAAGAAGCCAGAATAAGATGGGGCATGGGTACAAGCTGGCAGATGACATCTGAAGCCAGGTGAGGGGGAAGGTAGGTGGTTGGGGGAGTTGATAGGTTAGAAAGGTAAAGGGCTGAAGACGAAGGAGGAATCAAGTGGGAGAGGAGAGTGGACTATGGGAAAAAGGGAATGAGCAGGGGCACCAGAGGGAGACGATGGACAGGTGAGCGGAAGAGAAGGGGTAAGAGTGGAACCAGAATGGAAAAATAGAGAAGGGGAATGGGAGAGAAATTACCAGAATTTAGAGAAGTCAATGTTGGTGGCTACCCAGATGGAATATGAGGTGTTGCTCTTACAATCTGTCACACATAGAAGTGCTGGAGAAATACAGCAGATCAGCAGCATTTATGGAAGGAATAAGTGGTTCATGTTCTCACCAGAACTGGAAAGAAAGGGGGAAGAATCCAGTGTATGCATTGCTCTGGATTTCTAGCAACTGCAGAATCTCTTTATATGACAGCAGCTGCAGAGATTACATTCAAGTAGCTTAATAAGTAATGGATATTTTTTAGATAAATTAGTCTCATTAGTGGTAGCCATGAAACTATTAGATTGTAAAAACGTTTACGATCAGAGAAGTACTGGAGAGAGCTATGTCTCCAAGTTTAGCCTGTCTCACCAAAGTGGCAAATTTGTAACTGATGAAGGTTCTTGGCCCAAAATGTTGACAGTTTACTCTTTTCCATAGATGCTGCCTGGCCTGCTGAGTTCCTCCAGCATTTTGTGTGTGTTGCTTGGATTTCCAGCATCTGCAGATTTCCTCTTCTTTGAGATTTGTAACTGCCTTCTCAGCCCATGGGCATTTAGGGATGGACACTAAATGCCACCATTGACTACAATGTCTGCATCCTGTGAATGAGCACACTTTAAAACGTTATTCTTATCGGCGGCTGCTGTCTTTCTGTTATCTCTGCCAGAAGCTGGTGGTGGCGACATTTGCCTATGTATGTCAACATGGCTCCAGTATTCTCCTCTGAGTGGCTGATCAATCTTGTTTGACACATTAAGGAGACACAAAGTAGAGGTCAAGTACTTCTCACATCATTTGAGCATTCTGTCAATTAAGTCCCAGTGGTTGGTGACAACGGTCACTCAGCGTGGGGGTTTGAAATAACTAAACAAAGATGAAAATCATGTCGTTTATTTTAAACAGAATTCAGTGATTGCTGCATGATATTTTATTTTATTTCACAATCAATGTTTCATTGCCTCTGTAGATTTCTAAATAAAAGGCATACATTTGGGTATTTTATCAGATCTAACATCTAAGTGATCTATAGATTGTCATAGCAGCACTCGGCGCAAGCTGCTGAAACATTTTAATGTACTGCAAATTATTGTGAAATATCTAATTAAAGCACATCGTGCAATTAATGTGGTAAAGTTCAAGGCACCAGAAGGGTTATTAAAGACTGCATCACTGCCAATAATCATATATTTAGATGAGCTAAGCTGTCACATTAGACAACCTCTCTCTATTTTTTATCCATTAAATCAGAAGAATCTTCTAGCACACTTAAAAACATTATGTTTTCATAACAACATTAATGATATAGATTATTTTAATCAGAGAATATCCTTGAAATGCTGTGAAGTCTTGTTTCCAGCAAAGATAAGCAGATACATATTTTGCAAATTCGGTGCTGGAAAGTTTTCAGAGTCAATCAAGGAGCTGCCGTGTTGGAGGAGTGATTCTTTCCAAGTTGTTGCGCCAGTTTCCATAGATCATTAATCTTTACATGACAGCCGATCAGCAAGGCAACCAAGTAAACATGACAGTGCAGACTCCTGGGGCCAAGGATTAGTCTGCTTTCCTCTGAATATTTTGTTTTGAAGGTGCATAATTAGACTCATTAAACCAGCACTGTTCTAATGGTGTGGTGTTATACTATTGTTTTTAAATATGTTTCAAAGACTGACTATCAACTCTTGCAGATTGCACACCTTAACTAAAAGCCGTTTGAGCCTTACTTTTGGGTACAGGTTGAAAAGGATAGCCTGTCAGGGATGCAATACCCAAGGGTCCTATTATGGAACATGAAAAAAAGTTATACAGAAATTTTGCGATTTATGTGTTTTTTATATAATGCCACCAAATCTTTGGGTACATACGTTTGATTTACAGAGCTTCTTTTCACTATAATGCCACATCTATGTGTCAAAATATGTTATACCAGCATGCTTGCAATACCTTTCACCCAGCCTTTTACAAAATACAGCTGAACTAATTGCTTTCCAGCAAGTCATTTCCTTTCAGAAATCAATGGAGTATTGTAATGCAATTCAATAGGAAGATGTTTTGACAAAATAGAAAAAAAAATTTTAAACCATGAAATGTTTACTCTGTTTCTCTCGCCAGCATTTTCTGTTTTTATTTGTATTACAATCAAATATTTGTTAAATAGTATTAAAAACATACTTAGGCTCTTTCAACATTCATTATAATCCAACATTTGCCCCTCATATTACTTGTACAATAAAAATATTTTTACAATAAATAATCCTTATATTATGTTAAAGATTATTGAAAATTATAGATTGATATCCAGATCTTGTACAGTTTTATTTCTACATTGTAGGAACAAATGCTTTCTTTGTTGCATTTATGGGATAATAGGTTATTTCTGATAAATATTTCCCCATGGAAGGAAAATACATCCCATTTGTGCAGAAGTTCTGATAATATACAATAGTGTCAGACAGGAATTCCATCCATCTCTGAATACCTTCTCAACAGTGTTATTGCTCAGGATCTTTAACCTCAAATGTTAACCCTTCCTCTACCCACAGTTGTTGAGTATTTTGCATATTCTGATTAATTTCAGATTTCTAACAGTTTGTCCTTGAATGGAAAGCTTATTTTCTTTGGAGAAATGGAATGGTAACAAGCCTTTCATCCCACCAAGCTCACCCTGCCCAATAACACCCACGTGACCAATTAACCTAGTAACACATATATCTCTGAAACGTAGGGTGAAACTGGAGCACCCAGAGGAAACCCATGTGGCTATGGGGAGAACTTACAAACTCTTTACAGACAGTGGCAGCAATTGAACCCAGGGCACTGGCGCTGTAATAGTTTAAATTGTGACATGCTGGACAGATGTGGTCCAGAAGGGACAGAACTCTAAACAGTATATGATTCTGAAATTCCAACAATAATGAGACATTTGAAAGGATTAACTTCAAGTAAATAATAGGGAGAGGTTAAGTACTTTCAACTTGGGAGATTATTCAGTATTTTTAATAGAGCACATTAAAGGAGGAATACTGAACATGCAGTTCATTATTTGAAGAACCAATAAAAACAGACAAATATAAAACAAAGATCATTGATAAACAATGCAAACTGAAATAAACAAAAGACAAACTCTTGGAAACCTACGCCACGAAGGAGGATTTTCCCAAGACCAAGTGCAAGTCAGGTGTAACTCCTGATTATACCACCCTCTCAAAGACAAATGACAATGTTCCTAAGGCAACAGCATTATCACACCAGCCAAATTTTAGATTCTCTAGCAGCGTTGCTTACAGTAAAATCACAGTATTTCAGCATTTATTGGACTTTTCAGATGTTGCCTAACCTAATGACAGCTCAGGTGCTCCCTCGCTGCTGCCCCTCCATTGTCTCATACACTCCCTGCAAAGCTACTGCAGTGTGACAAGAGAATCATTGTGATTCTTCTGCAGTTCTGACTCTGAATAGAACTCCGCCATAGACATCCCAAATCCGGCTGCAAAAGGATGAGAGTTGGGCAAGGGGCTAGCAATCCCATCCCGTAAAAGCCCAGTATTACAGAAACGCCAAATACCTCATCCATTGGAGAGGAATCTTAAATGATGGGCTACATATGCGATGATTTGAAAGACTGGCCCAGTACAGAGGCCACGGGTGGCCTGTGCACCAGTAGGAGTGATGGGCTTGGAAGAACTCTGGATAGAATTTGAATTCGCTTCACTATGCTGGATCTCAGTGCTCAATTCTGTTTTCATTTGCCCCACGACTACAATGTCGCTATGAGGCAAGAATTATTCCAGGTCAGATTTTATGTGAACAGCTGCTCACTGGCGTTTGACAGCCGGAAGAACAGTTAACCATGTATCACTCAGTAGCAGATTGTCAGGTTGAACCAGTCACTACCTAGTAAATGTATGATGGTGTTCTGAGTTACTGTGTTATTCAAAGTCTACAGTAATGCTTGCACCTGGAAAATATTGGCTATGTTTCATATTATAGAAAAAGTACAGATGTGGACAATCCTTATCTTCCCCTAAATGTCATGAGAAGCTATGGTTGGCAAACAGTCCTGAGACAGAATTTAATGTGCTGTATTATTTCAAGATATTGATGTATTTTACACACTCTAAATATAACTACCATCATCCTGAAGTATCATTTTTAGAAGCTGCTATCCACATAAATACTTAGCTGCAAAGTAGTTGTGGCAAGTCATGGCTTTCCATTACAATCTCTCTGGTCTTTTGCCTTGATGGATCCACATTCACAATCATCATTTTGCAAAACCTGGTAAAATCTGGTAGCTCTTCCTAGTTTACTTTCAAACTTGATTTTCACTCGGATGTCATCAATTTCTTGGTGACCCTTTTCTGCTTTTTAAAACCTGACAAATATGCAGGCTTAAATTTTCAGGCTGCCTTGAATCTAATGCTACCCGGCTGTTAATCAACTGGTTTTCAGCAGAGATTTTATCTTTTAAAGGAATGTACCCTCAAGATATCTTTGCATATTTTACGTTCCTTCTTTACCATCAAATTTGTTAACCTAATTCCATAAACTGCCTTGATCAAACTCCCCACGTCTCCATAATAATAAAAGCAGAAGTAGTTTGTAATGAATGACCAGTACATAATTTGCAAAATGAATAATATTAACCAAATGTTGTATGGACATTTATTGGTGTTTTGGGAACAATATTGACCAACAGTTTATATGAAGTAGATATCAAAAAGTGATTGTGGAAATTAGCTCACAGGATAAAATAGTTAAAATGTTTATGAATCTCTCTCAATAATGTAGGAAGACTACAGCTGGAATTCTAAGTATTTGAAAGAAAAACAGAAAATGCTGAAAACACAGTATGCCAGGCACATCTGTAGAAAATTAAACAATTGATATTTTACGTCAGGGTAATTGATCAGAAGAGTATTGATAAAGGTCCTAAGCCTGAAGCATTAACTGCTCTTCTCTCCACAGATGCAGTCTGACCTGCTGAAGTGTTTCCAGCTTTTTCCGATTTTATTTCAGATTTCCAGCATCTGCTGTTTTGGATCATCTTCTAATTATAAAGAGTTGCTTTGATTCAGCTCAGCTATTCCTCTGATTGCAATAACTTGATAGATTTTCACTTTTACTTCTCTTGCTAGGAGTATATACCAAAGATACTCACTGTTTTGAAAGAGTCGTATAATCCCGCTTCAGCAGTCTGAGGTACCTACCTGCTTCGATCATACTGCTGTTCAAGAAGAACAGGTAACCTGCCTCAATGACTAACGTCCAGTAGCACTTAAATATACAGTGAAAATTTGCTTTGGGAGGTTGGTCATGAAGCATATCAATTCCTGCCTGAGAAATGAAAGCTCAAGTATGCCTACCATTACAACAGGTCAATAGTAGATGCCGTTTAATTGTCTCTTCACTCATCTATTGAACATCTGGACAATGAATATGCAAAGATCAGAATGCTCTTCACTGACTACGGCTCAGCATTGAACACTATCATCCCCTCAAAGCTAACCACTAAGCTCCAAGGCCTAGGCATCGATACCTCTCTGTGCAACTGGATCCTTGATTTTCTCACCATTCAGTATAGATTGGCAACAACATCCCCTCCACAATCACCACCAGCACAGGAGATTAGCCTCTTGATCTACTTGCTTTATGCCTATGATTGTGTAGCTAAGTACTACACCAATAGCATTTTAAATGTTGATAACAGCATTGATATCGGTTGAATAAAAAGTGGTGATGAACTGGCATATAGGAGGGAGATTGACAATGTGATTGAATGGTGCCATAACAACAACCTCTTACTCGAAGTCAGCAGAACCAAAGGGCTCATTATTGTATACAGGAGGAAGAAGCTGGAGTCCATGAGCCAGTCCTCATCAGGGGATAGGAGGTGGAGAGGCTCAGTAACTTTAACTTCCTTGGCATTATCACATCAGAGAATCTGTCCTGGGACCAGCAGGTAAGTGCCATCACAAAGAAGGCATAACAGAACCTCTGACTTCAAGATTAAGATTCAGGATTCAAAATTGTTTAATGTCCTTTCCAATACACAAGTGTAAAGGAGAACTGAATAGCTATTATGCCAGTTCCAATCCAGCACTAAAAGCCCTATAAGGTAAAGAACACAATAATCAAAAAAAATTTGCATAGTCCAGCTCTCTTCAGCCTCCTCAGAAAGCGGAGGTGCTGGTGAACTTTCTTGATCGTGTAGGATGTATTTGGGGCCATTGGAGGCTGTGTGAGATGTGCACTCCCAGGAGTTTGAAACTGCCTGCAGTTTCCACTGCCGTGCTGCCAGTGTAAAGAGAGCCATGGATGGTACAGGTTTTCCTAAAGTCATTAACCATTTCTTTTGTTTTGTTGACTTTGATGTAGATGTTATTTGCCTAGAACACTTCTTAGAAGTTTGCATACATAGATTCAGCATGTTATCTAAAACTTTGACAAATTTCTATATGGTGTCGAGTATCCTGACTGGTTGTATCATGGTCTGGTATGGAATCACCAATGCCCAGGAATGGAAAAGTCTACAGAAAGTGGTGGATGCAGCCCAGTGCATCACAGGCAAAGCCCTCCCTATCACTGAGCACAGCTGCAAGTAGTGCTGCTATAAGAAGGCAGTATCCATCATCAAGGACCCCACCATCCAGGCCATGCTCCCTTCTCGCTGCTCACATCGGGCAGGAGATACAGTCGTCTTATGTCCCACACCACCAGGTTCAGGAACAGTCCTACAACCATCAGGCTCCTGAACCAGTGTGGATAACTTCACTCGTCTCAACTCTGAACTAATTCCACAACCTATAGATTCACTTTCAAAGACTCTACAACTCAGTATTATTTATTTACATTTTTATTTATTATTGGCCCATTTTGTTCTCTTTTGCACATTGGATGTTTGTCAGCCTTTGTTATTTATAGTTTTGTCATAAATTCTTTTGTATTTCTTAATTGTTCTTTAAATGCCTGCAAGAAAATGAATCCCGGTGTCGTATATGGTGACCTGTATGCACTCTGATAATAAATTTACTTTTTGAACTTTGGGCTTAAAACATAGAAACAGTCCTTTCAGCCCACCCATTTAATCTAATCCCATTTTATCATCCCCATATTCCTATTAATTCTTCCCAACTCCTAACACTCATCTAGACACCATACATTCTTGGTATGTGGCAGGAAAGCCACATGGCCACACAAAATGTGTACGGTCCACACTGACAGTACTGGTGCTCAGGATTGAACTCATGTCACAGAACTGTCAGGTCGCAGCTCTCGAGGGTATGCCACTGTGTCACTGAACAAATGAAGCCACATAGAATTCCTAACAAAACCTACTGTCTGAGTATTCAGGTTTCACAGGCTGGTCCCGTGGGGAACTTTACTCTGTACCTGAATGTATATAGTTTGTTTTTTATTTTAGAGGTACAACACGGTAACAGGCCCTACTGGCCCACCGAGCCTGCACTGCCGAATTATACCCATGTGACCAATGAACCTACTAACCTATATGTCTTTGGAATGTGCAAGGGAGCTGGAGCGCCTGGAGTAAACCCACATGGTCATAGGAAGAATGTACAGATGGCAGCAGAATTGGCCCAGGGTTGCTGATGCTACCATAGTGTTATGCTGCTGTGCCACCCTTTCCTATCCAAGTGACTATATAAGGAGATCCTCGGCTCCTCGGTAGAGATTGTTAAGAGCACCAAATTTCTTGGTGTTCACCTAGCAGAGAATCTCACCTGGTCCCTCAACACCAGCTCCACCAGCAAAGAAAGCCCAGCAGTGTCTCTACTTTCTACGAAGGCTGAGGAAAGTCCATCTCCCACCCCCCATCCTCATCACATTCTACAGGGGTTGTATTGAGAGCATCCTGAGCAGCTGCATCACTGCCTGGTTCGGAAATTGCACCATCTCGGATCGTAAGACCCTGCAGCGGATAGAGAAGTCATCTGAGAAGATCATCGGGGTCTCTCTTCCCGCCATCACAGACATTTACACTACATGCTGCATCCGCAAAGCAAACAGCATTATTGAGGACCCCATGCACCCCTCATACAAACTCTTCTCCCGCCTGCCGTCTAGGAAAAGGTACTGAAGCATTCGGGCTCTCACGACCAGACTATGTAACAGTTTCTTTCCCCAAGCTATCAGACTCCTCAATACCCAGAGCCTGGACTGACACCTTGCCCTATTATCCTGTTTATTATTTATTGTAATGCCTGCTCTATTTTGTGCACTTTACGCAGTCCTGGGTAGGTCTGTAGTCTAGTGTAGTTGTTGTGTGTTTTTTTTTTCTCTGTGTTTTTTTTACGTAGTTCAGTCTAGTTTTTGAACTGTGTTGTGTAATACTGTGGTCCTGAAAAACGTCATCTCATTTTTACTATGTACTGTACCAGCAGTTATGGTCGAAATGACAATACAAGTGACTTGACTTGATTTGAGATCAACTATCTCCAAAAGAAAGATACAAGGAGGGACCTCGAGGCCCTCTGTTGGTCGGGGTTGACCATGGATGTTGGGCCCAGCTGTCTACATGATACGCAAGCCAAGGTGGTAAGATATGGAGTGCAAAGTAGCCCATGTAGCAGTCTCACCCTCTGCACACAGTTGATAAATCCAAATGACCGGCACAGACTGATGCAGTTTGACACCAATGGTCTCGTAGGAGTTGCCAGTCAGCATTAAATTCAACTTCAAATTCCAGAATTTTCCTCAGGGTTTACTCCTGAAATCTTCACCATGAGTGGGTATAGCCACGAAGCGCTGGGGGTTAGAAATCAAAGTTTTCCTTCTCCTAGATCAGTTGCCAACCATGGCTGATGAGCCCCAGCTGCCTGAAGCAACTAGTTTTAAAGTGCCAGTAACCAGCCTTTGCCTCTTCTCCTGTCATTGGGAATGGTCCTGCTGGGCTTAGGAGCTAAGCCACTCATGAAGGCCAGGAGCTGGACTTGGTTGTCAGAGGCTATTTGAGACAAACACCATTGGGAGCATTTAGTAGGTAGTGGGAGCTTATCTCCACTACCACCCACAGCTTAAAAAAAACCTTAAGGAACCAGACAGGAAACACATTCAGCGATTCAAGGTTTCAGAGATGCCCTTCCATTGTGAGTTACAAAATCCCCTCTACTTGTTCAGAAATGTGTCTTTGATATATTCATTTCTTGATACACGTAAAAGAACAAAAATGTTCAAAATCTAATGTGTTCTATTCACTCAAAAGCCAACTATAGTGGTACTGAGGTGATTAAAGTAAGTATTGTTAGTTTGAAATATAATTGTATCTAATTTAATTCTGCTGCAACTAATTTATCTTAGCACAAAGTAAAATTCTCTGCTCATAAACTACCAAATGATAATGTATTAGGTATAGTGTATAACTTGGATAGGAAAATAAGAAATTTGAGCAATTTTATTCCTTCATACTGTCATAATTCTCATGAATTATTTTTTCATGAGAATATTAATTTTGTTTTGAAAAATGCCTTCTTTAGCGATGAGGTCACTTAGTTTCAATGTGCTCCCTCTGGTGATTAAATGTGTTGCTCATTGCTCATCCTAATAAATGTGGTGATGACAATGTGATGGATTTATTAATCACCACAAAGTGAATAATAAAGAAATAATAAATCCCCAAATGCCTTACCAATGGAAAAGGGTTTAAAGGATGTAGAAATCTGAAAGGCATATAGCTGAAAATGTGGCTGCCATCAAGGAGAGTGATACACAGGCATCATCGGAGTCGGAATAACAAGGATTTTACTGGGAAATGGTGGTTGGTGAAGTCACAGAGATGCTGAGATCCGGATGGAATTCAAGCATGAGGATGGGAATTTAAAGTTTAAGGATTGGGGCTAAAATAATTTTACATACTGTAAGTCAGCATGTTATATAGAGCTGTACAAAACAGAAACAGGCTCTTTTGGCCCAACTCATCCTTAAGGACCATGACACCTATCTATGCTAATTGCATGTACCCTCATTGGAGCTGTATATCCCTCTACCTATTCTATCCAAGTACCTGATAAAATGCATTTTACACAACGTAGTTATATCTGCCTCCACTGGTTTCTCTAGCATTCTAGATCATATATGTCAAACTCAAGGCCCGCGGGCCAAATCCGGCCCGCGGTGGAATTATCTTTGGCCCGCGAGATAATATCTAATTACTATTAAAGCTGGCCCCAGTAATCGAAGCGCCTATGGCGTATGATATGGCTAATGCTGAGTTTATTCAGGTACCAGGTTTTCAGGGTTTTTAGTGTTTATTCGGCAGTCTTGCTCGGCAGTCTTCTTCATAAGAAACGGAATTTGTAAAGTGAAACACTTTGTAGTTATAGCAGAGACTGAGGCACATGAGAGCAGGCTGAAAAAACGGAGGCAACGAAAGCTGCGTTCGCACGCGTCCGACTGATCCGGCCCGCATGAAGCTGCATTTTGCTCAATCCGGCCCATGACCTAAAATGAGTTTGACACCCCTGTTCTAGATATTCACCACTCAGTGTGAAAAAAAAATTACCTATCAGATCTCTCTTATATTTCTTTTTTAAAATTTCCCTTTGAATTTAGGAGTGACAGATGAAGGGAAACATGTAAAAGACAAAGGGTAGAGTAGACATTGGAGCACTGCAGTTTGGGAATGACAAGTATTCATGAGGTTAAGTGGCAGATCTTTGTACTGGAGTGGTCATCATGTTGAAACAAGTGTTAGGGAGAGTACTGGAAATTGTGTCAAGAGAACTAGGCTTAATTAGAAAACTAAATCATGAAATTCAGGACCTAACCCTGTACAAGCAACCTAACAACGTGAAGGAAGTAGAATTGCCAAGACAGTTGGTGGACATGCAGAATTGGGTGCCATCTTCCTATATATATAGAAGTCTAGCCAGTGTTTCTTGGTAGTTTGGCTATTATGAGGTAGGTGAACATAACAAAGCTGGAGATGGACAGGATAGTAAGATTAGCTTTATTTGTCACATATACATTAAGGCATACAGTGAAATATGTTGTTTCTGTCAGCCCATAAATGTCCCAGGCAGAAAGAACAATACCTTACAGATAGCGACAGGAATCAAACCTGATCTTATAGCTGGCACACTGTAAAACATTGTGCTAATCACTATGCTACCACAGGACAACAGGACTGTAGGTTTCCTGGAAAGGGGCATCGATAACTCTGAAATGGAGAAGTACATGTCTTGTTGAGTAGAATCCAGATCAGCCAGAGCAGGGAAAGGAAAAATGCCAGGTCATCAGCACCTCCATGGGAATGAAATCAAAGGAACAGGACATGGCCCATACCCATAGGAAGAACTTGGAGATGCAGGATGGGAGATGGAGGAAGCTAATTAAAGCATGGGTTCAGACAAAGGAAAGCTTGAGAAACCAGGGAAGAGTACTTCGATGAATGTGATCCACCACATACACCATTGTAGTCCAGAAATATACAAAACTGTTTGCATGTGCAAACAGACTCATGATACTTGGGTGGGGGGGGGGGGGGGCAGGGAGCATAATTTATTTCTGAGAAAAGCTGTTGAAATAAAGTTTTAAAGAATATGTTTTGGGGAACCAGCATTGTTGTAGTGTTCACTGTTTTTGGTTGCTCAGCTTCTGTTAACATCCCTTGCAAGAGGTCAGCAACTTTATCATGGTTTGGAGGCTTGCATGACTCAGTGTCCCAGAGTGCTATGCTGGCTGGAGTCAGGGGCTTTATGCTTTGGTCACCCATATCAAACAGATCAAAGGGTGGAGGCCAGGCTAAGAGTGGTCCACTGGTCCTCCACGTTTGGGGGTTCAGCTCAGAGCTAACAAGCCTGACTGGTAAAACAAAATTGTTACGAAAACAGCAATGAAGAATCCTTCTACGTCTGAGTGTGACGGTGTTCTTGAACCTACACCCTGGACTTTCATGACTGACAGTTGTGAAAACCAAGAGGAAGCATTTGACATGATAAAGAGGCCCTGATCACCACCAGAGATAGAGGACCTTCATTGCTGCCCAAAACACCAGTGGCGTAAAAGGCAGTAAGTAAGTCTGTTAACATCACACAATATTTTGACAGTGTTGTTGCTGATTTGGTTTATTGACTTAATCATGTTGAAATATGAAACACTTCATAATCATACATTGATTTTCCCATTACCTGATTTTTTTTTGCTGCCACTGTGTTCCAAACACTTAATATTAGTCTGTTATTTTTGTACTGGGATGGTCAGTGATATGGGAAAATCTATTTCAGGAAAGCTAAAGTTAGAGCTTCAAAGTAAAATAAAACATTGTGACCCTGTTATCGGGAAAGGAGACAGTTCCAGGACTGAATGTTTAAATGTAGATTGTGAAATTCTTGGCATTTAGAACTGAAAAAGCAAATTAAGATCCACTTAAACTAACAAATACATGGTCAAATACTGATTTGTATCAAATCTAGAAAAATGGACATATATAGATATAATGACACATACAATGGCAATATCCTGAACTTATTTGCAACATCCATCTTCCCAATTTCAATATTTTTCTTAATTATAAGCAGTGTGTTTATTTGTCCCCTGTCTATTTAATTTTAGCAAAGATGCAGAAACATTCCCTTCAGCATTTCATTTTGATTTATTTAAATCTTGCCTTCACTCAGATAGATGCAGTTTTGCCTCTAGACAAGGTGGATATATACTCAGCCTCCTGAAACAGCAGAACATCTACACAGTATCGATAGGGGTTAAAGATCCCAAAGTAGGAAGTTTAATTCAAGGACAAAATCTGACCATTTAGGTGATTGTAAAAATGATGAGGCATTATGCAAATCCTTCGCTTGAGTTAAGATACAAGAGACTGCAAATGTTGTAATCTGGAGCAATGAACAAAGGGTTGGTGGATTTGTATTCTCAATTCCTTGGCCTAACTTCTTCCCGTAAGCAATTGGTTCTTTCTTTCATTTTCTTCAAATAAAACTGAGTACATTAGCTGGTGCTTCAGCCTATTTTGCAGGGTTGGCCAGCTGTCTAAGGCTGCTCTGTTGTCTTTGGGAATTTATCATTAATCCCATGGATATTGCTGCAAGCAATTCACCTGAGGGATGGGAGGGTTATGAAATTATAGGGCACTTTAAAATCTTTTGCTGAAAATTCACTCAATCTTCTATGCAAAGTAATGTTCAGCTGGACTAACTAAAGCCAATAGAGCCAAATTTCCAAAGTAGATTATAACAAGCTTAGTCTCATGAGATTGAAGATTATTTTTTATACCAGTACATTCTTATCACTGTTGTTCAATAATCATTTAAACATTGGATATAATGAGGAATGGTTATTCAGCCAGCAATCATTAGGAGGTGGCAGTTTATCTGCCAAAGTCTCCAGGATTACACCTAAGTGCAGTTGGCAATGCAACTGTATGCCAATATTAAAAACACTTTTGCAACTGCATTCACTATAGGAAAGTCGCAAGAAAATGCTAAGTAGTTGATGTGCTTTAGAAATACAAGTTTGCTCTTAGCTCTGTGTTATATTTTCTGGGAATCGTGTTATATACAAGTGCACTAAAGCAAGTCCATCGTTGGTGATATATTGTGCCTGACTGCTAGGTCAACATAGATGAGGAATCTAATGCCGTACATGCAGAATACTGGGGGATCTCAGCAGGTCAGACAGCATCTATAGAGAGGAATAAAGTCCCAATGATGTGTCTCTGTCCAAAATGTTGACTGTGTATTCTTCTCCATCGATGTGTCCTAACCTGCTGAGTTCCTCCAGCCTTTTGTGTGTGTTGCTCTATATTTCCAGCATCTGCAGAATTTCTTGTGTTTATGAAGAATCTAGTGCTGTGACATTTTCATAAAGCTTGAAGAGCATTTGGCAATATCTTTGCTTTGATATTCCTTAAATTTGAGATTGCCTAGTGCATACAGAACTTAATTGTCTGTAGTAAAAAAAACTTCAGTTTTTCATCCATCTTCATTATTACCCATACAATGAAACAGACTTGAGGTGGTGTGAGAGTTCATGCAAGTATGTTTTAAACTTCTAAAAAGTTTTGAGAAAGTTTGCACAATAACTCCTGTCCACTGGAGGATTTGTTTTCCTCTTCACTCTTCCTATCTATTGATCCTACTTGTTCCTTTGAAAGAAAATTCATTTATTTCTTACTTTTACTGGATTTAGGATTTGGGTAGTAGTAATGCTTCAAATGCAAAGCTGGAAACAATTTCAACCCTTCATTCATAAAGGTAACTTTAAAAATCTTCATGAATGAAGTTAAAAAGATAATTAGTATAGATACATATATTCTGACCTCCAAGAACTCTGGAAATATCAAAAATTACAAACCAAAGTATTTATTAGTGATAAATTATGTCCAAACACAGCAATAACATCAACAGAGCAGGGAACATAGATTAGAGCAAGAAATAGAATCCAGCAATGCACAGGAAAATGTCTGAAATAGTTACTAAACAATTTAGCACACTGAAAATATATGTTAGTTAAATTATGATTGTTAAATAATTCTTCCAAATTACACTTGGTTAACTATTTTTATTAAATGTGTGTATCAGGATAGATCTTTACATCAATATCACACTGACCTTCCACAGAGACTAATGACACCTTTGCCTTTACAAAATAAATGGATTGTTATAGACTAACCCAAAATGTAAGAAAATAACACAACTAATACATTCAAAAATGGCATACTGATGATAAACTGCAACAAAAATGCAATGCATCATAAGTATATGTTATTAATCTTTCTACCTCATTCACTGTGATTCTGTACTGCTTCTCCTGTTATGTTCTCTTCAAAGAGAGAGGTTTCCCTTCCTCCACAATTGATGCTAACCTCAACTGCATCTCCTCTATTCCTCAGATATCTGCACTTAACCCATCTTCCTGCTGCCCTAACAGTGACAGAGTTCCTCTTGTCCTTAGCTTACCAACACAGGAGCCTAGCATCTGACACATCATTCTCTACAACTTCCACCATCTCCAAAGGGATCCTGCTACCAAACATTTCTTTACCTCCCACACCCTCATTCTCCACATTCCGCAGGGATCACTTCCTTCGTGATTCCTTGTCCATTCATCTCTCCACACTAATCTTCCTCCCAGCACTTATTCCTGCAAGTGGCCAAAGTGTTACACTTGCCCATTCACCTCCTCCCTCAGCAACATTCAGGGCTGCAAACAAGTCTACCCAGGTGAGGCCTGCAAATCTGCTGGGGTTGTCTATTGTATCCGGTCCTCCCAACGCGGCCTTGATGAGACCTGTCATAAACTGGGGGACCGTTTCATCGAGCACCTCTGCTCCATCTGCCAAAAGCAGAACTTTCCAGTGGCCCAATGTTTTACTTCCAATTCCCATTTCCTTCCAACATGTTGGTCCATAGCCTTCTCTCGTGCCATGAAAAGGCCACCCTCAGGGTGGAAGAGCAACACCTTATATTCTGCCTGAGTAAACTCCAACCCGATGACATGGGTATTGATTTCTCCTTCCAGTAAAAAAAGCCCTCCCCTCCCCTCGTCTATTCCCCACTCTGGCTTGTTATCTCTTGACTACTTGCCTATCAGCTCCCCCGGAGCCCATCCTCCTTCGCCTTCTCCAATGGTCCACTCTTCTGTCCTATCAGATTCCTCAATCATCAGTCATTTACCTTCCCCACCCACCTGGCTTCATCAGTCACCTTCTTGCTTTTTTTCTTCCCCCCCCCCCACACCTTTTTATTCTGCTGTTTTCCCCCTTCCTTTGCTGTCTTGCAGAACATCGACTGTTTATTTCCATGGATGTTGCCTGGCCTGTTGAGCTTCTCCAGCATTTTGTGTGTGTTACTTTGAATCTCAGTTTCTACATTTGATATTTATATAGTGAGGATTAAAGTTTCAACTCAGCTGTTTGCTCATTGTAGTCTCTGCTCTCCTGCCTGCTAAATCCTATCTTAAATGGAATGGACCCTAGTATAAACATTGCAAAGAAGCCACCCTAAGATGATTGGCAATACTGGTTAATCCTCGTGGAACACTCAGAAAATGACTGAGGAAGTTTAGCATGTCGATCACTAATTTTTACAGATGCACCATAGCAAGTATCATATACCAATGCATTTCAGCTTTGTATGGCAACTACTAAGCCCATGACCACAAGAAATCTCAGGTATGAGCACAACTCCGTCTATCATGAAAACCAGCCTACCTCCATAGATCCTGTCCACACTTCCCGCAGCCTCGGGAAAGCAGCCAACATAATCAAAGCCCGTCGCACCTCAGTCATTCTCTCTTCTCCCCTTTCCATCGGGCAGAAGATAGAAAAAGGCCAAAAGCATGTACCTTAGGCTCAGGGACAGCTCAGTCCCATTGTTATCAGACTCTGGAATGGACAACTTTTATGATAAAGGCAAACCCTTGATCTCTCCAATAACCTCTTAGTAGCCCTTGCACCTTATCTGTCTATCTGCACTGCACTTTACATGTAACTTATAATAATCACTATATAATAGGATAGGCCTCCATTAGTCTTGATAGACCATGGATTTGCACCTTGGAAAGTTTCCAGGGCGCAAGCCTGGGCAAGGTTTTTTTTATGGAAGACTGGCAGTTGCACAAGCTGCAAGTCTCCCCTCTCCACGCTACCGATGTTGTCCAAGAGAAGGGCATTAGGATAATCACTATAATAATTAAATCTATATTCTACATTCTGTTCTTGTTTTTACTTTCATACTACTTTGAAGTATTTATATTTGGAATGATTTGTGCAGATGGCACGTAGTGCAGAACTTTTCGCTGTATCTCAGTACACATGACAATAATAAAGCAATTATTTTCACACACGTTTCCCTGGGATAAGCAGGTTCAAAGGTTCATTTTATTGTCAGAGTATAACTCTGATATTTGTCTTCTGCAGATAGCTTTGAAATACAGAAAAAAACCATGGGAGAAGTTGAAAGGAAAGGCATCCACACCCTTTCATGCACAAAAAGGAAAAAGAAACAATACTCACAAGCCCCAACCACTCCCTTGCACAAAAACCAACATTTTGCTCACCCGGAAGATGATAGCCAGGACATCTAAAACCCCAAATCCTAGCCCCCTCCCTTGCAAAAAAAAGCCAGCAACAACAACATCAAACCCTCAAGCCCCAAGCCCCTTCCTCACAAAAAAGAACAGCGCTAACAGCACCAAACCGCCACCTCCTCTCCCACACACAAAAACTAACAGATTGCACACACAGAAAAAACAAGAACATCAGACCCCCAAATCCACAACCCCTCTCTCACACAAGAACCAACACATCACCCACTGGGAACCCAAACCCACCAATTGGCAACAAGAAAGAAAGCACAAAAAACTGAGGGAGACCAATACCCAGTCCAAAAATCACATCAATCTCAGAATTTCAAAAACATCCTCCCACCAGAACCAAGGAGAGTGGCTGCTCAAACTCAGTCCCTCAGCAAAGAGTGACCACTGCCCTGCTGACCAGCGGCCTTCTGACCGCCACGCCACTGAACTGTGGCCTTCCAATCACCACGCCTCTGACTTGCGGCCTACAAAATGCCACTGACCTAGCTACCAACAGCCGTCATCCCATGGCCTCCATGAAGAGCAACCATTGACCTCCTCTGCATTCACCTCAGTGTCTCAGTCTTCCTTGATGCTTCAAAATGGAGTCGATCACCTTGTCCCTGGTCTGGTCTTCTGCACGAGGCAGTCCATGCTCACAGCCCTCTTCATAGACAGCAGAGTGCCAAGTCACTAGATCAAATTCCGAACTGCTTATCAAAGGCTCCAACAGTTTCCAAAATACAATCAAGACAAAAAGAACAAGCAGAAGGTGTAGAAAAAATGAAATAATTGAAGAGATTGGCTATATGGAAGATAGCACCCTAGGAATCATTGTTCCCTGGCGCCATCTTAACCTAAAGTCAAAGCTTGAAATTTCTGCATACCTCACATTCATAAACATTCAGGAACTATTGAAAATTAAATGGGTTACAACATATTTTAATAATAATGTTAAAACAGATTGTGAAAATTAAAATTCCTGCGCACAGTTAAGACTATAAGATATAGAACGAGAATTAGGCTATTCGGCCCATCAAGGCTATTCGGCTCATCAAGTCTGCTCTGCAATTCAGTCATGCCTGATTTCTTTCGCAACCACATTCTCCTGCCTTCTTCCCATAAATTAACTCCTTTACTAATCAAGAACCTATCAAGCTCTGTCTTAAATATACCCAATGGCTTGGCCTCCACAGCCCTCTGTGGCAACAAATTCCACAGATTCACGACCATTTGCTGAAGAAATTTCTCTTCACCTTGCTTTTAGAAGGAAGTTCCTTTATTCTAAGGCTGTGCCCTTGGATTTGGGACTCTCCTACACAGAGATACATTCTCTCCATGTCAACTCCATTTAGGCCTTTCAGTATCAGGTTGCTTTCAATCAAATCTCCACCATTCTTCTGAACTACAGAACAATAATACAGGCCCGGAGATATCAAATTTTCCTTGTTTATTAATTAAATACATAATTAAACTCAGTTAAGAGAACTCAATTCAATCAAATTAATGGACCTCTCTCCCTTATGGTTATTCCTCTCCAGTGGCACAGGGTCAATCATCAGACTCCAAAGTGCAAAGGTGGAAAAATGGAAAATAAGCCTTCCGCGGCTGTAAGAGTCCCTGTTTCAGAGAGCAGTGAGTTTGACAGCCATGCAGCAGTTTGGGACTTAGATGTTCAAACATGTTGAACAGGAATCCCAAACCTCCACATAGTTAATAGACTGCATGGAACTGTGTAAAATTCAGGCAATAATATAAAGTACAATACATAGATACTAAGTGTGTCAGGGTCACCAAAAATACAGAAAGGTGGGGGCCATTTGGCCCATTAACATCTGTGCTTGTGCAAGCTCTTCAAATGGAGCAAACTACTTCTAAACCCAATCTTTTGCTTTCAAGTACATTTGAAATTCAGCACACATGTTAACATGCAAATGAGCAAAGGGTAATTTTACATAAGCTGTAGAGCATTTGGAGTTTTGACATCAGAATCTAACCAGAGAACAAGCATCATTTTAACACAGCAAACTCTTAGCTATATAAATGGTCTTTCCAGTTTAGTAATGTAATGACTACTTGGATAAGGCTTTCCAGTCGAAGGATACACATTATCCTCCCATTTCCTTTCATCGTCACATCCTTGCATGGATAAATGGACACAAAGTTTCAAAACACACAATATTGATTATAGAATAGTTGGAATGCAAACTTCCCTACAGTAAGGTCACTTTGATAACTCATGCTTTAAAAGAAGGCTGCAGGGCATGCTGATCTTCACAGATTTTCTAAATGTAATTCAGGTGAAAGAAGCTCTGCACAAAACA
Organism: Hemitrygon akajei; assembly: GCF_048418815.1. Classification (NCBI taxonomy): domain Eukaryota; kingdom Metazoa; phylum Chordata; class Chondrichthyes; order Myliobatiformes; family Dasyatidae; genus Hemitrygon; species Hemitrygon akajei. The sequence continues at coordinate 59,353,656 of NC_133137.1, forward strand.
CACCAGTTTATTAATCTCCCCTATTGCATTTGCATAGCAGAGTTATTGTACAAATCAGTAGTCCAAGTTTACAGAGAAAGCTCCAGCCAATCTAAACTGATGTAGTCACATCCAGACAGGATATCCTGGTGACCAGGCGCTATTAGCAGCCATCAGTTGATATGATAATTTATGAGCCACTTCCTACTGAAAGCCCTGCTGTTGTGTCTGTGCAGATCTACATATATACAAACCCCATTTCCAGAAAAGTTGGGATATTTTCCAAAATGCAATAAAAACAAAAATCTGTGATATGTTAATTCATGTGAACCTTTACTTAACTGACAAAAGTACAAAGAAAAGATTTTCAATAGTCTTACTGACCAACTTAATTGTATTTTGTAAATATACACAAATTTAGAATTTGATGGCTGCAACACACTCAACAAAAGTTGGGACAGAGTTAAAATAAGATTGAAAAGTGCACAGAATATTCAAGTAACACCGATTTGGAAGACTCCACATTAAGCAGGCTAATTGGTATCGGGTGAGGTATCATGACTGGGTATAAAAGTAGCGTCCATCAAAGGCTCAGTCTTTGCAAGCAAGGATGGGTCGTGGCTCACCCCTTTGTCCCAAAATTCGTGAGAGAATTGTTAGTCAGTTCAAAAGGAACATTTCCCAACGCAAGATTACAGAGAATTTAGGTCTTTCAACATCTACAGTACATAATATTGTGAAAAAATTCAGAGAATTCAGAGACATCTCAGTGCGTAAAGGGCAAGGTCGAAAACCACTGTTGAATGCGCGTGATCTTCGAGCCCTCAGGCGGCACTGCCTAAGAAACCGTCATGCTACTGTGACAATTATAGCCACCTGGGCTCGGGAGTACTTCGGAAAACCATTGTCACTTAACACAGTCTGTCGCTGCATCCAGAAATGCAACTTGAAACTGTATTATGCAAGGAGGAAGCCATACATCAACTCAATGCAGAAACACCGGCGAGTTCTCTGGGCCCAAGCTCATCTCAGATGGACCGAAAGACAGTGGAACCGTGTGCTGTGGTCAGATGAGTCCACATTTCTGCTAGTTTTCAGAAAAAACGGGTGTCAAGTTCTCCGTGCCAAAGATGAAAACAACCATCCTGATTGTTATCAGCGAAAGGTGCAAAAGCCAGCATCTGTGATGGTATGGGGGTGCATCAGTGCCCACGGCATGGGTGAGTTGCATGTATATGAAGGTACCATTGACTCTGAGGCATATATTAGGATTTTAGAGAGACATATGTTGCCATCAAGGCGACGTCTCTTCCCGGGACGTCCATGCTTATTTCAGCAGGACAATGCCAGACCACATTCTGCACGGGCTACAACAGCGTGGCTTTGTAGACACAGAGTGCGTGTGCTTGACTGGCCTGCTGTCAGTCCAGATCTATCTCCTATTGAAAATGTATGGCGCATCATGAAGAGGAAAATCAGACAACGGAGACCACGGACTGTTGAGCAGCTGAAGTCTTATATCAAGCAAGAATGGACAAAATTTCCAATTGCAAATCTATTACAATTAGTATCCTCAGTTCCAAAATGATTAAAAAGTGTTATTAAAAGGAAAGGTGATGTAACACAATGGTAAATATGCCTCTGTCCCAACTTTTGTTGAGTTTGTTGCAGCCATCAAATTCTAAATTTGTGTATATTTACAAAATACAATTAAGTTGGTCAGTAAAACTATTGCAAATCTTTTCTTTGTACTTTTGTCAGTTAAATAAAGGTTCATGTAATTAACATATCACAGATTTTTGTTTTTATTACATTTTGGAAAATATCCCAACTTTTCTGGAAATGGGGTTTGTATATTAAATAAAAGCACGCACACAGGAGATGACCTTAACTGGTGTATTCACATTGCAATGAGGGGGAGAAGAACAGTACACATGCGTAGACACAGATCTATACACTTGCTTAGACTACAATCCATATATAGTGCTCAGGAGGGTTATTGCTCTAAAAAAAATAGATCCACACATTACACCTACGACACTTACTGTTAACCTACTGACTGTACCCTATCACCCAGAAGTCTATGACAGCAGAAAGGGTGGAAACGCTGGAAAACATGAGCACTACAGACAAAATGCTGGAGGAACTCAGTAGGTCAGGAGGCATCTATAGAGGGAAATGAACAGTCAACATTTCAGGCCAAGACCCATTTATTTCCCTCTGTAGATGATACCTGACTTGCTGAGTTTCTCCAGCATTTCTGTGTGTTACCGAGAAGTCTGTACATCTTGATGTTCTGCTTCCGAAGAACTTAGTCAATCCTTGTTTACTAATGCCTGTTCAGTTTTGATGGTTCTCCAAAGCATTCTTGTAGGTGACTTTATCAATGCACTTCATTTACTAAGGGCTCAGATTCTCAATCGCCTTTATTTACCTACAGAAAGGACACATGGACTTAGGGCGGTCCAGCTTATTTGTTTAGATGTCTATTTTTTTAATGTGCTCTTTTTTAATATAAAAAAGTAACTTATTAACAGATTTACATTTATATTACTTTCATCAGAATATTTGCATGGTTCTCAAATAAAGATATTGCCATCCCTGTCCAGGACACATCCACCTCTTTCGAGCCCACCAGTCCCAGAAGACCTCCAAGATGCCAACAGACACTGCATACTCCCTCCCCAGGGACACACTGACACAGACACATCCTTGGAAGATGGGCAGTTGGTCAGCAGGAACCCAGCTGCCAATGGCATTTGAATTTATCCGGGTTTAGGTTGACCCTGCTCCGAAATAGCAGCCTCAGTTTATCCCTGTAGGGATCCTGCCAACCAAATTGAAGCAAAAAAAATCAGACAACTGATTTTCTAGTTACTAATTATCATCCAGCCTGCGACACCATTAAATGAATATTCATTTGAAGATAGTTTATTATTGTTTGGCAAGTGGTGCTGACTCCCAGCAGAGCACTGTATTCCATGCTCCTAATTAAAATCTGAAAAACAACACCACTTGAGGCTTTGTTCAGAGTTATTAATTAGCTCATAACTCCTGTACTGTCAGAGAAAGTTTACAAGTTACATTCTAAGTACCAAAAATTAATAGGAGCATCGATCTGCCCATCCGAATAGAAAGCTGAAAATGGGATTAGCTAGTACTCTTGGATCACGCTCGTACTTATTATTATTTAAACTTCTATCTTGCACAAAAAGTCAGTCTAGTTATAGAAGGGGCTACTTCACTGAATCCACGTTCATCACAATGAACAACAACACAAACAAAATGCTGGTGGAACACAGCAGGCCAGGCAGCATCTATAGAGAGAAGAGCTGTCGACGTTTCGGGCCGAGACCCTTCGTCAGGACTAACGAAGGGTCTCGGCCCGAAACGTCGACAGCGCTTCTCCCTATAGATGCTGCCTGGTCTGCTGTGTTCCGCCAGCATTTTGTGTGTGTTGTTGTTTGAATTTCCAGCATCTGCAGATTTCCTCGTGTTTGCTCTTCATCACAATGAGCCTTGCATGTGTAAATTTTACACTCTAAACATTCACTCTCTCCATTACCAGCGCAAAATGGCAGTTACGTGTGCCATCAATAAAATGCACTATCATCACTTAGCCACGTTATTCCAACAGCACCTTCTAAATCTGCAGCCTCTCCAACAAAAAGGGCAAAGGCACAAGTTGCAATGGTGCATCACTACCTACTGGTTCCCCTAAAAGTTTTAAGTTTAAAGTTCAAAAGTTCAAAGTAAATTATAATTAAATGTATATATGTGTCACCGTATACTACCTTAAGATTCATTTTCTTGTAGGCATTCACAGTAGAACAAAAATACAATACAGTAGAATCAATGAGGATTTACACACAAAGTAAGACTGACAACCAATGTGCAACCCAAGACAAACTATGCAAATACATAATAGTAATAATGGATAAATAAATACTGAGAGCAGTATGTGGAAACCATAGCAAGGGTGCAGAGGAGATTTACAAGGATGTTGCCTGGATTAGGGAACATCCCTTATGAGAATAGATTGAGTGAACTCAGCCTTTTCTCCTTGGAGTGACGGAGGATGAGAGGTGACCTGATAGTGGTGTACAAGATAATGAGAGGCTTTGATTGTGTGGATAGTCAGAGGCTTTTTCCCAGAGATAAAATGGCTAGCACAAGGGGGCATATTTTTAAGGTGCTTGGAAGTAGGTACATAGGAGATGTCAGAGGTAAGTTTTTTACGCAGAGAGTGGTGAGTGCATAGAATGGGCTGCCAGTGGCAGTGGTGTAGGCGGAAATGATAGGATCTTTTAAGAGACTCCTGGATGGATACATGGGGCTTAGAAAAATAGAGGGCTATGGGTAAGTCTAGGTAGTTCTAAGGTAGGGACATGTTCAGTACAGCTTTGTGGGCCGAAGGGCCTGTAGTGTGCTGTAGGTTTTTAATGTTTCTAGGTTTCTAACATGAGTTGTAGAGTTTTTCAAAGTCAGTCCATAGGTTGCGGAATCAATTCAGAGTTGAGTTGGGTGAAGTTATCTACGTTATTTCAGGAGCCTGATGGTTGTGAGGTAATAACTGTTCCTGAAGCTGGTGGTTGGAACCTAAGGCTCCTATACCTCCTTCCCAATAGCAGTAGTGAGAAGAGAGCAATGCCTGGATGGTGGGGATCCTAGATAATGGATGCAGCTTCATTGTGGAAGTGTTCCTTATATAAATGCTCAATGGTGGGGAGGGTTTTTCCTGTAATGGACTGGGATGTATCCATCACTTTTTGTAGGCTTCTCCATTCTTAGGCATTGGAGTTTCCATATAGTGGGCCATGATGCAGCCATTCAAGGTTCTCTCTACAGTACATCAATAGAAATTTGTAGATGTTTTAGATGACTTGCCGAATCTGCATAAACTTGTAAGAAAGTAGAAGCGCTGCTCTGCCGTCTTCGAAATATCACTTACGTGCTGGTCCCACGTAACCTGGTCCTATCAGTTGCTCTGATAAGAAAATAAAAAGGAATTTAAAATTAGTGACCCTATCCATGTCTGATCCACTAGTGATGACTGGCTCATGGACCCCCGATTTCTTCCTCCTATAGTCCATAATTAGCTCTTCGGTTTTTCTTACATTGAATGAGAAGTTGTTGTGTGGCAGCACTGAACTAGATTTTCAATTTCCCACTTATATGCTGATTAGTCACCACCTTTGATGTGGCCGACATGGCATTGGAGCTGTAGTTAGCCTCACTGTATAAGGTGAGTAGTGCAGGTGGCTAAGCACACGGTCTTGTTGCGTATCTGTGCTGATGGTGATTGTGAAGATGCTGTTGCCAACCTGCACTGGCTAGGGTCTGAAAATGAAAATGATCCAGTTGCATGAGGAGGTGTTGAGACCTAGCAAATTCTTTCTGGGCACTGGTATGATTGAAGCCTGCTTGAAGCCATTGGATACTTAAAGCAAAAGGTTGAAGATGTCAGTGGGCTCTCCAGCCAGTTAATTAGCATAGATCTTCAATTCACAGCCAGGTCTGAGCAAGATGCTTTCCATGGGTTCACTCTCCTGAAGGAGGCTCTCGCGACTGCCTCAGACACTGAAATCACAGGGTCATTGGGGGCTGTGGGAGTTCATGAAGTTGCCTCCGTGGTTTGTGGCACATCATACAGACTGGGAATTATGTCCATGGCCCTTCATTATCATCTGGATCTGAAACCTAATAGAAGCACCTTCACCAGAATGAGAGCACCTTAACCAAAATGGGTGCAGCTTCTCCAGAATGGGAGCACCTTCACCAGAATGGGTGAACCTTCTCCAGAATGGGAGCACTTTCACCAGAATGGGAGCACTTTCTCCAGAATGGGAGCACTTTCTCCAGAATGGGAGCACTTTCTCCAGAATGGGAGCACCTTCACCAGAATGAGAGCACTTTCTCCAGAATAGGTGAACCTTCTACAGAATGGGAGCACTTTCAGCAGAATGGGTGCAGCTTCTCCAAAATGGGAGCACCTTCACCAGAATGGGTGAACCTTCTCCAGAATGGGAGCACTTTCACCAGAATGGGAGCACTTTCACCAGAATGGGAGCACCTTCACCAAAATGAGAGCACTTTCACCAGAATGAGAGCACTTTCACCAGAATGAGAGCACTTTCACCAGAATGGGAGCACTTTCACCAGAATGGGAGCACCTTCACCAAAATGAGAGCACTTTCACCAGAATGAGAGCACTTTCACCAGAATGGGAGCACTTTCACCAGAATGGGTGCACCTTCACTAAACTGGGTGAACCTTCTCCAGAATGGGTGAACCTTCTCCAGAATGGATGCGCCTTCACCAGAATGGATGCGCCTTCACCAGAATGGGAGCACTTTCACCAGAATGGGTGAACCTTCTCCAGAATGGGAGCACTTTCACCAGAATGGGAGCACTTTCACCAGAATGAGAGCACTTTCACCAGAATGGGAGCACTTTCACCAGAATGGGTGCACTTTCACCAGAATGGGTGAACATTCTCCAGAATGGGAGCACTTTCACCAGAATGGGAGCACTTTCACCAGAATGAGAGCACTTTCACCAGAATGGGAGCACTTTCACCAGAATGGGAGCACTTTCACCAGAATGGGTGCACCTTCACTAAACTGGGTGAACCTTCTCCAGAATGGATGCGCCTTCACCAGAATGGATGCGCCTTCACCAGAATGGGAGCACTTTCACCAGAATGGGTGAACCTTCTCCAGAATGGGAGCACTTTCACCAGAATGGGAGCACTTTCACCAGAATGAGAGCACTTTCACCAGAATGGGAGCACTTTCACCAGAATGGGTGCACTTTCACCAGAATGGGTGAACATTCTCCAGAATGGGAGCACTTTCACCAGAATGGGAGCACTTTCACCAGAATGAGAGCACTTTCACCAGAATGGGAGCACTTTCACCAGAATGGGAGCACTTTCACCAGAATGGGTGCACCTTCACTAAACTGGGTGAACCTTCTCCAGAATGGGTGAACCTTCTCCAGAATGGATGCGCCTTCACCAGAATGGGAGCACTTTCACCAGAATGGGTGCACTTTCACCAGAATGGGTGAACCTTCTCCAGAATGGGAGCACTTTCACCAGAATGGGAGCACTTTCACCAGAATGAGAGCACTTACACCAGAATGGGAGCACTTTCACCAGAATGGGAGCACTTTCACCAGAATGGGTGCACTTTCACCAGAATGGGTGAACCTTCTCCAGAATGGGAGCACTTTCACCAGAATGGGAGCACTTTCACCAGAATGAGAGCACTTTCACCAGAATGGGAGCACTTTCACCAGAATGAGAGCACTTACACCAGAATGGGAGCACTTTCACCAGAATGGGAGCACTTTCACCAGAATGGGTGCACTTTCACCAGAATGGGTGAACCTTCTCCAGAATGGGAGCACTTTCACCAGAATGGGAGCACTTTCACCAGAATGAGAGCACTTTCACCAGAATAGGAGCACTTTCACCAGAATGGGAGCACCTTCACCAAAATGAGAGCACTTTCACCAGAATGAGAGCACTTTCACCAGAATGGGAGCACCTTCACCAAAATGAGAGCACTTTCACCAGAATGAGAGCACTTTCACCAGAATGAGAGCACTTTCACCAGAATGGGAGCACCTTCACCAAAATGAGAGCACTTTCACCAGAATGAGAGCACTTTCACCAGAATGGGAGCACTTTCACCAGAATGAGAGCACCTTCACCAAAATGGGAGCACCTTCACCAAAATGAGAGCACTTTCACCAGAATGAGAGCACTTTCACCAGAATGGGAGCACCTTCACCAAAATGAGAGCACTTTCACCAGAATGAGAGCACTTTCACCAGAATGGGAGCACCTTCACCAAAATGAGAGCACTTTCACCAGAATGAGAGCACTTTCACCAGAATGGGTGCACCTTCACTAAACTGGGTGAACCTTCTCCAGAATGGGTGAACATTCTCCAGAATGGGAGCACTTTCACCAGAATGGGAGCACCTTCACCAAAATGAGAGCACTTTAACCAGAATGAGAGCACTTTCACCAGAATGGGAGCACTTTCACCAGAATGGGTGCACCTTCACTACACTGGGTGAACCTTCTCCAGAATGGGTGAACCTTCTCCAGAATGGATGCGCCTTCACCAGAATGGGAGCACTTTCACCAGAATGGGTGCTCTTTCACCAGAATGGGTGAACCTTCTCCAGAATGGGAGCACTTTCACCAGAATGGGAGCACTTTCACCAGAATGAGAGCACTTTCAGCAGAATGGGTGCACCCTCACTAAACTGGGTGAACCTTCTCCAGAATGGGTGAACCTTCTCCAGAATGGGAGCACCTTCACCAGAATGGGAGCATTTTCACCAGAATGGGAGCACTTTCACCAGAATAGGAGCACTTTCACCAGAATGGGAGCACCTTCACCAAAATGAGAGCACTTTCACCAGAATGAGAGCACTTTCACCAGAATGGGAGCACCTTCACCAAAATGAGAGCACTTTCACCAGAATGAGAGCACTTTCACCAGAATGAGAGCACTTTCACCAGAATGGGAGCTCCTTCACCAAAATGAGAGCACTTTCACCAGAATGAGAGCACTTTCACCAGAATGGGAGCACTTTCACCAGAATGAGAGCACCTTCACCAAAATGGGAGCACCTTCACCAAAATGAGAGCACTTTCACCAGAATGAGAGCACTTTCACCAGAATGGGAGCACCTTCACCAAAATGAGAGCACTTTCACCAGAATGAGAGCACTTTCACCAGAATGGGAGCACCTTCACCAAAATGAGAGCACTTTCGCCAGAATGAGAGCACTTTCACCAGAATGAGAGCACTTTCACCTAGAATGGGAGCACTTTCACCAGAATGAGAGCACCTTCACCAGAATGGGAGCACTTTCACCAGAATGAGAGCACTTTCACCAGAATGGGAGCACTTTCACCAGAATGGGTGCACCTTCACTAAACTGGGTGAACCTTCTCCAGAATGGGTGAACCTTCTCCAGAATGGATGCGCCTTCACCAGAATGGGAGCACTTTCACCAGAATGGATGCACCTTCACCAGAATGGGAGCACTTTCACCAGAATGGATGCACCTTCTCCAGAATGGGTGAACCTTCTCCAGAATGGGAGCACTTTCACCAGAATGGATGCACCTTCACCAGAATGGGAGCACTTTCACCAGAATGGGTGCACTTTCACCAGAATGGGTGAACCTTCTCCAGAATGGGAGCACTTTCACCAGAATGGGTGCACCTTCACTAAACTGGGTGAACCTTCTCCAGAATGGGTGAACCTTCTCCAGAATGGATGCGCCTTCACCAGAATGGGAGCACTTTCACCAGAATGGGTGAACCTTCTCCAGAATGGGAGCATTTTCACCAGAATGGGTGAATCTTCTCCAGAATGGGAGCATTTTCACCAGAATGGGTGCACCTTTACCTGAATGGGTGCACTTTCACCAGAATGGGAGCACCTTCACCAAACTGGGTGAACCTTCTCCAGAAATGGAGCACCTTCATCAGAATGAGAGCACTTTCACCAGAATGGGTGCACCTTCACCAAAATGGGTGAACCTTCTCCAGAATGGGAGCACCTTCATCAGAATGGGTGCACTTTCTCCAGAATGACCGCAAAGATTTTAAAAAATGGCTCGCAACCACCTTCAAACAACAATGAGGGAAAACAATTAGGATTCCAATACTGAGATGAATAATGAATAAAATTAGCAGGAAATCCACTTATAATATCAAGGTGTCAGATTTAGCATGAAGGTTTTAAATAGAATATTGATTTTGCATTTCATAAGGATATACTTCCTTTTTCCCATTGTGTTGCTCACATTGGTAATGTTAAGGATACTGAGGAATCAGAGATGGGACATGTGGCAAGTGTTGCATGCTTGGTAGGTGCTTTTGGATGTACCATTCAATAGTTCAAAAGTTCCATCTAATATCAGAGAACGTACACAATTTTCAACCTGACTTGTTCTTGTTCTTCACAGACATCCACGAAAACAGAAGAGTGCCCCAAAGAATGTGACAGTAAAAACATTAAACCCCACAGCAAAGCAATCGCCCTCCCCTTCCCCCACTGATGCACCATCAATAACTCACGCTGAGACTTAGGAAGTGAGATATCAGCTTTTATTGACTGGAAGAATAAACAACACTACATCCTGGGGAAAATGAGGGAGAGCAGCAGCCCACAGTCGCCTTTATACAGGGATCTGTGGGAGGAGCCACAGGAGCAGTCAGCAGGGTGTGTGGGAGGAGCCACAGGAGCAGTCAGACAGGTATATCTAGCTCACCACACCCACTTACTTCAGCAAAAAGCATCAGCACCCTCCACTCACCAAGCAAGCAATAGCAAAACTTCCAATAAAGACCATGATCTGCAGTACAACAAAAACTAATCATTCACCAAACAATTCAACATACCACAGGCACTCTCTCTCTCTCTCTTTCTCCTTCACTGTACCTTTTGATGTACATGTGACAAATAGAGGTAATCTTTTTCTCTCTTTATCTTTATTGTAAACCAGTTGATTGAGATTGCATAAGTTAGCAGACCCATTTGCACCAGTTAACTATCAGATGGTAGAAAGTAAGCCAGGTAATCACTGATTGTTACTCATCGAGTACTCTTAAGCCCCTTGCTGGCAGCAAGCTCAAGATCTTGCAGTTGTCTATTGGGAAGGTAAAGTCTGACACTGTGAAGGGCAGGTCTTCTCAGATTTTGTAACATTGAAGAGTATTCCACACTTCACTCCAGGAATAGGATACAATATCTGATAACACTGAGATAAGTAGGCTGATACTGAAACACATTGTGGATGTTCTAATTTCAATGCATAGAACCATGAGATGAACTTTGGGATCAGGATAAATTGAAATTACTGAGTACTGGCTAAGTGCTATGGCAAGTCCAAAGAAAGATTCAGCAGGAATCGAGAAGGTGAAAATCGGGATTCTTCGTTCCTGGGTACGGAAGGGAGTTTAGTTTACTATTCCTGTAAGGAAGGTCAACCAGGTGAAGAAGGCCTAGTCTTCAATTTCCCTTTTCAAACCACCAGCCTTTGCCAAATACCCAACACATTTCTGATTATCAGGCAGGGCTTATTTTTGTGTGCTTTCTACAAATGTTTAAACTTCAACAAAAATAAATAGAGCAATCATGCTATTTGGTTTCTTGATGTTTATTATTAGGATACACAACGGCAGTGCATTATTAGCTCGGATTATCTTAGCACATTTGTCAAGTTTTAGTATATAAAATTGTTAAGTTTCAGAAATATTTCAAGGATGATTATTTTGTTTAAAAACTTTTCCAGTCAGAGGGTGCATAATACAGCTGTTACTTATTCCCATACTCTGGTTCTATTATTGTGCACATTTTCTATTTTTGTAGCTAAGTACAGTTGTGTGCCACTCTATTAATTCAGCAATGATTTGAAATAAAATCTCCAAAAATTTTCTCCTCAGCTAATCTTTTGGATACAAATAAAGAACTACTCAAAGTTTCAAGGATGAGGGTCAACCCCTACTGTCTGTCAAATGCTGGTTATGCGACATGCTGGCAATGCAAGGATGGGATTGAAACCTCTTCCTTCATTGTTGTACTAGAAGGGTTGTTCAATCAAAGTTCAGACTGACACCCTCAAGTATTCAGCTCACATTTTGGCAGGACAATATATAGGCAAAGCAATGGAAGTTGCTTCACATTTCTGTCCAACAGTGGGCGAAGGGCTTCATTTCTGACCAAAGATCTTGACAAAGGTTTAAATGAGCAAACACTTGTTTCTTGATTCTGATGTCTTCCCCCTTTCTTTTCAGAAACATGACTGTTTACTAATTTTCATAAATTAATTAATTAATTTAGAGATACAGTGTGAAACGGGGCACTTCCGGCCTTTCAAGGCATGCTGTCCTTAATCCCTGACTTAATCCTCGCCAAATCATAGGACAATTTACAATGACCAATTGCCCTAACAATCAGTGTGTCTTTGGACCATGGGAGGAAACTGGAGACCCAGACGAAACCCATGTGGTCACGGGGAGAACATACAAACTCCTTACAGACAGTGACAGGAATTGAACCCCAGGTCACCTGTACTGCAAAGCATTGTGCGTTGCTGTGCTGCCCCACTGACCTGATGCTGCCTAACCTGCTGAGTTCCTCCAGCATTTTATGTGTGTTACTTGCTACAGGTGTCACATGCAGTCTTCTGTAACTTGTTCTCAAGCTGCTGGCCATTTAGAAAAGCACATTATTGCTACTGAAGAGCTTGCTAGGCCATCTTACAGGCTATTTCAGAATAAACTGTGTTGTTATGGGATTGAAGTCACATATTATCTGGACAGGCTGAAGATATAAAGACGTTTGTGAACCAATTGCTTTCTATGACAATCTGACAGTTTCATAGTCATTTTTAGTTATAGTAATTCCTATTTCTATATTGGTATTAAGCTGTTTTCAAACACAGTTGCCATGATGGGAGTTAAATTTACCTTCTCTGAACTTTTAGTCTTTTACCATAATCATTAAACTTCAGCTGTGGAAGCAATCTGGACTCTATTAGTTTCAAACCTCAGTAAGAAATGTTGATAGGTGACAGGACAAACCCATTTTACTGAAACACAAAGAGCATATTTTTTCCCAGAGCTATTTTATAGCAGATGATGGTTCTAACAGAACTGCTGTGCTGATATTTGAATAGATCATCCAACTCACAGTCAATATTTTAAATTGAGACAGAGGCTGAGTATTATAACCTCTCACACCATATTAAACCATAATATTTTATGCCATTGGGATCACCTGTATTCTGTGCAGAATAAATCTTGACAGAGGAGTTACAATTATCATCCATCACAAGTCGACTCGTGTGTCTCCCGGTATGTAAATACTAATACTGATGAGGCCATTTGGTCCCATTGCCTGTTGTTGGGGAGCAATCCCATTTCCCCTCTTCTTATCTTCCTGGACTTTTAGCAACCAATTCCCTCTCACAAATGCCTATGAACTCTCCCTTGAATCATTTTGCCTTTAATTTATACCAAATGATTACTTATAGGAGATAAATAGCCTGCAAGCATGTTTTTGGGACGTGCAAAGCAACCAGAACTCCTGGAAGAAGCACACACAATCACAGAGAGAATGCTTTATCCAAGATCTCATGGTGACTCTTTGCTTCAGCGGATCCATTCATTTCCTTTATTGTAATCATTCTACTCTTTTAAATTTCATTTTAAATGCCAGAAGAATGTTCTCTTAAATCTACTTACAAGACCAATTGCTAATACTAGAGGGCATATGCATTTAAGGGGAGAAGGGGTAAGCTCAAAGGAAATGAGCAGAGCAAATTTTTCTTACAGAGAGAGGTGCTGCCAGGGCTGGTACTGGTGGCAAATGCAATGGAGATATCTATGAGGCTCTTAGACATACAAGAATGGGGAGATGTTGGCCTGTGTAGGCAGAGGGAGTTAGATAAATCGTTAGAGACACAGCATACTAACAGGTCCTTGAGGCCCCTGTGACCAGTTAAGCTACTAACCCGTATGTTTTTGGAATGTGGGACACACAAATTCCCTACCGCCAGTGGCAGGGTTTGAAATAGTTATTGGTTACACTAACCACTATGCCTCTGTTTTGCACCACTAATTTAAGTTGCTTTTAATTACTAGTTAAAGTAGGATCTAGTGCTTTCCTGGCGTATATGATGGATAAACTCTTCTCGGGCTTCCAGCTGGGTATAGGTATCAATTATAAATGATGTTTCAATGGCAAACTCTGCCATCTTCATCAATACCTGTACCCAGCTGGAAGCCCGAGAAGAGTTTATTCAACTAGTTAAATTAGTTTACCACAATATTGCGGGCCAAAGGGCCTGTTGCTTTGATGTACTCTTCTAGGTCTGGTAGTCTTCCCACCACCAGGAATAACTGAATGGATGAACTCTTGATCTCCCAATATATCTTGTGGGTGGCCCTTGTAATGCATTGTCTACTTGTACTGCACTTTGTCTGTATCGTCAATGCTATGTTCTGCCCTCACTTTTCTTTGTCACTGCCTCAGTGTAATTTTGTATGGCGTGATCTGTTTGGATAGAATGCAAACAAAAGCTTTTTACTGTGTTATGATCCCAGCCCCCTCCTTTGTGAGAATCGCCAGAGCCCTAGTGAAGGGGGGGTCAATGACCCAAGAGAAGAGAGAGATACGTGCGGTGTCCCTCGTTTCACGATGAGGCAAAGCTGGCGACTGTGGTCATTGTCTCGTGGAGACACCTTTGTGAATTGGGAACTGTACTACGTGTATACCCTCAGGGCAATGTGGGTGGAGAGATGGAGAGTGATTGCATCATCCCAACCTGATTGACATCTGAGACCCCGTGAGTTCAGATAAAAGAGGGGTTGTAAAGACGGCCCCCCAGACGCACCAGAAGACACGCTAGAAATCCTGCGACAGCGTTTAATAGCGACAGCTGGTGGTGGGGTTCGTGTGCATCTTTTCCTTGCCTGGGATTGGCAACCTCACCACGAAAGAACGGCTTAGCTACAGGGGAGGCCACAAGTGAGCGTCCATTCCCCAACGAGACTCCGACGAATCGAACTCCTAAAGGTTGGAAAAACCCGTCGGGTAACTGTTTCATTTAATCTCTATCTCTCTCTCTCTAACAAAGTGCACCAACGCGACACCACAAAAGACGGCAGCTGGTGGAACTGCAGTGACTGCAAGAGACTTTCAGATATACAGCGGACAATATATACATTACCCCTAGCCAACGATAGAGTTTATTTCTTATTGATTATTACTATACCTGCGCTTTAAATTGAGTATTGACGACTTATGTTATCTGAATGTTTGTATTAACCTTACTTTTGTGCCCCTTTATAAATAAAAACGTTTGAAAATGGTACCATCAGACTTCAGCGGACCTCTCTATCTTTGCTGGTAAGTGATCCAGTTACGGGATATGTAACAACTCTATTTCTGGTCAATGTGACAATGATAAACTAATACCAGTAGCACTGTGGAAATTCTACACAGACGACTTCGGAGGTGAAGACTGAATCTGAGTCACCGAAGCTGCTGGCAGAGGCACTAAGTGCTGCACTGCCACACCGTATTCTCTAATGAATGTTTCTTTGAAGAAATATTCCGCAAGAGAAATATCCTTCAGATAGTAAATTATTTTGTACCTGAAAATTAATGCATTGCGAATCTTCTGATAAATAAACTGAATGCCATTATTTATCCACTCTATGGATATTTAATTTTAATAACTGGTTATGAAAGACAGGATAAAAATGGGCGTGTTGTTCAAAAAGCAAAGAAAAATCTTGCAGCTGCTAGAAATCTGAAAATAAAACAAAATGGGACCGATGGAGATACTTAGCAGGTCAAGCAATAGCTGTTGAAAGAGAAAGTGAGTTAAGGTTTCATACTGATGAAGCTTCATCAGGACGTCGTTGAGAGGTTCTATGGGGAGGCCATCAACCTGAATCATCCACTCCGTTTCTTTATCCACAGATGCTCCCTAACCTATTGAGTGCTTCCTGTCTTGTATCATGTGCAGTCATAAGGGATTCATAATCTAGCAGGAGCATTGTCTTAACATCCTGGGCTGAAGGGCTGGAGGGCTGTTCCTTGCTGTACTGTGCTGTTCTCTGTTGTACTTTCAGGCCACCAGTCTGTGTGGTCTTCCTCATACCAGCAGCCAGTGGCTCCCTTCCACCATCAAGTTGATTTAGTCTGGCTGAAGGTACTTAGAGGCTTGTCTGGTTTCATTGGGGATGTTACCACAAAAGACTGCAGTGTCATTGGTGAGAAAAGGATACATGATCTTGTGCTAATTCAATCAGAGATGGAGAGAGAAGGGAGAATGCTTCCACAGGCTGGTGTGTCTAGAATCAGGAGCCACAGTCTCAGTGTAAAGACAGCCAGGACAGAAATGTCCAGAAATTTATTCACTTAGAAAGGGAGAGCTGTCCACCCTGGAGAGCTGAGGAGCTGAGTATGCTAAAGACAGAGATTGATTGACTTGAAATGGCAAGAGACTCGAGGAATGTGGGGTTAATGCAGGAAAGTGGTATGAGGCAAATGATCTGTCGTGATCTTATTGAACGGGAGGGCAGCCAGAGGGGGAGAAACCTACTCCATTTGTTTCTTATGTTTTTCATCCCACAAAGACTTAAGCTAACTTCCCAAATAATATGCAGACAATGGGACAGTTTGCTTGATGAGAGCAGTTGGCAAGGCACCTCCCCCCCCCAAAGAAAAAGGAATCTCACCTTCCTATCAAGAGTCATTACAGAAATTTCTTACCCTCTGAAGTACAAGTTGGAGATATTCCTAATCTGGCTAATTGTCAAAATCTCAAAGACAGTTATCACCGAGCCAGCTCCAGTCTCTCTGCTTCAGCTTTGAATGGATCTAAGGCAGAGTCAGAGGATGTTGCTCTTTTGGAAGTTCCACTGAACTGTAGCAATATGAGTCAAGAAAGTTAGACAGCTAATTCAAACAGCTTGGTCTATGGAGAACACTGACCATCCATCAAACTGCTCCTGTCAACCGATGTTTCCCAACTGAATAGAGAGCTATAGACCTCCGCATAGCAACATGAAAGGGTGAAATTAAGATTCCTGCAACAACAGATTGATGTCTCCACTGCTAGCTGCATCAATGTCAGCGGAAGTCAAAGTGAATGAGAACCCATCTGCTGGTCAGTTTTACCTCAGCGTCAATTAGAACTAGAGTTTATCCAGAAGGCACAAGGCTGCAGGAAAGGGCAGGACTCCCAGCCAAAGAAAGGTAATCAATCAAATGGTCAAAGAGACGATTTTTAAAGTCACAGAATCGCACAGCATAGAGACAGGCCCTTCAGCCCACTGAGTCCATGCTGGCCTGGACCCACAGCACCTCCTCACTAGACAAGAAGGCTCAGCAACATCTACACTTTCTGAAGAAAAGGGTAAAAGGTGAAAAGTTTAAGGAGAACATGAAGGGAAACTTTTTCACCCAGAGGGTCAAGAGAGTGTGGAACGAACTGCCAGGTCACTAGAGATGTGAAGCAGCAACTCTACTAGTTGATCCACCATGCTACCTATAACAAAAGTTATTATAGAGGAATGAATGGTAGTGGGAAGTACAAGATTAACAGGTGTAGGTTGTTGTGGACACCCAGGCTATTGTTATTTCAAATCAATGAAATCAAGTGTTGGGAGAGATGTTTGAGGAACAAAGAATTTGGGAATATATTGGGACAGAATAAGGTCGAGTTGGGAAGGAGTGATGTGAATGAAGTGATGTTTAAACATTAACTTGAATAATTGGGAAAGCAGCAAACAATCTGCAGGAGGAACTCATGGATCAAGCAGCATATGTGGGAAAAAAAGAGCTGTCTACGCTTCAGGTCGAAACCCTATATCAGGACTAAGAGTGGAGAGGTGAAAGCCAGGGGTTTGGCCTGAAGCATCAACAGTTTCTTTCTTTCCACTGATGCTGCTCACCCTGCTGAGTTCTTAGAGCAGATTGTTTGTTGGTCCAGATTCCTGCATCTGAAGTCTCTTGTGTCTCTGTTGAATAATTGGTGAACTGGGAGACAAGTGAGATTACACAGCCAAAGAATGTTAAGTTATCCTGACTGCATCTTCAGCATAGTGACAAAGCCAATTTACTCTATATGGATGACTGACTCTGAGCTTGTAAATCACGGGGAAAAGCAAGAGATGCTGATAGTCAGAAAGCTCAAGTCACATCTGATTTACCAGTCCTGCTTTTAAAGAATCTGCACTTATTCTGGCTGAATAACAACTTTTCCAAGCTTTAACATGTCTGCTTATAACACAAGATTTAATGTCCACATTTAGACCAAGACTGCTGCCAGGTTTCCATTCCTACTGTCTGGCTGGCTAGAGTGAGAACTCAGGCATTCGAATGCCAGTTTAGTCTTCAAGCAGTGTGGAGGGAGGCAATTGCTGCAGGAAAGGGAACCAGTGGGAAAGGGTAAGTGAAGAGCATTGATGGTAAAAGTGGTCCATTCCTTGACTGGCCTTGGATTGCAGGGAAAGACCAGGTGGTTGAAAACCCAAGTTCCAGATGAGTTGTGGGGAGGATTGCAGTGAGGACAGGGGAGGCCATAACATTCTCCAAAACACCTGGTAAAGGGCTTTTGTTCTCCTGCCCACCAATAGATATTTTTTTGACCTGCCAGAATAGGCTGGATATTCTACGCAAGGGAACCTATAGTGGCTGCTGAACTGCCGATGTAAGGTCCTGCTGATGTAATGAAACACCTGTTTGCATTAACTGATGAGATTCCCTTGTATTTACACTAGAGCAAATGCTGCAGGAACTCAGCATGTCAGGCAGTATCTGCGGAAGGGAATAAATAGTTGACATGTTGGATAGAGACCCATTATCAGGCCTCATTTATACTATTCAGATTTCAAATTTATTGTCGCATACATCAGGGTGCAATGAAATTCTTGGTCTCATGAGGCTAATAGAATAAACATTATACACGGTAACAATAAATACAACAATAAGTACAGTGATAAGCACACAAAAAAAACAAAATGGTGCTAAGATAATAGTGGGTTCTGAAGTAGTCCAAACAGAAATGCTAAATTGACAGTAATGGAATAACCAAGTGCTGATGTTACAAGTAAGGTTTTCATTACACCCGTGCATACCCCATGGGTGCCGCAGTAGTGTAGTGTAATGCTATTACAGCTCGGGGCGGTCCGGAGCTTGGAGTTCAATTCTGGCACCGTTCTGTAAGGAGTACTGTGCTTCCTCCCCGTGGGATGCATGGGTTTTCCCCAGTGCTCCGGTTTCCTCCCAGAGTCCAAAGCCGTGCCAGGCTGGTTAATTGGTCATTGTGAATAGTGCCGTGATTAGGATAGGGTTAACTGGGCTTGTGGGGTGCTGGGGCCGCATGGCTTGAAAGGCCAGAAGGGTCTGTTCTGCACTGTATCACTAAATAAAATAAAGATACATGTACTTGTGCATATGACAATAAACTGGATTTTGACTTTATGTGGAATTCAGAGTCTAAGAATGTGAAAGCACCACTGGGGAGTTGTTCCATCATCTTACCCCTCTTCCTAATTTACCCCACATACCTCACGTTCTGCCACTCAAAACGTGCACATTAAAGGGAATTTACAGTGACCAATTTATTTGAGTGTTTAGCAACTAAATAGTCCAGGGAGCTCATTCTCTCCAAGTGTTGCCCGTAGTGAAGTACCGTCTCCTTTTGAGAGTCTTTTCATTGAATTGAAACAATACCCTGGGAATAAATTTGCTGAGGAGGGAGTGACAGAGTGGGGCAGGAGTCTGGAAAGGGAATCAGAAACCGGGAAACACAGAGACTGTACATGACACTTCTGAATTGAAGAATGGAACACTTTGCTGGTGGCAAATCTACGAGGCAGAAATAACTAACTCAGACATGAATAAAAATAAGCTTGGCAAGAAGAAAATATAACAACTAAATTATTGCCTCTCAATCCCCACATGAAGAGAGACAGTTTTATTTGTCTTCCTTATCCTCTCTTCGGCAAAACCGGACTAAATGCTGAATCTGACTTCTGAAGACCATAAATGGTAACTGGATGGCAAGCAACAGACATGGCATTCATTTTTGAAATTATCTCCATAGGTTACAGTGTCAGTGTTAATGAAACCTTTGGATAAATCCATTGGCATTGTTGCTCAGAACCGTTGCCCATTTATTAAAGAGTGACTTCAGATACTTCAAAACATTTATGAATCCTTTGACATGTAAAATCGGATTCCATGATCTCACTCCGCAAGAATGCCACCAGAGACTCCAAGCAAAGGAGCATTATCTCCTTTATCTTTGCCCTTTCATTTACTCACTTCACTCACTGACACAGCCAAAGATTCAAGCAATATTTACCTTGGGATACGGCAGCTTAGAATAATTTCATAGTAGGAGAGCTTTTGGAGAATTTGGGGGAGAAATTATTTGCAGCTTGGTTTCTGTTGACTGTGGTCAACGGGTTGTAGACAAGGTAAACTGAGTTAATCCCGCTTTTAAGAATCAAATTGCAGAGCACATATTTGCAATCATGTTGTAGACAACCATTTTTTAACCTGGCGATGAACAGTAGAATTGAAACAAAGACCAAGCATCTGTATTTCACCATTCGTATCTTCAATGTGTCCCAGATTGTTCACAGTTAGCCTAAGAAGTATAGTCATGATGCTCAGTAAGCCCACTGCAGCAGAGAACTTCCATACATTAAGGACTCCATCACAGCACAGAAAGATCAGCATTATGGGGCAGGGTCTCGACCAGAAACGTTGACTGTACTTACTTCCACTGATGCTGACCAGCCTGCTGAGTTCCTCCAGCATTTTGTGTGCATTCCGTTTTCAGGATGATTTCTGCAGCAATGCTGTCTGAGTGTCAGAATTTTTTTTTTTTGCCTTTTTAATACACATTAAAAACCTAACTGGCAGTGCATTTTTGTCAAGGTGGCAAAAGACAGGAGTGAGACCTAAACTAGATAAAGTTGACATTAGAGCGAGGCCTATACTGGTATTGAGTGGAGGTCCACATTGGCGCTGCCAAACACAAGAATATCTGCAAATGCTAGAGGTCCAAGGTGGCACACACAAAATGATGGAGGAACTCACCAGGCCCGGCTGCATCTGGGAAAGAGAAAACAGTCGATGGTCCAGGCTGAGACTCTTCCTCAGTACTGGAAAGGAAGGGCAGAAGTCAGAGTAAGAAGGTGGAGGGAGGGGAGGAAGAAGTACAAGGTGGCAGGTTATAGGTGAAACTTGGAGGGAGGAAGGGGGTGAATAAAGTAAAGAGCTGGGAAGTTGATATCTAAGGGGAACTTGATAGCCTATCCACAGGGAACTTTACCCTTTGAATGCTACTGGGGGGTGGGGATGTCCTATCAGGGAGCAACAGCAGCAGCCAGGCCAGTGGCATTGTGGCCAGCTCTGGCACTCAGCAGGGAAGGGTAACATCTGACAGATTGGTAGTGATGGGTAGGGGGAGGACAGCAGATTCTGTGGCTGCAAAAGAAGTCAAGGTTGTATGATGCCTCTCAGGTGCTAGGGTCCTGGATGGCTCAGAGTGGCTGCAGAATATACTCAAGTGGGAGGGTGAGCAGCCACATGTCATGGGTCACATTAGCACCAATGACACAGGTAGAAGGGGGAAGATTCCTACGCAATAGAACATAGAATAGTAAAACACAGTACAGGCCCTTTGGCCCACAATGTTGTGCCAACCCTTAAACCCTGCCTGCCATATATCCCCCCAACTTAAATTCCTCCATATGCCTGTCTAGTAGTCTCTTAAATTTCACTAGTGTATCTGCATCCACCACTGACTCAGGTAGTGCATTCCACGCACAAACCACTCTCTGAGTAAAAAACCTTCCTCTAATATCCCCCTTGAACTTCCCACCCCTTACCTTAAAGCCATGTCCTCTTGTACTGAGCAGTGGTGCCCTGAGGAAGAGGCGCTGGCTGTCCACTTTATCTATTCCTTTTAATATCTTGTACACTACACCTCTATCATGTCTCCTCTGATCCTCCTTCTCTCCAAAGAGTAAACCCCTAGCTCCCTTAATCTCTGATCATAATGCATACTCTCTGTACCCTTTCCAATGCTTCTTCATCCTTTCTATAGTGAGGCGACCAGAACTGGAGACAGTACTCCAAGTGTGGCCTAACCAGAGTTTTATAGAGCTGCATCATTACTTTGCGATAATAAGTATAGGGAGTTAGGGAAGAGGCTGAGGAGCAGGTCACCCAAGCTAGTAATCTCTTGATTACTCCATGTTCCCCGTACTAGTCAAGACTGGAAAAGGATGATAGTATAATGAATGAGCTGTGGAGGAAGTGGTGCAGGCTGCAGGGTTTCACCTGTATAAAAGGGATGGACTACACCTGAACCCAAGGGGCACCAATATTCTTGCAGGCAAATCTCTTTGAGATGTTCAAGAAGGTTTGCACGGGGTGGGAACTGGAGTGCTGGGGCTAAGGATGGAACAGTTGATATATAAGTTGAGGCAGTGAGTAGTGAGACTATCAGGAAGGACAGGCAGATGATGGGGCAAAATTGGAGTCAGTGGGATGAGTGGAAGTGTAACATGGGGACAAAATTGAAAAGGGTGATGAATACAGAACTGGAAGTGTTATAATTGAATGCACACAGTATATGTCATAAGGTAGATGATCTTGTAACTCAGTTAGAGATTAGCAGGTATGACATTATGGGTATCACTAAGTGGTAGCTGAAAGAAGATCATAGTTGGGAGCTTAACATCCAAGGATACACCTTGCATTAGAAGGAAAGGTAGGTAAGCAGAGGGCATAGGGTGGCTCTGTTGGTAAAAAAAAAAAATGAAATCCTAGGATTAGAAGATGCAGATTCCTTGTGGGTAGAGTTAAGAAACTGCAAGTGTAAAAAAGGCTATGATGGGAGTTATATACAGGCCCCCGAACAATAGCCAGGATGTGGAATATAAATAGAAAAGGCATAAAATAAGGGTAATGTTACAAGAGTCATGGGGGATTTCAATATGTAAGTAGATTGGGAAAATCAGGTGGGTGCTAGAGGGATGTGAATCTGAGGAATTCATTACCATGGACAGCTGAGGAGGCCATGTAACTGAGTGTATTTAAGGCAGAGGTTGATTGGTTCTTGCTTTCTCACTGCACCAAAAGTTACAGAGAGAAGGCAGGAGAATGGAATGGGAAGAATAATAAAGCAACCATGATAGAATGGTAGTGTAGACTCAATGGGTTGAATGTCCTAAAACTGCTCCTATGTCTTACAGTCTTAAGGTCGTATATATTCATGCTCATTTCTTGATTGCTTTTCTTTGGAATAGATTATTTGCTTGTTTATGCTTTGTTACAGCTTTTGGCCTCCTTGTTATAGCTCATCTAGCCCATTAACTTGTTTGGCAATTAATAATAGTTATAATCTTCCACACTAATGACGGTTTTACAAGAAGTTGCATTTCACTGTTTGGCTTGATGCTGATGGCATCCCAAGTTAAGACAGGTTCTATAACAGACACACGAATAAGCTCATTGAAGAGATAAATTTAGTCAAACCATGTTTAGTCTAATCTTGACTGAGCCATAAGTTTTTGCAAGCTATTATTTAAAAATGGATTACAAATGAAAAATTCAGTCAGGTATGACTTACCAGTCTCTGCAATATTAAAGTGAAGTAACATCCAAATATTTGTTTAATGTGTGGCTGTAAGATTGTGTAATGCAGGTGGGTTGTTCACAGGAATTTTCCCACTGATACTTTTGGTTTGACATAGAGGGATTTGAGAAAGATAGTGAAAAATTAGTGATAGTGAGAGAGAATTCTGATATGCTATAATGTTGGTATAACTAGTTCTCCCATAGAGTTAGACTATGTTCTGAACTAAAGGAACAAAACTGAGAAACGATGAAGCAATTACAAAGAAGTCACACCAATGGCTATATTTCATTAGGAGTTTAAGAAGATTTAGTATGTCACCAAAGACTCTAGCAAGTTTCTACAAATATACAATGAAAAGAATTCTATCCAGTTGCTTCACTGACTGGTATGGAGGGGCCATTGCACAGGATTGGAAAAAACTGCAAAGGAATGTAACCTCAGCCAGCTCCGCAATGGACACTCGTCTCCCTACTATCAAAGACATCTTCAAAAGACAATGTCTCAAAAAGTTGGCATCCATCGTCAACAACCCCCACCACCCAAGACTTGCCATCTTCTCATTGCTACCATCAGGGAAGAGGCACAGGAGCCTGACAACACTTACTCAATGTTTTGGGAAAACCTTCTTCTCCTCCTCCATCAGATTTCTGAAAGGTCCATAAATCCATGAATACTAAAACACAATTTTTGCTCTCTGATTGCACAACCTATTTATTTTATCCCTCAATGTTGCAAAAACAGAGGAGCTAGTTGTGGATTACAGGAGGAATGGAGTCAGGCTCACCCCTATTGACATCAATGGATCTGGGGTTGAGAGGGTGAACAGCTTTACGTTCCTTGGCATACACATCACTGAGGATCTCACCTGGTCTGTACATATCGGTTATGTGGTGAAAAAGGAACAACAGCACCTCTTTCACATCAGATGGTCGAAGAAGTTTGGTATGGGCCCCAAAATCCTAAGAACTTCCTATAGGGACACAACTGAGAGCATCCCGACCGGCTGTATGACAGCCTGGTATGGGAACTGCACTTCCTTAAATCGCAGGACTCTATAGAGAGTGATGCAGACAGCCCAGTGCATCTGTAGATGTGAACTTCCCACTATTCAGGACATTTACAGAGACAGGTGCGTAAAAAGAGCCCGAAGGATCATTGGGGACCCGAGTCACCCCAACCACAAACTGTTCCAGCTGCTACCATCCAGGAAACTGTGCCGCAGCATAAAAGCCAGGACCGACAGGCTCCCGGACAGCTTTTTCCACCAGGCCATCTGTTATGGTCTGGTCCGGAGCCCGCATTCCGGGTCTTGATCTGGTCCCCAGACTCCGGGTCTTGCAGCCGTCCCTCCTGTCACCCTTAAGCCAAATAGGATCATCTTGGCTTAAAAAGGTGCACCTGTTGCCTATCAGCTGGCAGGTGGATATAAGGGACTCTGGGACTGAGTGTAGTTTGGGGGTGGGTGTTTCCCTCCTGTTTGTCTTGTATGAGCTGGTTTGCCATGTTCTGAGGTGTTTTGTCTGACTGGCTCTGGTTGTCCTGGCTTGGAGGGCCCATGGCTTCATCCCCAAGTTCTGTGAGTCAGCCTTGGAGTCACCCTGGACCAAGTTCCCTTCTGATCCCTTGCCTCTGTCGGGTAGCAGGCTGGACTGGTGTTGCCTGGTGGGGGGGACTCTGTCCCCTTCCTACCCCTCACCTCTGATGGGTTGTGCCTGCTACCTGCCCAGGTGTCCTGTGTCTTGCCTGGGAGGTGGCCCTGCCCAGAAGTTATGTGGCTGCCTAGGGGGGCTCTCCAGCCTGGCCATGAACTCTCTCTGAACCCCAGGATAACCTAGCATGCCCTGTCTCTTTCATATGCCCTGGTCTCCCCATCTGGTTCTATCCTTTAGTTATTCCTGTCCTGCCCCTAGTACTTCAGTGCCTGTGTCCTGCACTTGGGTCTGGCCTCCTGTCCCCTTGTGACACCATCAGACTGATTAATTCTTGCTGATACAATTATATTTCTATTGTATATTGGCTGTCCTATTGTACATACTATTTATTACAAGTTACTATAAATTGCACATTGCACATTCAGATGGAGATGTAATGCACAGTGTTTTACTCATGTATGTGAAGGATGTAAGTAATAAAGTCAATTCAATTCAATTATCTGTATATTTCTTATAGCATATTTCATGTACTGCTGTTGCAAAGCAACAGATTTTATGATGTATGTCAGTGATAACAAACCTGATTCTGATTCTAAACAAGATTCTGACTGTAAGAAATAGAAGCTGAAACAGACTATCTAATCCCCTTATATCAATGCTGTCATTCAGGAAGATAATAGTTAATCTTTTACTTTGGCACCATTTTGCAACATGATCCTTGTATCCCTTTATTCCCTTAGTATCCAAAAATCTATCAATATATTCAGCAACTGAGCCTTCACTGTTCTCTTGGGCAAAGAATTTCAATGACTTGCTGCCCTTTGGGTGAAGAAATGTCTTCTCAATCCTGAATGGTCAGTTCCACATGAGGAGAATGTGAGGCCTGTTTCTGGGCATTCCAGCCAGTGGAAACATAAACTCTGCACTAAATCTGTCAAGCTTTTGTTAGATCCTTTTGCTTTTGTGATCCAGAGGTTCTTTGGGAGTCAAGAATGGAGCATAAATATTATTGCTAGCAATTTCATTGTGTTAGATGAATCAACAACAGGGAAAGACAAAGGAAAAGGTAGTCCCAATAACAATTAACCTATAAAATAGTCAGATTCAAGTGGTGTAACACCTCTTTCTCAATAAAATAAGTTTTCAGAAAAATAAAGAAGCAATGTGCCATAATTACTGGAAAATTCTCTGTACAATGTATGCACAGACAGGATTACATAAAATTACAAGCAAGTATAGCAAAGTTAAACTACAAGAAAAATGCCAATTCTACAGCCCAATCCAACACTCTGTAAGAACTTAGTATATTTCAATGGGGGTCACCATTCATATTCTTCTGAATTCTGCTAATCTTTGGTTCAGTCTGTTTAATCTTCCCCTTGAATATGCTAAACATCTCAGGAGCTTTCTTTGCATTCCCTGTATCACAAAGTTTGATAGACAAGACCTGTAAACAATATTCCAAATGCAGTTTGTGCCCTATATAAGTTCATTCAGAAATAAAAGAGCTTTTTGATTAGTTGAGCTGTTTAAAAAGATAGAAGAACTAAATCTAAATCATGGAACTACACCTTCCCAGCACTCTAGGAGGTCTTCACAAGGACATCTTCGGTAATGGAAGGGGGAAGCTCACCAACATCTTCCATGATCCCAAAAGAATGAATGAAGTAAAAGGGAGATGAATTGTATTGCCACGCACTACCTGGAGACGAAGTTTCAATGTTTGCCTGGAAAGGTCTGAGACAACTGAGACAAAGTTAGGGGCACTATAGTAGTGTAGCGCTTAGCACGACACTATAATAGCCTGGGATGTCAGAGGTCAGAGTTCAATTCCGACGCTGTTTGTAAGAAACTGTTACTTTCCTCCCCATGAACATGTGGGTTTCCTCCCACATTCTAAAGACAGACTGGTTGGTGGGTTAATTGGTCATTGTAAATTGTCTTGTGATTAGACTAGGGTTAAATATGGTAGGTGAGTTGCTGGGTGGTGCAGCTCGTTGGACCAGAGGGGCTTAATAAACTCAGAATACTTTGCTGTAATACTGCTTGCTTCCACCAAGTGGCAACAGTGTACTTTGTAAATACCTTCATAAATTGTTCAGCGAGCAAGTTTATTATGTAATCAATGCTCAATGATATCTTGTCAGAGGTGGAAAGAAATTCACCTCCAATGGCTCATTACTTCTTAAAGAAAAAAATTATTATGTATTAGAAGTCAGCTGAGTAGAAGGACTCAGAGAAAAGGATAGCACATTAGACATTTGTAACATCCTGTTCACTAGAGTCACAGTGTGCTAAACGCTTCAAAACAGAGACTGTAGTAAGTTTGTGCACTGCACCTTCCGAGCCCAAAACAGACCAGAAAATGCTGGAAAATTTCAATTCTGAGGAGGTGCTTTTGTTTTGAAAAGTTATCTTTGTTTCAATTTGATGGTATCTGGTCTGCACTTTTTTTCTATATTACTTCAAATCTCCAGCATCTACAGTTTGCTTTGGTTTTCATTACCCTCTAGGTCAATGTGCCTTTGATAAAAGACTAGCTGGGAAAAAGGAAGAGAAGAGAAATTTGCTAGTGGAATCATCCTCTCATTTCACATGAGGAAATATTGATCAAGAAGAGGCTTCTAAAACGAATATTCCAGTTCACACAAAGATGTCATGGTAAGACATTGGAGTAGAATTTGGCCAGTCAGCCCATCGAGTTGATCCACTGCTAAATCGTGACTGGTTTGTTTTCCCTCTCAGCCCCATTCTTGTGACTTCACACCATAACCTTCAAGTTCATCTGTGAAACTGCTTAATTTCTGCCTGCAGAACATCTGCAGGCATCTTGACCTCTGCAAGGGACTGGCAGCTGTTGGTGGACCTCGAAAGGCAGCTGAAGTTCCCGAACCATATCGCAGCCACCACCCTGCGACCAGACACTGTCCTTGTGTCAGAGTCCACCAAGCAGGTGTTGATGCTGGAGCTGACAGTCCCATGGGAAGATCGCTTTGAAAGGAAGCTATCGAAGTACGCAGGACTGGTCAACAACTGTCAACAGGCTGGATGGAGAGCGAGCTGTCTCCCAGTGGAGGTTGGTTGTAGGGGATTCACTTGGATGATTGCTTCCTCTCTCTCCCTCTTTTTCTCGATGATGGGAGAGAGTTTGCTATTGATTCTTGAGTCAGAGAATTAAGACTAAATGTGATGCAGCAGATGATAACTTTGCAATCAGCAGGTTGTTTTGTTGGTCTCCCCTCTCACTGTGCTAAAGGGGTGACACCTCTCTGTCCCTTGTTAGGGAGAGAAAGAGGCTGTGGCATGTCGAATTACCAGGTAAACTATAGTTTTTTGGACTGCCGATCATTGTTTCTCGTTGGAGGCTTTGCTATTGCATGCTTGGTGGATGGTGGGTGCTGATGCTTCCTGCTGAAATACGTGGCGGAGGGAGGGGGGAGGGTTGATGCATTGCTGCTGCTGGGAGGGAGAGAGTGGGAACTTTGGTGTTCTAGCATTTTACTGTTATTCATTCTTTGTGTTTCTCTTCTGTTTCGTGGATGTCCGTGAAGAACAAGAATTTCAAGATGTGAAGTATACATTCTCTGATATTAAATGGAACCATTTAATTATATAAAATTAAATAAGTAGTTTAAAAAGCGTGGAAGAAATAGAGTTCATGAGTTTACTGTCCATTTAGAAATCTGATATGGAGGGGAAGATGCTGTTCGTGAAATGTTGACTCTGTGTCTTCAGGCTACTGTATCACCTCCTTGATGGTAGCAATGAAAAGTAGGCATGTCCTGGGTGATGGGAGTCCTTGATGATGCCTGCCTCTCCATGTCCATTCTATCCAGGCCTTTCAATATTCAGTAGTCTTCAATAAAACCCAATCCTAGTGGCCCCCCCTCAATTCTTATAAGCTCCATCACGTACAGGCCCTCATATGCTCTTTATACATGATTTTCTTTCATTCCCAGGATCATTCCAGTAAATGTCCTCCGTACTGTCTTCAATGCCAACACATCCTTCCTTAGTTATGGAGTGCAAAACTGTTCCAGGACTCCAAATATGGTCTGAGCAACATCTTTTAAAGCCTCAGCATTACATCCTTGCTTTTATATTCCAGTTCTTTCAAAATGAATGCTAGCATTGCATTTGCCTTCCTTACTACCAACCCAAACTGCAGGTTAAATTTTTGGGAATTCTGCACTAGGACTTCCAAGTCCCTTTGCACCTCCTATTTCTGAGCCCTCCTGGTTTCTTTTATAACGGTTTTCAGGTGTGGAATTTATCCACACTTTCTCTTCAGGATTTCACATACATTCAGTGTTACAGCGTTAAAGCACATAGTACAAATAGCTGAAGAGTTGAGGCAGTTGACAATTAGAGGAAGATGTTTAACCCCATGTTTGACCTAACACCATGGAGGTCACTTGAGCTTCAGAGTCTCTGGGCTAGATCAAGCTTGATTTGACCCATACCAACCAGTCAATAAGACAGCCCAGAATGAAGTTAGATTGCTGACAAGTTGACCCTTGAGGCATGTAGCAGAGTGTGGTGTGGTCAAGTTATCCTGAAAGTCCTTGACAGGGTAGGGGCACAGCTTTCCCTCTGGTTAATGCTGAAAGGGTCTTTTTTTTTTACAATAATTAGCTACCAATTCTTTAAAAGAATTTTAAAAATAAAAAGGAGGACCATTAAGGAACCAGAAGCATTAAAATAAAGCCAAAAAAAAACTAACCACTTCTTGTACATGCCTGCCGGCAGGAAACCACAATCAAATGGTGTCTCTGACACTTCACCTGGAAAAGTCTTAGGGAATTGCCGTAAACTAGTCAGTTATCTTTTTCCTATAGTGGGTGTGCGCAAGTCAAGAAGGATGTGTATAACAGGAGAATTATGAGGTTTAGATGAGATGTGAGGGGTAAATTTTCCACCACACACTGTGTGTTGGAAACTGGACTTACTGCCTAAGAAGGTGGTAAAATGAGTTAGACCATAAGACCGTTAGGCCAAGGAGCAGAATTAGCTCATTTGGCCCATCTAGTCTGCTCCCCCATTCAATCATGACTAATGCTTTTTCCCCTCCTCAGCCCCACTCCCTGGCTTTCTCCCCATAAATTTTGATGGTGTGGCCATTCAAGAGCCTATCAAACTTTGCCTTAAATACACCTAACAACCTGGCCTTCACAGCTGCCTGTGGTACCAAATTCAATACCCTCTGGTAAAAGAAATTACTCCGCATCTCTGTTTCAAATGGACGCCTCTCTATCCTGAGGCTGTGCCTTCTTCTCCTGAACTTCCCCACCATGGGAAACATATTTTTCACATCTACTCTGTATTGGCCTTTCAACATTCAAAAGGTTTCAATGAAATCCCCCCCTCATCCTTTTAAATTACAGCAGGTACAGGCCCAGAGCCATCAAACGTTCATCATATGATAACCCTTTGGTTATAGGTACTCCTGATTGAGTACTACTGGGGAAGCAACAGTGGTCGTGCCTCTGGCACAGAGTCCAGCCCTGTGGCTCAGAAGGGTAGGGAAAGGAAGAGGAAGGCAGTAGTGATAGGGGACTCTATAGTTAGGGGTCAGACAGGCCATTATGTGGACGCAGGAAAGAAACTTGGATGGTAGTTTGCCTCCCAGGTGCCAGGGTCTGGGATGTTTCAGATCGCGTCCAAGATATCCTGCTGTGGGAGGGAAAACAGCCAGAGGTTGTGGTAAATATTGGTACCAATGACATAGGTAAGAAAAGGGAAGAGGTGTGAAAAAAGACTACAGGGAGTAAGGAAGGAAGTTGAGAAGCAGGACCGCAAAGGTAGTAATCTCAGGATTACAGCCTGTGCCACGCGACAGTGAGAATAGGAATAGAATGAGGTGGAGGATAAATGTGTGGCAGAGGGATTGGAGCAGGGGGCAGGGATTCAGATTTTTGGATCATTGGGACCCCTTTTGGGGCAGGTGTGACCTGTACAAAAAGGACGGGTTGCACTTGAATCCCAGGGTGACCAATATCCTGGTGGGTAGGTTTGCTAAGGCTACTGGGGAGAGTTTAAACTAAAATTGTTGGGGGGTGGGAACCGAACTGGAGAGACTGGGGAAGAGGAGGTTGGCTCACAAATATAGAAAGCTTGTAGACAGTGTGAGAGGGAGGATAGGCAGGTGATAGAGAAGGGACGCGCTCTGACAGAAGGTTTGAGATGTGTCTATTTTAACGCAAGGCATGTTGTGAACAAAGCTGATGTGCTTAGAGCGTGGATCAGTACTTGGAGCTATGATGTGGTGGCCATTACAGAGACCTGGATGGCTCAGGGACTGGAATGGTTACTTCAAGTGCCGGGTTTTAGCTGTTTCAGAAAGGACAGATGGGAGGAAAAAGAGGTAGGGATGTGGCACTGGTGATCAGAGATAGTGTCACGGCTGCAGAAAAGGTGAACGCCATGGAGGGATTGTCTATGGAATCTGTGGGTGGAGGTTAGGAACAGGAAGGGGTCAATAACTTTACTGGGTGTTTTTTATAGGCCGCCCAATAGTAACAGGGATATTGAGGAGCAGATAGGGAAACAGATACTGGAAAGATGTAATAACAACAGAGTTGTCGTGATGGGAGTTTTTAATTTCCCAAATATCAATTGGCATCTCCCTCAAGCAAAGGGTTTAGATGGGGTGGAGTTTGTTAGGTGTGTGCAAGAAGGTTTCTTGACACAATATGTAGATAAGCCTACAAGAGGAGAGGCTGGACTTGATTTGGTATTGGGAAATGAACCTGCTCAGGTGTCAGATCTCTCAGTGGGAGAGCATTTTGGAGATAGTGAGCATAATTCTATCTCATTTACAATAGCATTGGAGAGAGATAGGAACAGGGAAGTTGGAAAAGCGTTTAATTGGAAACAGGGGAATTATGAGGCTATCAGGCAGGAAACTGGAAGTTTAAATTGGAAACAGATGGTCTCAGGGAAAAGTACAGAAGAAATGTGGCAAATGTTCAGGGGATATTTCTGTGGCATTCTGCATAGGTACGTTCAAATGAGACAGGGCAGTTATGGTAGGGTACAGGAACCGTGGTGTACAAAGGCTGTTATAAATCTAGTCACGATGAAAAGAAAAGCTTACAAAAGGTTCAGAGAGCTAGGTAATGTTAGAGATCTAGAAGATTATAAGGCTAATAGGAAGGTGCTTAAGAAGGAAATTAGGAGAGCCAGAAGGATTAAGGAAAACCCCAAGGCATTCTACAAGTATGTGAAGAGCAAGAGGATAAGACGTGAAAGAATAGGACATATCAAGTGTGACAGTGAGAAAGTGTGTATGAAACCAGAGGAAGTATCAGAGGTACTTAATGAATACTTTACTTCAGTATTCACTATGGGAAAGGATCTTGGTGATTGTAGTGATGACTTGCAGCAGACTGAAAAGCTTGAGCAAGTAGATATTAAGAAAGAAGATGTGCTGGAGCTTCTGGACAACATCAAGTTGGATAAGTCACTGGGACCGGATGAGATGTACCCCAGGCTACTGTGGGAGGTGAGGGAGGAGATTGCTGAGCCTCTAGAGATGATCATTGCATCATCAATGGAGACGGGAGAGGTTCCGGAGGATTGCAGGGTTGCGGATGTTGTTCCTTTATTCAAGCAAGGGAGTAGAGACTGCCCAGGAAATTATAGACCAGTGAGTCTTACTTCAGTGGTTGGTAAGTTGATGGAGAAGATCCTGAGAGGAAGGATTTATGAACATTTGGAGAGGTATAATATGATTAGGAATAGTCAGCATGGCTTTGTCAAGGGCAGGTCGTGCCTTAGGAGCCCGATTGAATTTTTTGAGGATGTGACTAAACACATTGATGAAGGAAGAGCAGTAGTGGTAGTGTATATGGATTTCAGCAAGGCATTTGATAAGGTACCCCATGCGAGGCTTACTGCGAAGGTAAGGAGCATGGGATCCAAGGGGACATTGCTTTGTGGATCCAGAACTGGCTTGCCCACAGAAGGCAAAGAGTGGTTGTAGACAGGTCATATTCTGCATGGAGGTCGGTGACCAGTGGTGTGCTTCAGGGATCTGTTCTGGGACCCTTACTCTTTGTGATTTTTATAAATGACCTGGATGAGGAAGTGGAGGAATGGGTTAGTAAGTTTGCTGATGACACAAAGGTTGGGGGTGTTGTGGATAGTGTGGAGGGCTGTCAGAGGTTATAGCAGGACATTGATAGGATGCAAAACTGGGCTGAGAAGTGGCAGATGGAGTTCAACTCAGATAAGTGTGAGGTGGTTCATTTTGGTAGGTCAAATATGATGGCAGAATATAATATTAATGGTAAGACTCTTGGCAGTGTGGAGGATCAGAGGGATCTTGGAGTCCAAGTCCATAGGGCACTCAAAGCAGCTGTGCAGGTTGACTCTGTGGTTAAGAAGTCGTAAGGTGTATTGGCCTTCATCAATCGTGGAATTGAATTTAGGAGCCAAGAGATAATTTTGCAACTATATAGGACCCTGGTCAGACCCCACTTGCTCAGTTCTGGTCGCCTCACTATAGGAAAGATGTGGAAACTATAGAAAGGGTACAGAGGGGAT
Organism: Hemitrygon akajei; assembly: GCF_048418815.1. Classification (NCBI taxonomy): domain Eukaryota; kingdom Metazoa; phylum Chordata; class Chondrichthyes; order Myliobatiformes; family Dasyatidae; genus Hemitrygon; species Hemitrygon akajei. Next base: position 59,387,054 of record NC_133137.1, read on the forward strand.
TTACAAGGATGTTGCCTGGATTGGGGAGAATGCCTTATGAGAATAGGTTGAGTGAACTCAGCCTTTTCTCTTTGGAGTAACAGAGGATGATAGGTGACCTGGTAGAGGTGTATAAGATGATGAGAGGCATTGATTGTGTGGAAAATCAGAGGCTTTTTCCCAGGGCTGAAATGGTTGCTACTAAAGGACACAGGTTTAAGGTGCTGGGGAGTAGGTGCAGAGGAGGTGTTAGGGGTAACTTTTTTTACTCACAGAGTGGTGAGTGCATCAAATGGGCTGCCGGCAATGGTGCTGGAGGCGGATATGATAGGGTCTTTTAAGAGACTTTTGGATAGGTACATGGAGCTTAGAAAAATAGAGGGCTATGGGTAACCCTAGTAATTTCTAAGGTAGGGACATGTTTGCCACAATTTTGTGGGCCAAAGGGCCTGTATTGTGCTGTAGGCTTTCTATGTTTCTATGTTTCTTTCATTCCCAGAACCATCCTTGTGAACCTCCTCTGCACCCTCTCCAATGCCAGCACATAAGGAGCCCAAAGCTGTTCAGAATGCTCAAGATGAGGCCTCACCAGTACCTTATAAAGCTTCAGCATGGCATCCCTGCTCTTGTATTCTAGACCTCTTGAAATGAATGACAACATTGGATTTGCCTTCCTCAACACTGCATGTTAGCCTTTAGGGTGTCTGCACAAGGACTCCCAAGTCCCTTTGCATCTCAGATGCTTGGATTTTTCTCCCTGTTTATTCTTATGATGTTTAAGAAACATGTAGACAAGAAACTAAACCACTAAGGCATGGAAGGCTATGGAGGTAAATGAGGTTAGTATTGATAAGCATGGACACAGTAGTCAGAAGGGCTTGCCTTTTGTGCTGTATCACTTTATACCTTCACGATTTACAACAGCTTCATGTAAGACTTGAACATATTTACTCCTTTCCAGTGATCTCCTTTTGCCACAGCCTGCATCAGTGTTGAGGATTCCTGGGACATGCTTATCGCTTTTCACCACCTGGGTGAATTTACCCTCCTGGTGGGACAGGTCACACCTACTCATCATTCCAGATGTAAAATATGATGTTATATGACAGACGGTGAAGTTATTTCTTCATTAGTGCATGGTATAGCTCTCCCACAGTTAGCACTTGTCCCCGGATAGTGAAGCCTCTGCAGAGTTGATTGGGGAGGCTGCGGGAGAGGATGAGCCTTTTTCCTACACATGCCAGATATTGGTTAATCCTGAGAATCCTGAGTTACGATTTAGGAGAATCACATGACTTGCTTGGCCAATTAAATCACAGTTAACTGCAAGTGAAAATAAAAAGAAACTACATGCACTCGAGATATAAAATTAAAAAAAGGAAAATACCCAGCAGAACAGGGAGTGTCTGTGGAAAGAGAAACAAAAGTTAATGCATCAGGGTGAAGACTCTTTGCTAGTAACTGAGAAAGAGAGAAGCCCAGTTAGTTTTTAGTAGCAGAGAACACGGGAGAGAAGGTTCACTAGGTTAATTCCGGGGATGGGTGGGTTGAAGTATGATGAGAGGTTGAGTAGATTGGGACTCTACTCATTGGAGTTCCGAAGAATGAGAGGCGATCTTATTGAAACATATAAGATTGCGAAGGGGCTTGATCGGGTGGATGCGGGGAGAATGTTCCCAATGATGGGTGAAACTAGGACTAGGGGGCATAATCTTAAAATAAGGGGATGCCGTTCCAGGACTGAGATGCGGAGAAATTTCTTCACTCAGAGGGTAGTGGGGCTGTGGAATTTACTGCCCCAGAGAGCTGTGGAAGCCACTACACTCAATAAATTCAAAACGGAGATAGACATTTTCCTGGATAAAAATGGCATTAGGGGATACGGTGAGCGAGCAGGTAAGTGGACATGAGGCTAGGTTTAGATCAGCCATGTGATCTCCTGGACCACTTTTCAATAGCCTGGATGGGTCGGAGAGGAATTTTCCAGATTTTTTCTCCTCAATTGGCAACTCGGTTTTTTTTCCCCGGGTGATCACATAGGTTTGGACGGGATGAATAATAAAATAAAATGGGCGGCATGGTGCCCTGTTGGTTGGCACTGTTGCCTTGTGGGATTCGGTGAAAACTAGAGTTAAGATTGGATCAGCCATGATCTTGTTGAATGGCAGAGCAGGCTTGAGGGGCCAATTGGCCTACTCCTGCTCCTATTTCTTATGTTCTTATGTTCTTATGTACATGTTACTTTGAATGTGGAGTCAAATATTAGCTGGAGTGGGTTGGGATGCTAGGTTTCTTTCCTAAAGGATGTTAATAAACCAGATATATTTTTATAATAACACACACAATATGCTGGAGGAAGTCAACAGGTCAAGCAGCATCTATGGAAAGGATTAAAGAGTTGATGTTTCAGGCCATCAGTTCGGGAAAAGAAGGGCGAAGGCATACCTTTCCAGTCCTGATGAAGAATTTCAGCCTGAAATGTTAACTCTTTATTTCTCTCCATAGATGCTGTTTGCCCTTCTGAGTTGTTCCAGCATTTTGTGTATATTACTCTAGATTTCCAGCATCTACAGAATCTCTTGTGTTTATGTTTTTATAATAATGTAGTTATTGTTATCATTGATGCCATAATATTTTATTCTAGAAAATGCTTGGAATGTAAATTCTCTGGTTGGAATGTTCCTAGATCATCAATCGAGGCCTTGTAATATCATACTAGTAGCATAATGACTAGTCTGCTTCCAAGGAATACACATTTTTTACTGAGAAAGAATACAGACAATGAATATCCTGAGACAGAGGTACAGCATATACCTCTCTCTTACCACAAGCCTGAGTTATTGAATTTTGTTTGAGATTCCCTTGCTATATAATTGCCCTAAAACTTCTTCTCACTTATCTTGGTCATTGCTGTGCCTGTCAATCATTACATAATTCCCAGCAACCTCCTCTTCCTCCGTACTGTATTACTCACATCGCTAAACACAAATATTAACATCACTGTTCAGCATCTTCTTTCACAACTCTGTGCAAGTTCCCCTACTTCCATAACTGCAACTTCCCCCAACTTCTGTTTGCATAAAATTTGATTGACTGGAATGCTAACTCTGGTTCTCCATTCTCCCTTCTCAGGTGCTGCCTGATCTGCTGAGTACTTCCAGCAGGTAATGTCTGCTCGAAGAATACAGAGTAAAATCGTCTTGTTATTCTCTGTAATCTCAAGGACAAGCACATCTATCACTGTACAATTAAGTCAGGAGTCAATCCTGGCTAGGTGAGGAGTACTGAGGTCAGGGGTACCAAGTGATAGAGCACTTGTCATCAGACTCGATGCATTCTTTAGTGTTGATAGGTATAAGTAAGCACTCTCATGGCCATCAGATTGGATCACTGCTTTGCATTTGTGGTCATGAAAGGTGGTGGATATTCAATAACAAATGCAAGGACAGGCTCCTTGGACATCACCATCCTCAGCAAAGTTAGAGTCAGCAGCTGAGTGCAAAAGAAGGGTCTGAAGTCATCCTCAGTCAATTGATTACGTGATGCTTGATATCCGTCTGTAATTATCATCTAATTCATCTCCGAGGATCATTACCCTGTTGTGGTGGAGAGGCTTGTGTGTTCCCGAGATCCTGAGAGTGATGCCGTCTGGACTTCAGTGATCTGGTGCTTTGCTCCTGCTAGGGCTCACTCGTGGTGGTAAGGTAAAGGGGAGGTTACAGGCAAAGAGCGATCCAACCAAGACCTCTACAGTCGAGCTAGTGTAAGCTGATGACACATCAGAACAACAGTGAAGGCGAAGGAAGACTAAAGCAGTCGTCTTGCCTGCCACGCCACTGAACCCTAACCCCAATTTGCCAAGAACTATGCGGTAGCTGCCTGTGCAATCGGCCTCCCCACATTAAACAAATTCACCCACAGGCCTTCTCCATTATGGGAATCTACAACCACTTCGAAGAACATAATACTGAACTCAAATAGTCTCACTGTTATTACATTGTTGATGTTGTTTTCTCCATCATTGTTGGCAGGGCTTGTCCGTGGACCTCTGTCAGTCTGCACAGCACACACTGGCATGCCTCTCACTCTCCAAGGGCAAGGTTGTGTATCACCGGTGGCAGAAGCAACCAGCCCGAGGCAACCAAGCATCTTAACACTCTGCTCTCAGAGATGATACAGCATAGGACTTTACTGGGATACCCACTGGTGGAAAGCAGACTGAAATCATAGAAGTCAATGCCCTTGTACCTAATCCTCAGCCTCTTACAGTATCAAGATAAAGGACTGGCGACTCAAGAGCCAAAATGAGTGTCGAATGATTTGGATTCTCTGCTCAAAGGGGCTGTGGTACTTAGTTACTCATGTAGATTGATAGGTTTTTGGTCATGAAGGGAATCAGGGACATTGGGTTGCTGTAGGAAAGTAGCACTGTAGTATTAGATCTCATTAAGTGACAGAGCAGTCACCAGGGGCAGAATGGTCTCCTTTTGCAGCTATTTCTATGTCTCTCCTTCATCTAAATCCATGCTGCCTTCTAACTTACGAGAAGACTGCACCTATTCCATCCCCATAGGTTTCCACCTTCTCCCTGTGACACGGCCATAGTGGGGTGTGTCAGGAATGGACAGGAGGAGGAGTATAGGAAACTGATACAGGACTTTGTGATATGGTGCAACTCAAACTACCTGCGTCTCAATATCACCAAGACCAAGGAGATGGTGGTGGACTTTAGGAGATCTAGGCCTCATATGGAGCCAGTGATCATTAATGGAGAATGTGTGGAGCAGGTTAAGACCTACAAATATCTGGGAGTACAGTTAGACGAGAAGCTAGACTGGACTGCCAACACAGATGCCTTGTGCAGGAAGGCACAGAGTCGACTGTACTTCCTAAGAAGGTTGGCGTCATTCAATGTCTGTAGTGAGATGCTGAAGATGTTCTATAGGTCAGTTGTGGAGAGCGCCCTCTTCTTTGTGGTGGCGTGTTGGGGAGGAAGCATTAAGAAGAGGGACGCCTCACGTCTTAATAAGCTGGTAAGGAAGGCGGGCTCTGTCGTGGGCAAAGTACTGGAGAGTTTAACATTGGTAGCTGAGCGAAGGGCGCTGAGTAGGCTACGGTCAATTATGGATAACTCTGAACATCCTCTACATAGCACCATCCAGAGACAGAGAAGCAGTTTCAGCGACAGGTTACTATCGATACAATGCTCCTCAGACAGGATGAAGAGGTCAATACTCCCCAATGCCATTAGGCTTTACAATTCTACCGCCAGGACTTAAGAACTTTTTAAAAGCTATTATTAATGCTTTTTGAGATAGTGATTTAGATGCATATCATATTTTTTACTGAGTTAAGTATTGTATGTAATTAGTTTTGCTACAACAAGTGTATGGGACATTGGAAAAAAAGTTGAATTTCCCCATGGGGATGAATAAAGTATCTATCTATCTATCTATCTATATGGGCTTCCTCTAGGTGATCTGGTTTCCTCCCACATCTAAAAGATGTACAGGTCACACATTATACTGAACTCATGTCTTGGAGCAACTGGTTGCAGTAAAAGCCTTAGGATCAAGAGAAGCATCTTGAAATGACAATGAAAACCATCAAAGAATCACAGAATCTTTATGGCAACCAAGAGAGATCAACTCAACATTAATGTGCACGTAGTTGACAATCATCATAACCAGCATGGCTGATGTTCTTCCTAATTAATGTTCCAATGTACATGATCAAAGAATGGCTGGGAAGTTGCAAAATGCCAGTGCTAATATCAAACAAGTGGTTTACATTGAGTAACGTTATCTGCTTGCTTTAATTAATTGTGTGTTTACCAGTCTCTAGTCAGTATGGTAGCCAGCTCATTCCACTATATATAGATGCCTGTGTTAGACCATGAGAACATATGATATCAGAGCAAAATTAGTCCATTAAACCCATTAACCCTTCTCCAGCATTCAATCATACCTGAGTTTCTTTTCAACCTCATTTTCTTGACTTCTCTCCATAAACTTTAACCCCCTTACCAATCAAGAATCTATCAATCTCTGTCTTAACTATACCCAATGACTTGGACTCCACTGCCTTCTATGGAAAGAAATTCTATAGATTCATCTTTCTCTGGCTGAATACATTCCTCCTCATCTCAGTTTTAAAATATGTCAGTCTAAGATTAAAGCCCTCTGGTCATAATCCCCCTTACTAGTGAAAATATCCTCTCCACATCCACTCAATTGAGGCCTTTCAGTATTCAGTTGGTTTTGATGAGATTTCATCGAGTACAGGCCCAGAGCAACCAAATTAAACTTATCATTCCCAGGATCACTCTTGTAAATCTCTTCTGGACTATCTCCAGGACCAACACACACTTCCTTCGATATGTGGCCCAAACCTACTTACAATATTCCATCCTGTCCCCAGATTCTATAATCCCCAAAGCGGGCACTTTGGCATTCCAATTTGCCATGCCATCATTTGCTTGTTTCCACCAGATTGCTCAATATTCAAGACAGAATTATGGAAATTTCAATACCTAACTGCGAACACAGTATCTTCTTCAATAAAGACCACAGGAAGTTTAATATAAGAAAAATGGCTTGGTTTTGTTTTAGGTAAGAGGAACAGAATTTGGGGTATTTTTTTGCTGCAGGAGCAAGATGCAAAGGATTAGTGGCCATAGAACCTGGAACAGTACAGCACAGGAACAGGCCCTGTGGCCCACAATGTTGTGCCAAACCAGCTAAAAAGCAAATCAAAACCCCCAAACATAAATCCTTCCTACCTACATAATTCCATACCCCTCCATTTTCCTCACATCCATGAGCCTATCTAAACATCTCTTAAAACCCTCCAATGCATTTGCCTCTACCACCATACCAGCTTTCACATTCTAGGCATCCGCAACTCTCTGAGTAAAATACTTATACCTCACATCCCCTTTGAACCTCTCCCCTCTCACCTTCAATTCATGCCCTTTGGTATTAGACATTTCAACCCTGGGAAACAGATACTCCCTGTCTATTCTATCTATGTCTCTCATAATCTATAAAACCTCCATCAGATCTTCCCTCAGTCTCTGCCACTCCAGAGAAAACAAAACAGATTTATCCAGCTTCTGAAGATAGCACACACACTTTAAACCAGACAGCATCCTGGTAAACCTCTTCTGAACCCTCTCCGAAGCCTCAACATCATTTCTATAGTGGGGTGATCAGAACTGTACACAATACTCCAGATGTGACCTAACCAGAGTTTTATGAAGTTCCAACATAGCCTATTGACTTTTGAACTCAATGTCTCAACTACTATCTCGCACTGTATTCTTTGCCAGTCTTCTACAATATCCACAACTCCACCAATCTTGGGATCATCCGCAGACTTACAAACCCACCCATCTATGTTTTCATCCAGGTCATCTACATACATTACCAACAGCAGAGCACCCCGCACAGATCCCTGCAGAGTACCACTAATTACTGACATCTAGCTGGAATAACTTCCTTCAACCACTACCCTCTGTCTTCGATGCACAAGCCAGTTCTGAATCCAACCTGCCAGTTTGCCGTGGACCCCTTGCATCCTAATCATCAGGATTAGCCTCACATGAGGGACTCTGTCATTAGCCTTACTAAAATCCATGCAGACAAATCCACTGCCCTACCCTCAATCTCCCTCGTCACCTTGTCAAAAAACTCAGTCAAGTTGTCAAGACATGACCTGCCCCACACAAAGCCACAATGACTCATCCTAATTAGGCCATGGGTTTCTAAATGCTCATATATCCTATCCCTAAGAATACTCTCCAGTAATTTCCCTACAACTGATGTGAGAGTCACCAGTCTATAGTTTCCTGGATTTTCCCTTGTTTCCTTCTTAAATAGATGTACAACTTCAGCCACTCGCCAGTTCTCCAGGACTTCACCTGTGCCTAGAGAGGACATGAGGATACTGGCTAAGGCCCCAGCCATCTTGTCTTTTGCCTCCTTCAATAACCTGGGGTAAACCTCATCAGACCCTGGGGTCTTATCCAACCTTAATACATATTAGGAGGCCCACCACTTCTTTCTCCTTGAATTCTAAATGCCCTAACATATTTATACACTCAGCACTGATCTCCTGGCCTTCCATATCCTTTTCCTTAGTAAATACTGAAGTAAAGTACTTATTAAGTGCCTCACACACATTCTCTGCATCCAAGCAAATGCTCCCCCCTTTATCCTTGAGTGGTCGTACCATCTCCCCAGTTATCCTCTTGCTCTTGATGAATGTACGGAACGCCTTGGGGTTCACATTGATCCTACTTGCCAAGGACTTTTCATGGCCCCTCCTGGCTTCTTAATTCCCTTCTTTAGTTCTTTTCTTGCTTCTGTATACTCCTCATGTGCTATGTTTGATCCCAAATTCCAAAGCTTTACATATTCTTCCTTTTTCTTCCTAACTTAATTCATCACCTCTCCAGACATCTAAGGTTCTCTTCACTTTCCATCCCCATTCTTCCTTCTAACAGGAACATACCTTTTGAAGTCTGATGTGGACTTGCCAGAAAAAAGGTGTTCCAATTAACTCTTCTCAGTTCCTGCCCAATATGCTCATAAATTGCCCTCCTCCAATTTAAAGCTCTCCCACAAGGACCGTACCTCTCCCACAAGGAGTTGTGGTCACCGTTCCCTAACTGATCACTCACTGAAAGGTTAGTGACCTGGCCAGGCTCATTACCAACACCAGGTCCAATTCTTTTGTTTCCATCGCATCTGTGCTCAGCATGAGGCTTTTCATTCCAGAACTACTGAGGTGTCCTCCTTCTTCAAAGAAAGAGGCTTTCCTTCCATCACCATCAATGCTGCCCTCACCCTCATCTCTTCTACTTTACATACATCTGCTCTCACTCCATCCTCCCACCACCCCAACAGGGATAGGGTTCCTCTTGTCCTCACCTACCACCCAACTAGCCTTTGCATCCAGTACATAATTTTCCATAACTTCCACCATCTCCAACAGGATCCCACCACCAAGCAAATCTTTCCCTCACTTCCCACAACTTTCCGCTTTCTACAGGGTTCACTCCCTATTGCACCCTTCCTATTCCTGAGTTCCCCCCAAATAGACTCAGTCTGACCCTCCATTGCTTCTCCCGAATGCAGTTGTGTTATTGTCCCTGATTATTGTCCTTCCCCCTTTACCTCCTTCTCTGTCTTCTCTAAAGTTTTAAAAACCTGGTACATTAATCATCCATTCCTGCCCTTCTCGCAACCAAGTTTCAGTGTTGTCACAACTTCGTATTTCCATGTACTGATCCATGCTCTACGTGGTGCTGGGTGAATGGAAGCAAAATGGCAGGATGAACACTGCCTCCCCATTGCCCATTTGTTAAATAGAAGCAGATGGTTGATAAGTTCCATTGGAGTTTCTCCTCCACTTTCTCAGCTGGTTCTTTCTGCCCAGGCAGACGAAAATCTCACCCAGGGCATTAGCCATGTGACTTTTTGTACATAAATCTGACTTCTAACCTTGTGAGTTTTGTAAGATGAAATAGAACCACTCGACCTCAGGAAAAGTAATAATGTGTCCTATTGCAAGACAAATGGTTCAATAAATTATGCATCAAACTGTCCACTTTTTATGATATTGACTGTGGCAATATTGAAGCTTATGCATAAAGGATTGTATACTTACAGCTCTATTGCTCAGAGCTTGTTTGGACTTGATGGAAGCTCTGGGGACAAACGTACACGTTTGTTTTGCATTGACCTTTCGTGTTTAGTAATGTTGATTTAATGATGCTTTTGTTCACTCTCAATCACATGTTTGTGCTTTGAGCAGAAAGGATTTAGCAGGAATTGTTTGCATTTATACATTGCCATTAATGTGCTAAGACATTCTAAGGCACTTCACTGGGGTGCTATCAAACACAAAGTTCAAAGAAAATGTATTATCAAAGTACATATATGTCACCACATACAACCCTGAGCATTTTCTTGCAGGCATCATCAATAAATCCATCATAGACTGATAACCATAATATAATCAGTGAAACACTGCACCAACTTGGGTGTTCAACCAGTGTGCAAAAGACAACAAACTCCAAATACAGAAATAAATGATAATAAAAATAAATAAATCATATTGAGAACATGAGATGATGAGCCTCTGAAAGTGAGTCCATTGCTGTGGGAACATTTCCATGATGGGGCAAGTGAAGTTGAGTGAAGTTATCCCCTTTGGTTCAAGAGCCTGATGGTTGAGGATCAATAATTGTTCCTGAACCTGGTAGCGTGAGTCTTGATGCTCCTGTACCTTCTTCCTGATGGCAGCAGTGGGAAGAGAGCATGTTCTGGGTGGTGGGGGTCCCTGATGATGAACGTGGCTTTCCTGTGACAACACTTTGTGTAGATGTGCTCAATAGTGGGGAGGGCTTTACCCCTGATGGACTGATCCATATTTACCACTTTCTGTAGGATTTTCAATTCAAGGTCATAGGTGTTTTCGTACCAGGGCATGATGCAGCCAGTCAATATACACTCCACCACTCATCTGAAGAAGTTTGTTGAAGTTTTAGATGTCATGACAAATCTTTGCAAACTCCTAAGGAAGTAGAGGGGCTTTCCTGTTTTCTTCATAATTGCACTTTTGTGCTGGGCCTGGGACAAGCCCTCCATAATAATAACCTGAGGAATTTAAAGTTGCTAACCTTCTCCAACTCAGATCCTCCAATGACAGTTGCCTCATGGACCTCTGGTTTCCTTCTCCTGAAGTCAATAATCAGCTTCTTGGTCATGCTGACAAAATGGAACAGATAAACATCCATTCAAACAGATAGACTGACTAAGAAGTACTTTGAAGAAAAGGGGGTAGAAAGATATCAGAAGAGATTGCCGTCAGCTCATAGCGGTGGATTTTCTCAAGGAAGCCACTCAGCTGAGAGATTTATAGGAATACAGTGAAACAGAGAAGCACAGCCTCAGATGAATTTGAAAATAAAGATGAAAATGGGAAAATTTGACTTTTTTGGAGGCTTCCTACATTTCTCAGTGGTGGCTGTGGAATTCAAAGGCTTGTGCTGTGGCACACAACTTCCAGCCAGGAGGCCTGGCAGGCTTCCTTGTGAATTGACCATGACCAGAAAGATGCAGAGATGCCATTCAGTACAGGACAAAATGCTCGGAGGAGAGAGGGAGAAGAGCTCTCCATTCCTACAGTGAATGAAATCCTAGGCGGTTCTGAGGGAAATCTGAAAAGCAATGCAGGCTCAAACTGGGCCAGGCTACTGATTGCTGAGGTGAACACATTCTATCATTTTCAGAACAAAGTTCAATACAGCACAGGAATAGTCCCTTCAGCCCATGATATTGCATTGGACTAGGTAAAATAGTAAAACCTAATCCAATCTCACCTGGAATACTGTGAAATGTTTTGGTCCTCTTGCTTAAAAAAAGACATTGGAGGCAGTCCAAAAGAAATTCACCATGGATAATTCCTGGGATAAGGGGATTGTGCTGCAAAGAGATATTAAATATCTTAGGCCTATATTCTTTGGAGTTGAGAAGAATGAGAGTTGGCCTTATTCAAACATATCAGATCCTCAGGGGACTTGCAATGTTTCCACTGGTGGGAGAGTCTCGAACCACAGAATATAACTACAAGATAAGAGGACAACCATTTGAAGCTGAAGGACATAGAAATGATTTCTTCCAGAGATGAAGCTCTAGAATTCTTTACACAGGCAGGTGGTGGAAGCTGGATCACGAGAAGAATTTAAAGTGGAGGTTGATAAATAGTTGATAGACTGAGGAATAGGGGATACAGAGAAATGGCACCATAGAGGAGTTGAGGCCAGGGGTAGATCAGCCTAGATTGTGTTAAATAGAGGGACAGTCTTGATGTCATGTTCTTATTCCCAATTGCTTGTGTAGAAGTTCTGAAATAACTCTCAGAATCTACTGCAATGCTTCAATGCAAAACCTTTAGTCCTGAAATGTCTTTATCCACAGATGCCTGACCTGTTGAATATTTGCAGCATTTTCTGTTTCATTTTGGAATTCCAGCATCTGTGACACTTTGTTTTTGGTTTTTTTTTTTGCAAGCTCAAAACAAGGAAACAGACTGTACTTTGCAAAAGTTTGGAAACTATTTAGAAACCAGATCAAATTCTTCAGTTGTGGTTTTAACTGATGCTTCGTTCATGAAAGAGTTCCAATTTAAATACAAACTTTACAAAGATAATGTTGCTGCTAAATTAACCACAAGAGCTAACCATGGTCGGGCAATAACAAAAGGACATACTATATATATGTATATAGATATATTTCCACAGGCGTAATGTCACACAAACACAATATCAATTGATTTTTTGGTGACCTTTTAAAAAAATCTACAAAAACGCTGATTAATTTTTGTTTTGTCAGTTGAGTTGTAAACTATTACAAGTATAACAGATTGAATGTCATTGTCAGCCAGGTGGTATATCACTTCTCATGAGATGACCATAACTCATTTCCCAGTTTCTCATTTGAGACTTCTCTCATCAAGTTGCACAAGTAATGATATCTATCATTTCTTTTGACATACCTGCTTTTTTATATATAAAAGCAATTTGATGGAGATAAAGCAACTCATAAAACAAGAGGGGAAGGCCAAGTGAGCCCCAAAAACTGATAGGAGACAAGGTCTTCAAAGTACGTGCAAAGGAAGTAAACTGAAGATCTTGTTGGGGGTTTTGAGATATTACACACTTCAACTTGCGATAGGATCTAGGTGCGACAAAGTTGACAAACATCTCAAGAAATCAGCTGTAAAGTCCAGGTGATATTACACTTGAGATGGAAACTATAGTCTACTATTCCAGCCAATGCAGCCTGGAAATTTATAGGCTTCACAGACTGTGATCTTAAAAGCCAAAATACTCAGCCCATGTTCTGTTGAGGTCATAGGATCACAACGTAAGAACTTCACCTTCTTTTTCTTAAAACAGAAAATTTTACTGCAAAAGGCTCAATAATATTTTGTAATATTTACTGGGTGATTCAGTACTGTGAACATTGGATGGATATTTTCCCTTCATATAAGTAGATCCAACAATGAATCACATAATCCTAAGGTGAATGTCGCCTTGACAGAATCTCAAGCATTTTATAAAAACCTTTCTCTTAATATTACTGGCCTCACTCTGACCAATGGCACATTCTATGACTGCTAGAAATTAAAATAGCCAAATTGCACAGAGAAAGCTCCCATTAGCAACAGAAGGGGTTCAGCCCAAAACATTAAGTCTTTATTCCTCTCCATAGATGCTGTCTGACCTGCTGAGTTCTTCCAGCATTTACTCTGCATGTTACATGTTACTCTGCAAGTGCATGTTACTCTGGATTTCCAGCATCTGCAGGAATCTCGTGTGTTTATAAATAACCTATCTGTTTGTTTTTTTAAAATTTCTATTACAACTATGTGGCAAGGTGGGAAAGCAGAAGAAAATGTGTCCATTGGAAGGAAAGAAAGGGAAATTGTAATTGTTAAGCATTGAATGAATGCATATGCCAACTATAAGATTGGAGTTTGTGGAAGAAAATTCTGAGGAAAGGAGGTTCACAGTTTTGTGGATTGATGTATGTTGATGTTTGTTGGCCTAGGGGAAGGCATGTTATGCATCTAAAACATGGCATTTGGCCTCTACAATGTAGGGTTCAATAGAACCATGGTTGTCAGCAGGTTTATTTGATGATGGTATTTTGGTCAGAAATTACAACCATGGTTAAAAGATTTTGTATCTATTGCAGGAGAAATAATAGGAAACTAAACGTCTAATGATAGAGTGGAGCTTAATGTAATTAATGTCACAAAAGAAAAAGTTCTGGAAGAATTAAGAGAACTAAAAGGCAACAAAGGATACAGTAGACATCTACACAATAACAGATGATTTAGTGATGATCTTCTTTGATTGATGAGATTTTAAACCATTCCTAGCAGATTATAAGGAAGTAAACCAAGCACTGGCATTCATGTAAGGAAAGGGAGATGTCCAGATTTAAAGACCAGTTAAATGGAAAATAGTTGCCAGTGAAAGGCTGGAGTTGATTATTAACATTGTAATAGTGAGGCACTTAGAAATCATGATATAACTAGCAATTAATTTTTCGGAAAGGGAAGTCACATTTGGCAAATATGGTGTAATAAGCAGGACAGATCAGGAGAGCCCAATTCAATGTGATATTTCTGCGTTTACAAACATTACAGAAGTTTGTTAATCATAATCAATAATAATTATTGTCATATAAGACCCCAGGTCCATAAGATATTTGGCCCATTGAGTCTGTGCCACCATTTCTTCATGGCTGATCCATTTTTCCAATCTCCTGCCTTCTCCTCATATCCCTTCATGCCCCGACTAATCAAGAATCTATCAACCTGAGCCTTAAATATACACAATGAATTGGCCTCCACAGCCACCTGTAGCAATGAATTCCACAGATACACCACTGTCTGGCTAAAGAAATTAATTTATTTATTGAGACACACTGTGAAATAGGCCCTTCCAGCCCTTTGAGTCACGCTGCCCAGAAATCCCCTGATTTAATCCAGCCTAATCACAGGACAATTTACAATGTCCACTTAACTTACCAACCGGTGGGTCTTTGGGCTGTGAGAGGAAACTGGAGCATCCAGAGGAAACCCATGTGGTCATGGGGTGAAAGTACAAACTCCAGCAGGAATTAAAACCAGGTCACCCATACAGTTATGTGTTGTGCTAACCACTATGCTACAGTAGCACCCTAAATCTTCCTCATCATCATTTTAAAAGGATGCCCCTCTATTCTGAGGCTGTGTCCTCTGGTCTTAGACTCCCCCATCTGAAGTACAGTGAAAACCCTTTGTTTTGCATGTCATCCTTATAGATAATTTCACCACATTAGTACATCAAGGTAGTACATGGGAAGGGCAATGGCAAAATACAGAACATACATTCAGTGGCCAGTTTATTACTCCTGTGCTAATAAAGTGGCCACCAAGTACATGTTCATCATCTTCTGCTGTTGTAACCCATCCACTTCAAGGTTCAACATGTTGTGCATTCAGAGATACTCTTCTACACACCACTGTTGCAACACATGGTTATTTGAGTTACTGTCACCTTCCTGTCACCTTGAACCAATCTGGCCATTCTCCCCTGACCTCCTTCATTAACAAGGCACTTTTGCCTACAGAACTGCCACTCACTGGAGGTTTTTTTTTCAGTTGCTCGAACCATTCTCTGTAAACCCTAGAGACTATTGTGTGTGAAAATCCCAAGAGATCAGTAGTCTCTGAAATACTCAAACCACCTCGTCTGTCTCCAATAATCATTCCATGGTCAAAGCCACTTAGATCACATTTCTTCCCCATTCTGTTATTTGGTCGGAACAACTCTTGACCATGTTTGCGTGCTTTTATGCATGGAGTTGCTGCCATATGATTTGCTGTTTAGACATTTGCATTAATGATCAGGTATACAAGTGTATCTAATAAAGTGGCCACTGACTGCAGAATTACAGTTACAGAGAAAGTGCAGTGGGGGCAAACAATAAAACACAAGACCATGATTAGGTAAATTGTGAGGTGAATACTCAATCCTGCCATACAAGCGGTCAGTTCAATAATCTTATAACAGCAGGGGCAGTGGACTAAAGTGCTGGATCAAGCCTGCATGTCTCAGAGAGAATAGCCATTGACATCTTCCTCATAGGTGAACCAGTCTCCAACTTATGCTATTGCCTACTGAAACAGAAAAGTTGGAGGTCAGATCTTGCTGGCAGTTTCTGCAAACCTGTTTTGAAAATTTGTTCCGGGTGGCAATTAAAATGAGAGTCCATTTCTAATCTTCAGAAATCCAGTTAGGCTCCTGGTCATCGCCACTGGGTGAAGACTCACCAAAGCAACAGGTGGATGTAACTGTAAGCAGGCTGACATTATAAATTTCAGACTTATATGGAAAAGATGAAGTACCAAAGTCACCAAGGATTGATAAACGTCTGGCAGAAAACTGAGTATTTCTGTGAAACATGGCACTAATGGTTGCTTAAGAGATGAAAATAGGAACTTAGGAGAGCCACTGCATCTGTGCAAGTGCCAAGACTCTATTTTAAATTTCCAATTTGTTGGCCTGTCTGACATTTTCCTGGATTTTAGCCATAGATTGAAATATAAAGAATACATCAGTGATGAGAAAGCTGTCAGGATAAATTAAATCATTAATTTGTTGTTTGAGTGTTTATTTTTTGAATTGGGTTATAAGCAATGAATAAAAAGAAGATGGTAATGTACTTGTGATATGTAAATAATATATGCTAAAGTCCAAATGCAAGAGAGAAAATTGCAATCAAATGAATCTCATCATGCATCCCTACCATTATTCAATAGATAATAATATTCTTTGGGGTTAGCTAAATGGAAATATAATCATCTCTAATGAGGGAATATTTTCAATGCCTTCTCAAAATACTCATGTTAATGACTAAAGTGTTTCATCCAGGAGTGCTAACTCTGTAAGTATTACACTGAAAATAGCTCATTTCATTCTGTTAAACTGTACTGCAGACCTTCCAACTCAATTCCGAAACTGTCTTTTCCTGACCTTTACGTTAGCTGCTTGTTTTATTGACTCAATGCAAATGATGGGCACACTGGAAAAAAAACACATGCACAAATCTCTACTCATTTGATAGCTTGTTTCCAAAATGCATTGGCTCATTTACGGCTGGAAATTACAACTAATCACATTTTTAATGAAGACCCCACTGCTTCACAAATCCAAAAGGGCTGCATTATGATGCTGAGCAATTATTTTCCTTGGACCTTATCACTTTCTGCTGACAATTTGAAGAGACTTTTAAGGACTAAAAAATGTTTGGCTGCAGGCTTTACTTGAATTCCTTTCAATTTCAGCTCTGTTGTACATTTTATAGAAAAAGAAGCAAATCTAATTTTAATAAGGAAACAATTTTTTGAGCAATGATTGCTGAAAAACTACAAATTTTATCCAGAGAAGGATTGTGATATTCCAGGCATACATGTATAGCCTAGGATATCTTCTGTTATTTAATATACAATTGAGTCCCTACTGAGCATTTTAATCACAAACTGTAACAACAGAACCAGTGTGGCAGATGGTGCAATCACCACAATATTGGCATTTCTTTGTCAAAAGTTCTCTGAATAATTTGGGATTTTGATGATACGGATGAGGGAAAAATATTTTCACCATCCGGAGAGTCAGTAATGAGAAAGTAAAGATTTTAAACTCTTGTCAAAAAAGGACAAGGTAATTAAGAAGAAGCATATACTTATAAAGCATTACAGCATAGAAACAGCCACTTCAGCCCATCTATTATTCTGCCTAAGAACCATCATTCTGCCTCTGGACCATATCTCTCCATACCAGTCCCATCCATCTCGTATCCAAACTTCTCTTAAATGTTGAAATCAAAACTGCATTCACCATTTCTGCTGGCAGCTCATTCCATGCTCTTACCATTCTCTGAGTGAAGAAGTTCCCCCTCATGTTTCCATTGAACATTTCATCTTTCACCCTTAACCGATGAAGGTCTTGGATGATGTAGGTCCTTAATGATGGACACTGCCTTTTTGAGATATAAAGCTGACAAATAAAGCAAGACTTGTATTATATAATCCCATGACATTTTCTCTTTCTAATATTCTTATTAATTTACATATAAGAATACAGAGTACAAGAAAAAAATATGTCAATACATTATACTAAATCGCATATAAAGACTCCTTACCCTATATTCATACAGATTAATTAACTCGTAACATTGAAATATAGTGATTTTATTATATTTTCCTCAGTGGAAAAAGCCTGCTTGCATTTATCCTATCTATACCCCTATAATTTTGTATACCTTAAAAGAGATCATTTTTAAGCAGCAGATCATTATAGCCTGCAATGCACTGCCTAAGGGAACCAGATTTGGGAATAAGTTTCAAAAGGGAATTAGTTAAGGAAATTTTTCTGCCATTATGGGGAGAGAGCAGGTGAGTACAACAATGGAATCAAAATTTGAATCACATTTAATATCACTGCATATGTCATAAAATATTTTGTTTTGAGGCAGACATACATTGCAATACAATTTTAAAATATATAAATTACAATAAGAAATATATATTAAAATGTTTAAATTAAATGAGTAGAGCAAGAAGAGAGTAGTAAAAGGAAAAATAGTGAGGTAGTGTACATGTACATTGTCCATTCAGAAAATTGATGGTGATGGGGAAGAAGTTGTTCCTAAAATGTTGAGTGTGTGTCTTCAGGCTCCTGTATCTCCTCCTTGATGGTAGAAATGAGAAGAAGCCATGTCTTGGATGATGTAGGTCCTTAATGATGGACACTGCCTTTTTGAGATATAAAGCTGACAAATAAAGCAAGACTTGTATTATATAATCCCATGACATTTTCTCTTTCTAATATTTTTATTAATTTACATATTAAGAATACAGAGTACAAGAAAAAAATATGTCAATACATTATACTAAATCACATATAAAGACTCCTTACCCTATATTCATACAGATTAATTAACTGGTAACATTGAAATATAGTGATTTTATTATATTAAAAAAATCTAACCCGCAACCAAGACCGAAGCTGATTAGTAAAGAAAAAAAAGGAGAAAAAAATCTGTCATTATCTGTGCTTTAACAGCAAATCAAAGGTTTTGAAAATAATTCAGAAAAGGTCCCCACAATGTTTGAAAGTCTTGAATAGATTCAGAGATTGAACATTGAATCTTCTCTAAATTTAAACATGACATCACATCATGTAACCATTGGCTGTGAATAGGAGGGTCTGTGGCGACCCACTTCCCAGCGCACTCGAACCGGCTCACAAAGCGGCGCGCACCGGCATTGAGGCCAGTCCCAAACAGGGCACCAAGCCCGTCCCGCGCTCAGGCTTTTCCCCTTGCTGGTGAAGCAGGCTTGGCGCTCTCTTTGGGACCGGCCTCAATGCCGGCGCGCGCCACTTTGTGAGCCGGTTTGAGTGTGCTGGGAAGTGGGTCGCCACAGGGCCACATCTTTCCATTTATCCCATGACTTCTTACTTTACTGCAGCCAAGGGAGAAAGAATTAC
The DNA here is from genome assembly GCF_048418815.1 of Hemitrygon akajei. Taxonomy (NCBI): domain Eukaryota; kingdom Metazoa; phylum Chordata; class Chondrichthyes; order Myliobatiformes; family Dasyatidae; genus Hemitrygon; species Hemitrygon akajei. Next base: position 59,406,150 of record NC_133137.1, read on the forward strand.
TTAAATAAAAGCATTTATCTGTTCTAATTAAAAAATAAATAGAAACAATTAGATCAGGTAGCAAATGTTGAAAGAGTAACAGTTACCATTTCAGATCAGATTTTATCTGAGCTCTCTATTTTCTTAGCCTTAGTTGAAATAATTGTAAACATAAGCATTTAATTTTGAGATGTATACAGAAAATCACTTCATATTTTCCACAGAAAGACAGGTAAGCTTCCTAGTGAGTTCTGGTTTCCAACAATGTGTTAAAGCATAAAGAATAATGGGATTATTCCTTTGTTTACACAGCCTGAGTGGTAAAGTAGGTAAACGCTTCACATGACTGCTATTGAATTAATATATGAAAAGTGGGAAAGTTTTGTAAAGAGCAAGCAATTGTCCCATCAGATTACCACTCAGGCCAATATCTGCTCCTCTTTCTCATACAGTTCACAGCAGGGTATTTGTTGTGGTACAATTAAGTTAGCTCAACGCCCACAGTATATGGTTGGTAATTAATATAAAAATATAATTAGCTGGTTTTTTCAGTCAGATCTGTACCAGAAGGACTTTAACATAGATAGGTAGGTAGTAATATGCATGCAGATGTGAAGATTTGGGATAAGCTATTGGTGATCCTGGAAACATCTGGAAATGATTGGATTAAAGTCAGACATCTTAGGTCATGGTGATCAGAGAGAGATACACCATAGAAACAGAACCTTTGGCCAACCATTACACACTGATTAACACTAATCCCATTTCTTCTCCCCATATTCCCTTCAATTGTCCTCAGATTCTGCCACACAGTATCACACCGGTGAATTTTATGGAGACCAATCAACCTGGATCTATTTGAATGTGGGAGGATACAGGAACACATGGTTAAAAAAGCCATGTAGAATATTCAGCTCCACACAAGCAGCCAAAGTCAGGGTTGAACCCCGATCACTGGAGCTGTGAGATGGCAGTTCCACCAAATGTGTCACCCATATCTTGCACTGATTCTCGACAGTTCAGCAGGTGCCCCATTCCAGGTGTGTTTTTTATTCAGGATAAGTCTGGCATTCCGTGGGTTGTGATCACCATGGCTTCACCAGAAGTACAACTGGAAGTGCCTGCACAGGAGTGGGAGTGAACCAGATTCGCTCAGAACTGGCCATCATAAACATATCTTTGCTGCATATGCCCTCGACTGTGCATAGCTTCATGCTCTTTACTACCCATTAAAGAAAAAGGATGTGGAATACAAACCCTTGTATGAAACCCAACACCTATTCAAAGGTCTGTGCTGACCTTGCTGTGGTCCTAGAGTCATATATAGCCCAGACCAGTGAAGAGGGAGGATTTCTAAAGAATATTCTGAGAGCTCATGGCAAAATGTGCATGGATAGAATCAACTTGTGCTACTGTTTGTTTTCTCTGTCCTTGATAATCTTTTTTTTTATATTCGTAAGTCCTTCCAATGCTTCAGTGTTTTGTACGTCACTATAATTGCGGGAGGTTCTAGGCACATTCCACTTCTAGGTGGTGCTCTCAGTTATGTTCAGCAAGTTCAGCAGCAAGTTAATCAATGACCAGTGTGGATTGATCTTGTCATACCATAAGGAATGTGCTGGTTTCAGTCTCGCCCAAGAACGGAAAAGTCTACAGAAAGTGGTGGACACAGCCCAGTCCATCATAGGCCCTCCCCACCACTGTGCTCATTTACAAAGAGTGCTGCCACAAGAAAGCAGCATCCATCATCAAACTGGACCCCCTGCAGTTTGCATAGCGTCCCAACTGCTCAACAGATGATGCCATTGCCACCACCCTAACCCACCTGGACAAAAAAGACACATACGTTCGGATGCTGCTCATAGACTTCAGTTCAGCATTCAACACAATCATCCCTCAGAAACTGATTGGAAAGCTGAGCCTACTGGGCCTGAACACCTCCCTCTGCAACTGGATCTTAGACTTCCTGACTGGGATACCGTCAGTCCGGATTAGGAGCAGCATCTCCAACTCCATCACACTGAACACGGGGGGACCCCCAGGGCTGTGTGCTCAGTCCATTGCTGTTCACTCTGCAGACCCACGACTGTGCTGCAACACACAGCTCGAACCATATCATCAAGTTCGCCGATGACGCGACTGTGGTGGGTCTCATCAGCAAGAACGACGAGTCAGCTTACAGAGAGGAGGTGCAGCAGCTAACGGACTGGTGCAGAGCCAACAACCCATCTCTGAATGTGAACAAATCAAAAGAGATGGTTGTTGACTTCAGGAGGGCACGGAGCGACCACTCTCTGCTGTACATCGATGGCTCCTCAGTAGAGATTGTTAAGAGCACCAAACTTCTTGGTGTTCACCTGGTGGAGAATCTCACCTGGTCCCTCAACACCAGCTCCATAGCAAAGAAAGCCCAGCAGTGTCTCTACTTTCTGCAAAGGCTGAGGAAAGTCCATCTCCCACCCCCCATCCTCATCACATTCTACAGGGGCTGTAGTGAGAGCATCCTGAGCAGCTGCATCACTGCCTGGTTCAGAAATTGCACCATCTCGGATCACAAGACCCTGCAGCGGATAGTGAGGTCAGCTGAGAAGATCATCGGGGTCTCTCTTCCCGCCATCACGGACATTTACACTACATGCTGCAGCCGCAAAGGAAACAGCATTATGAAGGACCCCACGCACCCCTCATACAATCTCTTCTCCCTCCTGCCATCTGGGAAGTGGCTCCGAAGCATTCGGGCTCTCACGACCAGACTTTGTAACAGTTACTTCCCCCAAGCTATCAGTCTCCTCAATACCCAGAGCCTGGACTGACACCTTGCCCTATTGCCCCATATATTACCGGTATTTATTGTAATGCCTACACTGTTTTTGTGCACTTTACACAGTCCTGTATAGGTCTGTACTCTAGTGTAGCTTTCTCCGTTGTTTTTTTTTTACATAGTTCAGTCTAGTTTTTGTACTGTGTCATGTAACACCATGGTCCTGAAAAATGTTGTCTCATTTTTACTATGTACTGTACCAGCAGTTATGGTCAAAATGACAATAAAAGTGACTTGACTTGACTTGAAGAACCCCCACCATCCGGGCCATGTTCTCTTCTCACTTTTACCATCAAGCAGGAGGTACAAGAGCCTTAGGTCCCATACCACCAGGTTCAGGAACAGTTATCAGCTTAAAACCATCAGGCTCCTGAACCAGCATGGATAACTTCACTCACCTGAACTTATTCTACAATCTACAGACTCAGTGTCCTCAGTATATATGTTTGCACAATTTATCTTCTTTTGCACATTACTTGTTTGTCTGTCTTTACTTATGTATAGATTTTCCATAAATTCTATTGCATTTCTTTATTTTCTTGTAAATGTCTGGAAGTAACTGAATCTCAAGTTAGTATTTGGTGACATATATATGCTTGGAAAATAAATTTACTTTGATTTTGACTTTTACTTGACTTTGTATCTTCAGACATTACTGCAGCTGATGGTCCATCTCAATGTTGCTGGTAGATCATTGCACAGGATTTTTTTGCAGCATATTGACCTCTATTACCTACAAGAACAAAAGAAAATAGGAGCAGGAGATGGCCACAAATTTAGCCCAGTATTGGACAGGATCTCAGCTCTTCTTCTGTGCCAGTTCCCAATATCCTTTAAATTCTCAATTTTAAAAAAAGTCTACCGTTTCTTTAAATATCTCCATTGATCCACAGACTACTGGAGATTTACTGCCTTCTGTGAGTAGAAATTACATTGCCACCTTGTCCTGTCATTACGTCCCCACTTTCAAATCTCTCACGTTGGTGGAAATATCTAAACATTGATTCTGTCGTGCTCCTTTTAGATGATATGTCTCAATAAGATTACTGTGTTTTCTTCCACACTTCGAAGAATACAGATATAACTTCTTTCTTAAGCTATTTGTCAGAGGGCAATGGTCTCATCTCAGGGATTAGACCAGTCAATCTTTTCTAAACTGTTTCCATTGCTAGGATACCATTTCTTACATAAATCTGTACAAGGATCTATTCTTGACCCCTCTCCATTCCACATCCACTTTCTGTCCCCAATGTAACACTAAAGCCTTATTATTGCCTCATTTTGGTCATGCTAATTACTCACTAAATTATTATTTTTTATCTTTATCACCAAACGTTACAGAAATAAATTTAATCAAATTTTAACCTCAGTAATGTATTTGGAAATCATGGCATTTTATCCTTTTGTAAAGTATATGAATATATAATGGTAAGCCATGTAAAGTGTCTCAGGTATTTTGCAAGAATAACATCCTTCCACAACTCACTGACCTGTAAATTTTTGATTTTTGGTAGCTGCAGGCTTGTCTTGGAGACGATGCTTCACTGCACTCATGAATAAAGAGATTCGAAAAAGCCCAAAGAATAATTCTCGCCATCTTAGTCCACCTTTCCTTACTTTGCATGCAATACTTTGAAACTGAAAAAGAGCCCAGGTGATCTGACAAGCTCTTGAAGGGGATGCCTTTACAAATGCCCCTTTGTATCCCTTCTCAACATGATTCCCACTGCCGAGCTTCATTTGGGTAAGGGAAGCATTGTTGTTGCCTGATATTGTTCATACCTTTATTCTCTATAGCTCGGAGCTCCCTTTATTTAACTTGCATGTTTACTGTTCTTAGCTCAGGTGTTCAGCTCTACCAATCTGATGAAGGCACAGACTGATTTGTTACTGTCAAGTTTACCACTATTATAAATTAGATTTATCTGTATATATGTTAGTCATTCACTCAACACTAGAGTCTAAGGGTATATAAAACTTCATTCCTAACAGCCCTGTGTTTATTTACAGCATTGAAGTTTCCAGTGAGAATTCGCTGAGATAAGACTGCTGACATAATTTCATTTGTTGTGCCCACTTGACATTCATTTCATAATCTCAGAAGCCAGGGCAGCTTGTGATGGAAGAAATTCTGAGCCCAGCCTGCTGGCAAATGTATCATTCTTAAATGTCACCCAATGTGTTCTCAGGAAAGGTTACACGTAGAAAACACTGGTGCCGCTTTGTCAAGACTTTTGTCTTCAGGTACATCTCTCTAAGTACAAAAAGCAAACTGCATGAATATTTATCTAGTTGCACTTTTACAGTAACCTTCCTGCACATAACATTCTTCATAGACAACTTTTCTGAACATCTCCTTAATAATGAACAAATTCAAAGGTCGAAGCTCTGCCAAGCGGTTGACTAACACTGAGCTATTTTAACAGCAGATTTAGAATGTACCAGGCAATGCTCAAAACATTTGCAATTCAGGATACCTTGACAAAACTTTGGCGTGCGTCATTATTTTCCAAGGAACAATATCTCAGCGCACCATCGAAAAAACACTCACATAAAGAACAACTTGCAATGTTCACGACAGTGATCGATACAACCAATAAAGTAGCAGTAATTGTTCTCGTCGCAAAGAATTCAGGCTGCTTAAGTAGTGCCTTCACCTAGGAAAAGAATCACTTCCATTAAATGACACTGACGTTAAGAATTAAAATTCACGGTTAGTGATACTACAGATTCTCTCACATAACTGTAATGATTGTACACTTTAGTGAGCTTAATTTAATAGCCTTTTGAGTTAAAGGGACTGGTTGTAGACCAAAATGCATGTTAAGCTATCTCTTGGCACGAGGGATCACCACGAAAATTATGACCACAGATTTAAAGGGGCATTGTCTCAGGAATTTATAGCTGATAGATTACTACAATAAACAAACCTGTAACCCCTTTCCTGACTACAATATTTCAACCAGCCAATCATTTACAGCATGTTTAACAAATAAAAAGTAACTTCTGTTAAAACACATGGAGGGGGGAGTTCTACTTTATTTCCAACTGAAGCACAGAATGCAGAATTGAAAGAGAATTATGTCATTACCAGTCATCCATGCCCACAGACATTTATGAATAAGACACTTCTGAGAATATTTATTAAATCCCAAAAATACTTGCTGAAATAAATGTGAATAACATGCAGCAGATAATGTCCTACAGGGCTAATGAAGATGTGAGAATTATAAATATGTTTCCTGCCTAAAAAGAGAATAGAAACAAACTGTTTACAATTAGTAACTACCCGCTTTTTCCCTGAAGAAATCTGGCAGGGTTCTAGATGTGAGCTGGCAATTGGTAGGTAGGTCAGTTTCTTTGGCAGTCTCATTACATAAGCAGTAACAAAGACTTGTAGAAGCAGAGTGCACAGGAGCCACATCGGACGTTACCATGCAACGTGAAACAGGTTGCAAGACAAAAAAGTATTAGGTTTCTTCAAAAAGAAAGCCTCTGAGCAGTTTGAATAGAAAATTCCATGGAAATATGATACAGACAGAAGGAGTTGGAAAGTGATTAGAGCCAGCTTCTCAGTTGGGTGACTGGAAATTAATTTTTAGAGTGATGTTTTGCCGTGTGACAGTTCTGAATTATATACTTATGGGAGCTCATTATCAGAAAGAAATGAAGATGTAAGAGATTTTTTTTATGCTGGTCTCAAAATGTCAACAGTGTAAGTATTTTCAGATCATCATGTTTATGCAATGCTTCCACATCATGTTTTCTGTTCATTTACAGTTCTAGCAGATAATCCTGGTCGCAATGAAGCTGAGCTGTAATTGCCTTTTCCCTTCAAACTCAAACTGTAAAAAGCTCTGAAGTGTTATCTGCCTAAACGCTGTTCATATGGTACACAGGTAGGATACAGCTGTGAACTGTGCAGATGTAATGCGATCTGCTGGACCACTACCACTCTATATATGAGTCTTGCTGGTAGAGTTAAGTCTACTTTGACATATGTGCTTTATTTTTAAAATGATATGTTTAATAGCATCACAATGGAATAGCATCATTGTGCCCTGATATTTCAGAAAAAGCAGCTACTTTGTGACTGTTTCATACATTTAGAACTAAAATTAGAGTTTGACTGTGAAAATGAATCACTGGCATACACTCTAAATGTCATAAGGTGTAGATCTGTATAATTTATATCTTCCATTTTAATCCTTTTACTTGGAGGAAACAGTCTTGTATGGACAGATACCTTAAGTTCACAATTAAATCATCTCTATTATCATTTCAGTCCCCGAAATTTTAATCAGTACAACTCATGGAGGAAAATCTCCTTATTATTTTAAATCATCAAACCACTTAGCTAGCCAGTTTCCAACCCACTTTCCTCACCCTGAATCCATATTGTTTTCCTTCACTGGAATGGTGGAACCATGGTAAGGACATGGTCCTAACCCCAAACTCAAAACCTGAAAACCTTCAGTCATTTGCCTTCACTAACTGTACTGTTTAATAGTTTGTTGGAAAATAAACAAACTCCTTACAAATATTTATATTTAAAGGACATGCACATTTGTTTCCATTCTGATGGAGACTGACCTATCATTAGTATCATATAACTAGATAAAACTGCTTTCCATGTCCTTATTATGTATGGGAGTGTTTTACAGGCGATGGGGCACTGTTTATATCTAGTCACTATTGTAATTTGTGAACATATGGCAGTCCAGCAAATAGAAATGGATAAATTACTAATTAAACTGTTATTGAAGGAACAATCTTGGCCAGTGAAAAAGAGAACACTCTGAACTTCTCTGCTCATTTTTAAAAAGTCCTCTGTGACCATTAAATAGGTTAATATTTCACCTGGAAGACAATGTTTATAACAAGGCCGGGCTTTTTTTTAGCAACATGGCTGACATACAGTTTAGTAACATCAATAGGATTGTGCAGAAATCCCCTTTGCTCTTTTATAAAATAAGCCTTAGGTTATTTTGTATCTGAGAGGGAAACAGAGTTCCTGTTTAATCTGATTCATACAATGGCTTGGTGGACAGTGCTGCTGTAAAGCTGAAGCCTAGATCAATCTCTAGAGTAGGACATAGTTTCTTTATTTTCTAGATGAAGATCTGAGGATTTATGCCAAGCCAAATTTTTGATAACATGGTTCACACTGTGAGGTAAATCAACTATCTTCCCCTCAGGTTAAGCTGTGGAGTCATTGGGACATGACCTCTGGTAAGCTGGTGGTGTGATGACGCAGCACTCTCATTGGGGCCAACCAAAGATATTATTGTCTTCTTTATGATCTAAGATACTTCTGAAAATTAAGAGCTTAAGATTCAAGTACTGCACGTCTACCCAGTCAGCAAGCTGCTCATTGATGTTTCCCTAAACTTGACTTGGTGTGGACCGTGTTGCTGCCTGCAACAGAAAGGGGCTGGAGTTGGTATAAGTTCTAACAGTGAGTGATTGATTGCCTTGGACATTTTTCTTGTGATCTCATGACCCTGTTGGACATTGGTAATGAGGAATGCAGCAAGTCCATTTCAATGGTTCATTGGCAGGACTGACGAAGGGGATGCTGTGTTGCTTCAGCTGTAGCCAAAACAAGGCCTCATGCTGCAAATTTTCCTGCTCTGCAGAAGAAACACAGTTATACCCCTTGACAGCCAATGTAATGTCAAACTATAGAAAGTATTCATCTTTTCTGCATGGAGGTCAGTCACCAGTGGAGTGCCTCAGGGATCTGTTCTGGGACCCTTACTCTTCGTGATTTTTATAAATGACCTGGATGAGGAAGTGGAGGGATGGGTGAGCAAGTTTGCAGATGACACAAAGATTGGGGGTGTTGTGGATAGTGTGGAGGGCTGTTAGAGGATACAGCGGGACATTGATAGGATGCAAAACTGGGCTGAGAAGTGGCAAATGGAGTTCAACCTAGGTAAGTGTGAGGTGGTTCATATTGGTATGTCAAATATGATGGCAGAATATTGTATTAATGGTAAGACTCTTGGCAGTGCAGAGGATCAGAGGGATCTTGGGTCTGAGTCCATAGCACGCTCAAAGCAGCTGCGCAGGTTGACTCTGTGGTTAAGAAGGCATACGGTGTATTGGCCCTCATCAATCATGCAATTGAATTTAGGAGCCGAGAGGTAATGTTGCAGCTATAGAGGACCCTGGTCAGACCCCACTTGGAGTATTGTGCTCAGTTCTGGTCACCTCACTACAGGAAGGATGTGGAAACCATAGAAAGGGTGCAGAGGACATTTACAAGGATGCTATCTGGATTGGGGAACATGCCTTATGAAAACAGGTTGAGTGAACTCGGCCTTTTCTCCTTGGAGTGATGGAGGATGAGAGATGGAGGTGACCTGATAGAGGTGTACAAGATGATGAGAGGCATTGATCATGTGGATAGTCAGAGGCTTTTCCCCAGGGCTGAAATGGGCACATGTTTAAGGTGCTGGGGAGTAGGTAAAGAGGAGGTGTCAGGGGTAAGTTTTTTTACGCAGTGAGTGCTGAGTGCGTGGAATGGGCTGCCAGCGACAGTGGTGGAGGCGGATACGATAGGGTCTTTTAAGAGACTTTTGGATAGATACATGGATCTTATAAAAATAGAGGGCTATAGGTAACCCTAGTAATTTCTAAGGTAGGGACATGTTCAGCACAATTTTGTTGGCTGAAGGGCCTGTATTGTGTTGTAGGATTTCTATGTTTCTGTGTTTAGTTTGTTCTGGAAATTGTTAACTTCTCCTATGGAACCTGTCCCTCTGGTTGCCTTTACTCCAGGGCCTTGAAGTGTTTTAGTGAATGTTAAAAAGCATATTAATTTCTATTTTAATTTCTTCCAATCCTCAATTGTGTTTGGTATATAAAGTAATACTTATCAACTAGAGTCAATATGATTTCCCTTGGTTCCTATTGACCCGACTACATTCAATGATGTCAGTCAATAAGAATCAAGAAAGACAGTCTCCACTGACTGCAGCCATACCCAAGACAAAGAAAGGTGATTGTGGTTGTTAGAGTTCAATTATCTCTCAACCACAGGATATCACTATTAGAGTTCCTCAGGTTATAACAAATTTACTGCAAATGGAGACTAACGCATCATGAACACATAATAACAGATTATATGTCATCCGTTTTCTTCATTAAAAGGTAACGGTTGAACAGGAACTTGATTTTCCTTGCACAACAATGGCCTATCTGCGAAGTTCTTCCAATGGCGAGGAGACGGCTGTACCTCACACAAGGATAGAGGATGAATCTGATATCAAGGTAGAAATTTGCCACTTCTCATTTTATAATAATCACAAGCATTGACACCAACATAATCACATAATTTCTAACAAGATTAGAAAATGTAATTTGGTAATTTTCATTTGTGTGCTAGACTTGTGAATTATTCTTTGTATTGAACACATGCAAAACGTAAGAGCTTACCATATTGTAAAGGGTACTTTAATCTGCAGTCCTCCAAATTCCATAACAATAGTGCTATGTTCAACATAAACGACTAGAACTCAATATCAGACAGGATTGCAGATCTAATATGCTTCTGTATGTCTACAATTCAAGAGTTACATATCAAAACATTCACTGAATCAAATTCCTTCATTTGAAGATTTTAATTTTTTAACTAAATGCACAAAATAATATCCATATCATTTAGTAAGTATGGAGAAACTGCTCCCACCAGTCGGATTCACTAACAACAGATGTAAGGTAAAAAGTTAGAATATTAGAACACAGGTTAAGAGAAAACCTTTCGCTTCACAAACTGTGCTCTGGAATGCACTACCTGCAGTTGCAATGGAAACTTATTCAATAGTATCCTTCAAAAGAAATTGGAACATATACTTGGTTAAGAAAATCTTGCAGTCTATGGAGAAAGCGCAGGGTAATGGAATGCATTCAATAGCCTTTTGAAAAATTGGTATGGATTCAGTGACCAGAACACTTTCCTTTTTTGCTGTTTGATTGCTGGATTCTATGAACCTTGCAATAAGAAAATATCATTAAAATCATACTAATTATTAGGCTCCATCAGAAAGTTCAAATCACCAATAAAAACAAAAAAAAAATGTGCTTGAACCACTCAATAGCTTATGTGGCATTTGTAGAGTGATAAACAGACTTAATGTTTCTGGTGGATGAACTTTCATCAGGAACTACTGTGGTTCCAGCATTTTCTGTTTTATTTCATTATCTCCAGACGTATTGCTCTTCAGATGAAAAACTCCTCTTGGTCTTGCTTTGTGAAAGTGAGGTTCGATCAATAACCTACATGGTTTGTTTTCAGTCACAGCTTGGTAAAACTCTTTGTTCAAAAAGATTTTCCCTATTTATTTGGATCTGCAAAAATCTGACCTCTGGAAGGACCGTCGGGACATTGCTAGGGATTTATATTAGAGATACAGCACGGTAACTTTTTGGTCCTTCCAGCCCAAGGAATCCACACTGCCCAATTATACTCATGTGATCAATTAACCTACCAACTTGTACGTCTTTAGAATATGGGAGGAAACTAGAGAATCCTGAGGAAACCCACATGGCCAAGGGGAGAATGTACAAATTCCTTACAGACAGCAGCAGGGATTTCTGATGAATCTTATAGAACTTTTTGAAGATGTAACTAGTAGAGTGGATAGGGGAGAGCCAGTGGATGTGGTATATTTAGATTTTCAAAAGGCTTTTGACAAGGTCGCACACAGGAGATTAGTGTGCAAACTTAAAGCACACGGTATTGGGGGTATGGTATTGATGTGGATAGAGAATTGGTTGGCAGATGGGAAGCAAAGAATGGGAGTAAACGGGACCTTTTCAGAATGGCAGGCAGTGACTAGTGGGGTACCACAAGGCTCAGTGCTGGGACCCCAATTGTTTACAATATATATTAATGATTTAGACGAGGGAATTAAATGTAGCATCTCCAAGTTTGCGGATGACACGAAGCTGGGCGGCGGTGTTAGCTGTGAGGAGGATGCTAAGACATTGCAGGGTGACTTGGATAGGTTAGGTGAGTGGGCAAATTCATGGCAGATGCAGTTTAATGTGGATAAATGTGAGGTTAACAGATTATTATCTGAACGGTGGCCGATTAGGAAAAGGGGAGATGCAACGAGACCTGGGTGTCATTGTACACCAGTCATTGAAGGTGGGCATGCAGGTACAGCAGGTGGTGAAAAAGGCAAATGATATGTTGGCATTCATAACAAAAGGATTTGAGTACAGGAGCAGGGAGGTTCTACTGCAGTTGTACAAGGCCTTGGTGAGACCGCACCGGGAATATTGTGTGCAGTTTTGGTCCCCTAATCTGAGGAAAGACATTCTTGCCATAGAGGGAGTACAGAGAAGGTTCACCAGATTGATTCCTGGGATGGCAGGACTTTCATATGAAGAAAGACTGGATCGACTAGGCTTATACTCACTGGAATTTAGAAGATTGAGGGGGGATCTTATTGAAACGTATAAAATTCTAAAGGGATTGGACAAGCTAGATGCAGGAAGATTGTTTCCGATGTTGGGGAAGTTCAGAACGAGGGGTCACAGTTTAAGGATAAAGGGGAAGCCTTTTAGGACCGAGATGAGGAAAAACCCCTTCACACAGAGAGTGGTGAATCTGTGGAATTCTCTGCCACAGGAAACAGTTGAGGCCGGTTCATCGGTTATATTTAAGAGGAAGTTAGATATGGCCCTTGTGGCTTAAGGGATCAGGGGGTATGGAGAGAAAGCAGGTACAGGGTTCTGAGTTGGATGATCAGCCATGATCATACTGGATGGCGGTGCAGGCTCGAAGGGCTGAATGGCCTACTCCTGCACCTATTTTCTATGTTTCTATGAATTGAACCCAGCTTATTAGCACTGTACTAGTGTTATGCTAACCATTATGCTACCATGCTGCCCAGATGTTGACCGGGAGAGGACATTGATATTGGTGTGCTGATCCTTGCAGTGGTTTTGGAAGATTTTGCAGAGGCATCATTGGTGGTATTGTTCCAGTTGCCTCAGCGACTCCAAGAAGTATTTAGGAGAGAGCAGAGATCCCTGCTGCTCAGTAGCCCATGATTTCTGTGCCAAGTCTGTGTATTGATCTTCAAATATCATTGCCATCAATTGACCAGTGGCTGTGTTGGCACGTTGGAAGGGCTGGTGAATTTTGACATCGATTTCTGCCCACACAGCCAGTTTAACATCAGTGCAGACTGTTAAGGATTATACTGGAGTTACAAAATTAAGTAAATAGATACTAATTCACGTGACCAGTCTTCAGTTCTTAATGTAACTTACAAGCAGTAACCAGCTTGAAGTTAAAAAAAACTGCTTTGCAAATATCATTGACTACAGAACACAGGCTGCTGGCCCACAGCAGAAGACTGGCTGTTCAAGAGAGATGGTTTGCAAAGTGAAGTGACAATGATTCTCATTGGCTTCAGCTATCAGTGTGAATTATATTGACCTAGCAAAGGTGTTAGAACATTCAGAGGTGTCTCCCACTGTAGATATATAATTCAAAGGAAGCATTGTCAATCCAAAATATGAAAGTAAACAATGTCTTTATAACTATAGAGATTGTATTGAATTACCTTTGGTCTTAAGGGTGTGAAAATGTATGTTCTGTGAGCTAGGGAGATGCTACTGAGATGATCTCCAGGAGAATGCCTGCTTGTCATGATGAATAAAAGCCTTTATATCACCAGTTTCAGTGTCTCTCCCGTGACTTAGATCACAGTCACAACACAGGCTTGATATCAGTTCAGACAGCAAGTCAAATCTTTCCATATAACCTTGGCTATCCTCACTTTGAGAGCCATGGAGTCATCTTTCAATCCTTGAGTGAAGTGAGGAGTGTTAGATATTGTACCTGCTACCAAATCCACAATCGCTGCTTGAAGTACACGTGTCAGAGGAGGATTGCGCTCCAGCTATGATCTGCTTTCTGCTTAATAATCGAAGAAAAGCCTGGCAATATTCATTGCTATGCTCACTTGGATGTTAGCCTTAGCACCAGAGGATTGTCAATGCTAGTTGGCATTCAATGCCAGAATGAAGCAAGAACTTCTGAAACAGATAGGTGAAAACCCAAGGTAAATAGAAGATGAAGCATTGGTTAGCTGACAGCTGTTATATTGTGCAAAGGCCTGAAGGTTAAAGTTGGTGATCTGGAAGTCAAGGTCCAATGTTTGTGAGTCTAGGTCGGGGACTGGAGCTTGGATGCCTAGAGACAGTCTGACTTGGGGTTGAAGGCCTGTCCAAGTGACTGAGTGGGTGGTTTGGAGGGAGAGATGAACGGTGCTGTTTCGGCGCTGTTACTTTGTCGCTTGGTATGTCCTGTCTTGTTGTGTTCTGCTGATCATTGTGGGCATGTTCTGTTGGCACTGGAATGTGTGGAGACTCTTGCAGGCTGCCCCCAGTACATCCTTAGGTTGTGTTGGTTGTTAACGCAAAATGACACATTTCACTGTATGTTACGCTGTCCATGTGGTAAATAAATTAATCCAGATCTGAATTTCTGACCACCACCCTAAAGGAAGAATGCCTTCACACTCGGGATATCAATGAGGGGATTTGCCAAGATGATGCCTAGGATAGAGACTTTCAGCTATGAGCAGAGGCTGGGCTTTCCGAGGGAACCGAGGGCAGATCCAATGAAGGTGTGCAAAATTATGAGGGGCATTAATGAAGCAGATCATAAGAATCTTACCCCCACAGCAGAGTCATTTAAAATACAGAGGGCTTATATTTAAGAGGGCTGGCAGGTATTTTAGACGGGCTCTCAGCAAGATTGTTCTTCACCCAGGAGGTTGAAATCTGGAACACACCACACGTGAGGGTGATGGAAGCAGAGCTTCTTACACTTAAGTATCTACAGTTAATGAGCATTTGAGTTTCTAAGGTACAGAAGGCTACAGACCAAGTGCTGGTAAAGGGATTAGTATGAATATGTGATGATCGACATGAACTCAACAGTTTCATGGAGTATTAGACTCAATGGCACTAATGCTCCATATGCCCTCTATCTGCCCTAACTGACCTGCAAATGCAGACAGGAAGATCCTGGGGCTCATTCCCGATCTGCCGGGTAGTGATCAGTTGACCTCGACATCTCCAGGTCAGCATGTGGAAAACTCATGCGCTGTTCTGATCACTACACTACAGTGAAGTTTGGAGAGGATGCAAAGGGCTCACCAGAATGTTGTCTGAATTGGGACATATACCCTATAAGGACATGTTGGATGAACTTGGATTGTTTCCATTGAAGCATCAGAAGCTAAAGGCATATGTATAATAAGTATGTAAAGTTATATGAAGCATTGGTAGGGTAGATAGCCAGAGACTTTGCTCCAGGGTGAAAAGAGGGTTTAGGTATAGGGTAAGAGGGGAAAAATCTAAAGGAGAGTTACAGTACTAGACAAGTTTTTTTTCTCACAAAGCATGGTAGATGGCGGAAATATGCTGCTCGGAGAGATGGTAGAAGCAGATATGAGAGCAAAGTTTAAGAGGCCTTTAGTTGGCCACATTTACAGGGAAGAAACAGAGAATTACAGCCCATATGTTGGTAGATAGAATTAATTTAGATTTTCATTGTGGTCAGTACCGATGAAAGCTCTGTTCCTGTGCTGTGCTGTTCTGTTTTGCATGTTCCTGCTTCTGATTCTTGCCCATCAAAACATGCAAGGACTCTCAATGGAGGAACCAAGGTTTAAGTCTCAACCTTATTCACCATATATTGTAGATTTACATTTATCAAGAATTTGCTGTGGTTTGTTGCTCAGGCCCAACATGCAAAACAAACTAACAGCATTCAACAGTTATAAAGAGTAAAGAATTACATAAAAATTTAAAAAGCTAATAAAGTTAGAGATTAAAGAACCAATATGGAATATAATGTGCATAAATAAATAAATACCACCATTAATTAACAATGTAAACAGCATTATTAGGAAAGTGAAGTTAAGCTTGGACTCACCTTGCAGATCCTGCATTTTCCTGAGCTGGAAGACACACATCTCACTGTTAAAGTATTTGTCTCATATGACAAGATCAGTAAAACTCTTGTTGATATGGATCTTTGACACGGCGTGGGATCATTGTGTTCAGTATAGAAAGTTGTTCTATTCTGTTCTTAGAAACAATTCAGAGCATTTTGCATTGGCATCTGGGAGGAAATGCTGATGAGCTGATAGTCAACTATCAATTAGACAAATCACAGCAGAAAGCAGCAGAAAGGTCTCTAAAACGCAGTAGAACACACCCCTTTGAGTATAACTCAACTCTCAGTGAGAGCCTGACTCACACCTGGGAGAAAAAAAAATCGCTTACATACTCAAAATTTGTGTGATGCACAATTGCTTGCCTTTGTTGTAGCATTATCTTCACACTGGGAATAAAAATTGTACCAAAGGACCTCTAATCAGCCATCTCTTTACTGTACAATTAATGTAAATGGCAATAATGAATATATATGAATTAGTTTTAAACAATAATTGGTAATGAATGCAAATATTCCTAGATGGTAAAAGTGTGTTTACTTACAGTGAAACTGTCAGATTAAAAGAGTCGTAACATTATTTTAATCATTTTGTGGTGTATGTTAATGAATATTATTCTGCATTTCCCAGAATGTCCTGTGCTGCATCGTAGACAGGACTAATTAAAATAGTATTATGTGCTCCATATTTTAATCACTCCTCATCTTATTCCAGCCCATAGAACACTTAAATGTTTATGAGACCATTATCACTGAATGCACCCAACATTGTAACTGGTTTCCAATCATCACATCCGAGGGAATAAGTCAAAGCTCAAGACCACAAACAGTCCATTCAGCCCATCAATCCAGTATGAACTGTATCATAACTGATCTGTGGCTCAACTCCTGCTACCATCTCAGACTGACTGTCCTTCAAAGTTCAAGATATACTTATAATCAAAATATTTATACCATATACAGCCTTGAGATTTGTCTCCTCACAGGCAACCTCAAAACAAATAAACCCAACAGTCCATTAAAAAAAGACATTCAAACTCCCAATGAGGAGAGAGAAATCAAATTGCGCAAACAATAAAAATAAGCAAATAACGTTCAGAAGTGAAATTCACGAAAGTGGGTCCACAGCCACGGAGCAAGTGTCACTGCAGCTGATCCAGGAGCCCATTAGTTGCAAGGCACTGCCATAGTTCTGTGCAGAAACAAACAAACCTCACAGAGCAGTGAGCTGAACACCAGCCCGTCCCCTCACCTCTGGCCCCAAAACCTTGACCTTTTCAATCTGGCCCAGCACTTAAATCATTTCTCACTCTCGGACCTGGACCTTGGTCCTGCCACCTCAACTCTGCCTTGCCTCAGTTTGGCCACATCAAATTGCCTCCAAGTCTTCTCCGGCAATGGGCAAGCACAGGCTCATTCCCTGCTCTCAGACCTGTGCCCTGCCAACCCTATCCAGCCTGTACCCCCTCCCCCCACTCCATGACCGTCCTGCACCTTTGAAACTTCATTTCATACCATAATAGTGTCAGGATGTACAGGCTTTTCGAAAGCCTATCTCTGAAAGGGAAGTTACGGGCTATTGATTACAGTGATTGTCTCTGAGAAAAAGTGTTATTCATACAGTAATTTATAGTTTTGTTTGTTTGCTCTCAGCAAGCTGTCTTGGTGCTTCACTAGAGTCATTTTAAATCAGCGATTTGATTCCTTACCTCACAAAATACGTTGAATGTTTCAACCAGCTGTAAAGCTGCCCATTTGTGTGAGACTTTTCAGGATGTACACTGCACCGAAAAGTGCTTTTACATTTATTCAAATTGGCCTGACTGTACATTAAGATAACACTCCTTATCCTGAATTCCTCCACAATAGAAAATAAATATTCGATAACCACATGTGCAGAAGCCTTTGCTATTTAAATTCAGAGAACCACAAGCCAAGCCTATGAAACTTGAACTTATAACTTAACGCTCTGATTCCTGCTATCACTCTGATGAAACTGCAATAGCCCACACCCCCCCACTCCATCTCCACCGTCAGTCCTAACATATGGTGTCGAGAATAGATCAGGCCTAATGGAGGTGCCATGCTCCTGAAGGATCACCATCGCTATTTGGAATGCTATCAGTCTTGAAATTTCAATTTCTTATGAGAATTCTTAACTTTTGGTTGTGATTAAGCACCATATTTCATTCAATCATGGCATATACCGCAATCTTTTTGTAACTGGTCTCTTACTCCTCTCTGTCTTGCTTGGATCCAAAGTGTTAACTCCCACTTCCCTCTCCCCATCATTTTCCTTCCAATATGTGCTAACAAGGACTTGATCAAGGGACTAAAGACTTAAAGGTCAATTTAAGGACAAGGAGTTATCTTAAACAGAAACCCTCCCTCCATGTTATGGCACATAATTTGGCCAGGGACTTACAGCCCAGACTTAAACTCACACTTACACCTGAAGATCACCAAATTACTTCACAATTTTTCAAACTAATAGTTTTATTGTTTTCTGACTGCAAAATTCAGTACTAATGATGCATTTTGGTGCATTTTCCAATGAATTTGGTGTAGAAAATTAACTTTATATACATATATAAAAGTGTCATTATTAAATATTAAATTATGGATGTGAAATTAGAACTGAAAATCTGTCTTAAATGATGGCTGAAAATGATTATAATTTTCATCCTTAAGTTCCTGTAACTACTGAGATGAAGATTTAATTATATAAAAGACCATCGGATTAAGAATGGGCTGTTATACACTTGATTGAATGCAATAGTGTCCCTAGGATATTAGATCCCTTCATCACTGACTTGAAAGAGACACTGACTAAATTTAACCTTTTGAAATTTTCAGTGGCATTTCAACATTAACCATGAAACAAGTCAGTGAAACCAGAATAGGATGCAGAGTTGCACCATGAAAAATTGAGCACTGATTTCACTGTCCATTCCTCTGATTTGCATTCAGAGCCAAAGAAGTTTACTAATAATGATAATTACCACTTGATTTCACAGACACCTTATCCTATTTCTGTATATTCATAATACTGTAGCTTCACAGTGTACTTTGTTCAAAGACAGAGACCTAACGCTGAGACATGTTACAAAATGTCTTATTTCCATTAAGAATTTTAGGCCTATCATCCCTCTGTGAAAGTAAAAACCTCACTTACTTCCTGTTGTCCTATTTATTTCCAGTCATAATTTATTGTGCCTCTGTCAACCTTATGCAATGTCCTTTACTATTTTTGATGTAAATTAGTATGCCTAATTCCAGTATTCCTAAACGGTTTTAACAATGGCTTCTTTCCTTCTGCCATCAGATTTCTGAATGGACAATGAACATTACCTCATAATTTTTAATCTCTTTTCGCACTATTTATTTAACTTGATTTTAATATATATTTCTTATTGTAATTTATAGTTTTCTGTAAGGTATTGCACAGTAGTGCTGCTGCAAAACGACAAATTTCACGATATTGAACCTGATTCTGATTCTGCTTCACATTTTCAAATCATTTCCCCTGCCAGGTTCCCTCCAGAGAAAAGTTTGATGTATTATTTTAATTTGCCATTTAGTTTCTCTTGGCTTCAGTGTGCCTAGGTACAAATTTCTTGACCATATCTATGGTGCTTTATCCAGTTATATTATTTAAATAAAGCAAAATAAAAACTTTCCAAAAGTATTGGCCAAATGCTGGCACTGATCATCTGGTTAAGTGTAGACCACTTGTAAAGAAAGTAATGCACCTTTGATTCAAGAGTCAAGTTTATTTGTTTAATGTACATTGAAACATACAGTGAATCGCATGATTTGCTTTAACAACCAATACACCCGGGGGCAGACACAAGTGTTGCCACACATTCCAATGCCAACATAGCATGCCCAATGCTCAGCAGAACCACACAGAATGCAAGAAGCAATAAGCAACAAATAAGTACACCAAAAATAAGCCTCATTCCTTTCTCCCACCAACACACATGCACAATTCTTTTACCACACGATAGGCCTCCAGCTCCAAACTCTCGTGGAAACAGACTCAGAGCTGCAGACACCGGGCTTCGAACTCCTCAGCAGATTTGCAGACCTGGGTTCAGCCATCGGGCCTCAACTTCCAGACTTCCAGTTCATCCTTGGGCCTCAATCCTGAGCATCGATCCCAGAGCATGCTGATCACTGAGCACCTGGCCTCAAGCTCCAGACTCACCATTGATGGCACCCGAATTCTAAACCTTGAGTTCTGGGCTCATCGATTTGTGAACCCAGAGGGTCAAAGGAACTTGTTCCTCCTGCTTGCGTGGAACTCTGACTCTGGAAGCTGCTGACAACTGGCTGAAGTATCGTCCACTCTCTGCTGGTCCGATATCCAATGTCTGACCATAGACATCCCATGTAAGCATCACTGGTCTTTGAACGTGGAGCCTCTAGCCTGACCTCAAGTTCCCCACATCCTTATCCCTAATCCCTAACCTAACCCCTAGCTCTCCTCATTGTCCCCAAACCCGCCTTTACAAGCCTATAATACAATTAACAACTACGCAATTAAAATACTACTAAATCTGAACTGCAACTTGACCGGAGGTCACAGCTGTCTTGGAATCTCAGTAAGTTAATTTATTTTTTTATTTTTATTTTTTTATGTCATCTTTAGCTCCAGTGAAATTGTTTTCTGGTTGTCAAGTAAAAGAAAAATGGGATTATTGGCTGGGGATTCGATTCTAATAAGTGCTCTATTATGTTTAGGTAGATCTCTTTGAAAATGAGTAAATCATCCTAATATGAGATTGCTATGTTTTAATTAGAATTATACCTTTGGGTGTTTCCAGCCAGTGGAAAGAAAATTAGAGTTTACTTTTACAGGGATACCCTACTGTCTGTATACCTACCGAGACTGATTAACTATTTGAGATTTCAGACAGTGAGCCTTTCTTCGTCTGCTCACTGATGTTTTAGGCACTGCTAGCAGAGAAGTTTGCTTGAATTATGTAAGACACGTTTAGTTCTATCTGCCCCAGAGGTGTGTTGCCACGCTGCTGCTGCCTGCACACCTTAACTTTAGCAGCTGCACTCTTGTTTTCCTTTGCACTAAGGACATATAACTTAAGGCTCCTTATTAATTCACATACTTTTTAAGAACTAACCACTTCATTAGAAGAAAATACGCCTGTAGTACAATGGGCTGATGCACTGTGAATGTATGCTTAAAGCTTTGTCGCTCCTGCAAGCTCCAGAGATTTAGAGAAACGATATGGAAACATTGGAATTGGGATAGGCCATTCAGCCCCTCGAGGTTGTTCTGCCACTCAACTAAATCATTGCTTTGGAAGAAAATGATTGACAGATCAATCTGTCCAAATATTTCAACGTGGGATTTGAGATTCAGGAATGTATTTTTGCCCTCGTTTTTAATTAAACACAGCCAAGAGTGCAAGTTAATATCAGGAGAGTAAGACTGTGTATGGAGCAGTTTAATACAGAGAACATGGCTATACATCTAATTAAACTCTTCTACTAACTTAAACAGAGACCATGCCGTTTCTGTTGGAACAATTTATTATCAGTCCTATAAACATTTTTTGTGCTTTCTTAGAACTATTTAAATAAAGTTTTAGATAGATAGATAGATAGATAGATACTTTATTCATCCCCATGGGGAAATTCAACTTTTTTTCCAATGTCCCATACACTTGTTGTAGCAAAACTAATTACATACAATACTTAACTCAGTAAAAAAAATATGATATGCATCTAAATCACCGTCTCAAAAAGCATTAATAATAGCTTTTAAAAAGTTCTTAAGTCCTGGCGGTAGAATTGTAAAGCCTAATGGCATTGGGGAGTATTGACCTCTTCATCCTGTCTGAGGAGCATTGCATCGATAGTAACCTGTCACTGAAACTGCTTCTCTGTCTCTGGATGGTGCTATGTAGAGGATGTTCAGAGTTATCCATAATTGACCGTAGCCTACTCAGCGCCCTTCGCTCAGCTACCGATGTTAAACTCTCCAGTACTTTGCCCACGACAGAGCCCGTCTTCCTTACCAGCTTATTAAGACGTGAGGCGTCCCTCTTCTTAATGCTTCCTCCCCAACACGCCACCACAAAGAAGAGGGCGCTCTCCACAACTGACCTATAGAACATCTTCAGCATCTCACTACAGACATTGAATGACGCCAACCTTCTTAGGAAGTACATTCGACTCTGTGCCTTCCTGCACAAGGCATCTGTGTTGGCAGTCCAGTCAAGCTTCTCGTCTAACTGTACTCCCAGATACTTGTAGGTCTTAACCTGCTCCACACGTTCTCCATTAATGATCACTGGCTCCATATGGGGCCTAGATCTCCTAAAGTCCACCACCATCTCCTTGGTCTTGGTGATATTGAGACGCAGGTAGTTTGAGTTGCACCATATCACAAAGTCCTGTATCAGTTTCCTATACTCCTCCTCCTGTCCATTCCTGACACACCCCACTATGGCCGTGTCATCAGCGAACTTCTGCACATGGCAGGACTCTGAGTTATATTGGAAGTCTGATGTGTACAGGGTGAACAGGACCGGAGAGAGTACGGTTCCCTGCGGCGCCCCTGTGCTGCTGACCACCGTGTCAGACCTACAGTCTCCCAACCGCACATACTGAGGTCTATCTGTCAAGTAGTCCACTATCCAATCCACCATGTGAGAGTCTACTCCCATCTCCGTTAGTTTGTGCCTTAAGATCTTGGGCTGGATGGTGTTAAAGGCACTAGAGAAGTCAAGGAATGTAATCCTCACAGCACAACTGACCCCCTCTAGGTGAGAAGTTGTGATGAATATTCTCTGTTCAGGGCCCAGGGGTCGGGGGTGTGGTGACATTTTTGCCAAGCTCCACATTCTTACACAGTAGCTGACTCTTTCATGGGTATAAGAGTTGTTTTTGAGTAAGTTAAACTCCCAACCATTACTCCTTGCTCAGCTCTTTGTTATTAAAAGGACCAACCTTCAGTCCTTAATGTAAATTTCAAGCAACAGTCTATCTGAAGATAAAAGGATAGCTCTGCAAACAAACAGCACAGGCTGCTGGCTCACAGCACAGGGCTGACTGCTTAAGGGATGCATTGTAAGACAATGGGGTCATGTTAATTGGGCCTGCATCAAACCAGACAATACTGGCTAAGTTATTTTGTTCAAGGAAGCTTGCAGACTAGACTGATACTATCACTTAGCTTATCAAATAGCTGATCCATCAATAGTTGAGAGATTTGTAGACTTAGAAAGTCATCCCTCACAGTATTAATTTTGGATGTCTGGGATCTGTCCCCAGCAGCTTTTAGACCTTCTATATGCATTTCCCAGCAAAGGTATCTGGAAAAAAATATCACATACATGTGAAGTCATCAAGCAGTATGACTGTAAGAGAGCGGTCAGGCTTGTTAGGAATGGTCAAGGAACAGCAAGAAGAAATACAGGAAGACAGGGTGACTGGAATCCATTCTTCTGCTTTTAATTTCTGCAATGGATGAGGCATTCATCTGCAACTTGTTGGTATGTCTTGTTAGCTTATAGCAATTTTACCTGCACTTTAGATGTCATTTGTAATTTGGAGATGTTTTATAAGAGAAATTTTCTGTGAGATTTTAACATATTATCTAAACTTAAACATGTATCAGTCAAAATAAATGAACTGTGTTTAAGTTACTTCATTAGCTGTAAGTATCTCCTCCTTGGTATCCAAAGTGTGGGGGAGGGGAACCCACTCCTCAAATAGTAGATATTGGCATCTAACTCACTGAGGAGGATAAAGAGGGAAGTGATCTAACCTTTGAAGAGTAGATGGCTACAGTATATCCTCCCTTTAGTGAGGGTACCCATCACTATCTATATCAGATAGGGCTTAATTTCTTCATTTGAGTTCAGAACTTCATGGACAGCAAACTCAATACCATCACAAGGTGTACGAGGGGTGATTGATAAATTTGTGGCCTAAGGTAGAAGGAGATGAGTTATTAACTTCAAACTTCCTGCATAATGACTCAAAGAGTTGACCTGCATGTGCATGTAATGAGAGCTGTAAAACTGATCTCCTTCTACCTTAGGCCACAAACTTATCAGTCACCTATGCTGTGGACATTTTCTGGAGGTCCAAAATCCATATGCTCCACGACTGCTGGACTAAGTGTGTAAATGTAGGAGGGGACTATGTTGAAAAATAAATGTGCTAGGTTTTCTAAAATTGACTTCTTCTACCTTAGACCACAAACTTATCAATCACCCCATACTTGTTTGTTATTGTCAAACTTTTGATCTCTGGTAAGCCATGACTTAAAGACTCAGCAATGGAATGTTGCATTGGTCTTTCATCGACTGTGTTTTTTGGGTTTAATTTAATGCAAACAATCTGACAAGTCCCATTCAGTAAACAATCTGTAATAAGAAAGTTGCTGAGGTTATTTACCTTAAAAAAATAGAGTCTGCTCAATTGTCCCTACGCATAAATGAAAGAGTAAAACACGTTGCAACATTAGATGCACAATTCTCAAGCATTGCACAGTTAATTGACAGTTAATTATAAATTTGATACATTGTGAATTTCTTCCATAATACTATGCATTCTCTGCTATGATGCCAGTTATACTAGTTATACTAGTAGAAACCTGATTAAACTGTAAAGAGGATCAAGGAACTTGTAGCAGGGTGAACAAGCGCAGCTGCAATAGAAGCAGGCGAAGTCCTTACTGTAAAGCTGCTCCAGATGCCCAGAAGTTTACTTCTGCTCCTTTGCCGACCATCATGCCAATTTTTAAAGACTCTTTCAAGGATGTCCCACTGCCATTTAGTTTTCTGCAATAACACCACTGTCTTGCTGTACTAAGATTTTAAGCATACTTTTTGATCCGTATTACATATATGACACCCATGATGTTACTTACTTATTTGGAGATACATTGTGGAACAGACCCTCCCAGCTCGACAAACCATGCCACCCAGTAACCCACCTATTTAACCTAAGCCTAATCACAGGACAATTTGTAATGACCAGTTTAGGTACTAACCAATACATCTTTTGGACATTGTGGATTTTTGGGTGTTGTGGGCTCTTTGAGAGCAGCTAACCTTTCTAAATTCTTTCAGCAGTCACTCCCGTGGGCTCCAATAGCCCATGACTGTGCCACTTTGCAGTCTGGTGCCATCATTAAGAACAATATTACACTTCCCAGATATTGGGCGCATAGTATATCAAACATTAGATGAAAACTCTTAAAAAGAAGCACGACAAAATAAATCATTGAGTTTATAGAGCTGTGCAATGAATTAATATTGACTTGGAGTAATTAGTTTTCATGAACGATGCTCTGGAAATGTGAAAAATTGACAAAGTAGTTAAATTCCTCATGTGCTTAAAGTCAAAATGCAATATTATTGAACATGTGGGAATCAAGCAACATGTAAAATTAAATCAGGCATCTGTAAAGAATGTGAGAAAATAAAATAAAATGGCACTTCAATTGAAGCTTGCTTGAGTGATGTGTATGTGCGGAGTGAGTCATGTGGTAGAAAAAAAGCTTGTTATTTAACATATAAAAAGCCAAGAGAAAAAAAATAACTCAAGGAAATTAATTTAGAAAAACTGAGCTGATGTTTCCTTGTATG
Organism: Hemitrygon akajei; assembly: GCF_048418815.1. Taxonomy (NCBI): domain Eukaryota; kingdom Metazoa; phylum Chordata; class Chondrichthyes; order Myliobatiformes; family Dasyatidae; genus Hemitrygon; species Hemitrygon akajei. The sequence goes on from NC_133137.1 coordinate 59,431,570, forward strand.
ATATAATAATAACCCTTAGATAGTACACTAAATGGTAAACCAATTTGGGTGCAGTTTGAATACATGGTTATATAAAGTTTACATAATTTCCTTTCATTCTTTTGTTATGCTGAGATTTAAAGACTCTCAGTTTTCTTTTATGATTCCTTTAATTTTGCCTTTGTTTAGTTTTCTCTTTGTACTCATGCTATCCTTTCTACTTCCCAACAACCCTCTCTGCATGTCTCAGTTAGCCCTTCAGAAGCTGTACCTGTTTTTTTAAAATCAATTCCTTCCGCCTCTTCATTCATTCTGAATGGAGCACTTTGTTTCTTGTTGTTGATGTCTGGGTATGAGCAATGCCTGAAACAGTGAAGGTGAACAAGAGGGATTAGCATGCGGAGATGTTAAAGAGAATGAAGAAAGGGTACTATGATGGGAGTGTGAAAGAAAATCAGCCAGGACCAAAATATTTATATTTTGTCAGAAATATATCATTGAATAGTTGATGAACTATTGAATAATATATTTATGTGAAATAAAAGTTTAAAAGCTTTCTTGTGTTTTCTTTTGTTATACTTTTGACTTTGAACTCAGTGTCACCACTTCAACAGTGTGAACAATTATCTGCAAACTTGAATGTTCTCTTTGGAAAAATAAATAGCAAGCCATAATTCATTGTTTAAAATCTTCATTAATCTCTGTCTGGTTGTTCTACATTGCCGTATGTTGCTATAACTGAGACAATTTTAGAATAGAAGTACTGTATAATGTTCTGATTTGTGTGTCTGCAGGTCAGGCAGCATCCATGAAGGGTGAAACAGAGTTAACATTTCAGGTTGCAGAACTGAAAGAGGTTGTTGCCAGGACTTGAGAGACTGAATCACATAAAGAGATTGTGCAGTTTAGGGCTTTATTCAGTGTTGTCTAGGAGAATGGGGGTGGGGGGGTGGATGGTGATTTTGCAGAAGTGTGTAAAGTCATGAGGGGGAATATAGAGGGTGAATGCACAAAGTCTTTTTTCCCAGGGTTGGGAACTCAGTAAGGAGAGGGCATAAGTTTAAAGAGAGATTTAATAGGAACAAGAGGGGCAACATCTTCATCTAGAGAGTGGTCAGTAAGTATATGAAATGAGCTGCCAGAGGAAGTGGTTGATTCAAATGCATTAAAAAATAAAAGGTAAATGGTCAAGAAAGATTTAGAGGGAAATAAAGCAATTGTGGGCAGATGGGACTCATGCAGATGGACATCTTGGTAGGCATAGGATAGTTGGGCTGAAAGTTCTGTTTCCAGGCTGTTTTACTCTATAACTCAAAGACTCTTCACCAGAACTAGGGATCAGAGAGACAATCTGGTCTGGAGATCTTGACTGGATGATGCTCTTCCTCCCCTCCAAAATCAAGCCCATTCCCAGCTTGAAACCTCACATGGAGACATCTGATAGGAAGGGAAACATCCTTACCCGCTGAATGTTTGAGGTGAAGCTTGATACCACATGGAGAACTTCAGAAAAGGAGCATAGATGTCTAGAAGGAAGCTAAACAAGTAATCAAAGAAGAAGAAAAAAAACTAAACAAGATAGGCTGACAGAATTAGATGTAAACTAAAACAGAATATGTTCAGTAATGTTCAGCAGCGTATAATTTGCACGATAGCACTTGTTTTCAGTTGCAACACACACAAGATGTTGGAGGAACTCAGCAGGTTAGGCAGTGATTTGCTCTATATCTCTCATCTTCTGATTTGCTCTAAGTTTCCAGCATCATCAGTAATTCACTTTTAGAGTTAGATTTAAGACATTAAGGAAGGGGCTCATGTGGTGCATCACTAATAGTATACAGCAGGTCAATTGGTTTATTATTGTTACATGTACCGAGGTGCAGTGAAAATCTTTGTTTTGTGTGCCATCCATACTGATCATTTCATTACATTGAGGTGGTACAGGAAAAAGCAATAACAGATTGCAGAATAAAATGTTACTGTTACAGATGAAATGCAATGGATGCAGAAAATAAGAGGCAAGGTCATAATGAGGTAGATTGAGAGGGCAACAGTTCACCCTATTGATTCAATAGCCTTATAACAGCGGGATAGAAGCTGTCCTCGAGTCTAGTGGTACATGTATTAAGGCTTGTGAAACCTCTGCCCAATGGGAGGGGGGGGAAAGAGTAAATGTCTGGGGTCAGAGGGTCTTTGATTATGCTCTCTGCTTTATACAGGGGCAGCAAGATGTGAAGACAAAGCCCATGGAGGGGAGGCTAGTTTCTGCGATGCGCTGAGCTCTTAGCAGTTTCTTGCAGTCTCAAGCAGAGCAGTTGCCATACCAAGTTGTGATGGCAACAAGATTGGATGCTTTTTATGGTGCATCGACCAAAAATTGGTGACGGTCACAGGAGACATCCCAAGTGGACTGCCAGTAGGCAGTAATTTCCACATAAAAACTAATTTACATGGTGAGATTCCCATGGCAACATTTCATCACATATTTTCTTTGTTACTTTAAACTAGGGGGTGGAATCAGATTTTGAATATTTTGGAAATTATGAGAATGCTGGATTATAAACATGGCTTTGAAGTAAATTCATGTGTCTTAATTAAAGAACAATAAAGTATTTACTCAGATGGCTACATTCTTGCCACATGATTAGCGAGTTTTGAGTTTAAATCAACTCAAAGGTGTGAAAACATATTCAATGCAGTACTGAGGAAATGCAGCACTATCAGAACCTCTACTATTCCTGTGGAATAATAAATCAAGACCACATTTCTTTTGGTTGGGTGAAGGTAAAACGTTTAATTGAGTTTTTAAAAAAGATTCTTGATGGTTCAGGCTAACAGCCAACTCTTACAGTTACTGTCAGAATTCATTAAGATGGCAGTTTTCATTGGATTTTTGTGTGATCTCACAAATGAACATACAGCAGATACAGTGTTTAGGGCCCAAGGAGTGTTTATGAACAAGGGGTTTTAGTGTCCATTGTTCTCTGAAAGTGTCATCCCATGTAGATATTTGCACACTTGCATATATCAGCCGGGTCAGAGAATGGGTCAGAACAATTGGGCCATTATGTTGTAACTTGCAAAATGTTGGTGTGACTGCACTTGGAGTGTTGTGTGCAGTTCTGCGTCACGATATAGAAAGGATGAGATTGCACTGGAGAGGGTGCAGAAGAGATTCACAAGCGTGTTTCATAAAGTGAGATGCTTTAGTCATAATGTTATATAGTCATAATCTGTGCTTGTTTTCCCTGGAATGAAAGAGGCTGAGGGTGACATGTTATACACAAATTATAGGAGGCCAAAGGTAAGCTGAGTAGAAAGTCAGAGTCCTTTTTCCTATGGTTGGGGTATCAAAAACAAGAAAGGAAGTATTTAAGGAAATAGAGGAAGGAATTTAAAAGGGGATTTGAGGGGTAATTTTTTTTAATATCTGGAATTTGCTGCCTGAGGAGGAGTTAGAATCAGAAACAATCATACTGTTCAAGAGATGTTTAGTCAGACACTTGAGTAAACAAGGGATAAAGGAGTATAGATCTAATAAAGGCGTATGAGATTTGTGTAGTTGGCACAGTGGTCAGCATGGACTGTGCGCCAACGAGCCCATTTCTGTGCAGGACAACTCTCCAATACTCGATTTTTTTCATTTCAAGATTAGTTGGTGAAAGAGACTGAAGAGGCTTAATGGCCTCCACTTGTTCTTGTCAGCCAGTTGCTCTTTGATGATGTTATTAGCTGCACCAAGATTGGAAAAAGAACTGAGGAGATCTTATCCAAGGCAACATCACTGAAGAAATACCTTAAGTAGGGATGAGAAGTCCCATGTGATGGTGACAGCTAACGAAGTGTGTGTGTGTGTGTGTGTGTGTGTGTGTGTGTGTGTGTGTGTGTGTGTGTGTGTGTGTGTGTGTGTGTGTGTGTGTGTGTGTGTGTGTGTGTGTGTGTGAGAGAGAGAAAGAGAGAGGGGGGTGTGGGGGGGTTCAACTTAAACCTTCAAACGTTAGCTTTTTAACATAAAATCCATTACTTGGTGCAATTTAATAAGAATGCTGTTGGCCATTCAAATTAAAAAATAGCTTTAATGAGGTCTCAGTCCTCGAATTCAGTATCGATTTTTAGCACCTGCTTGCTATAAAGAACCACAATAATCCTCATGTCAAGCATAGCAAGCTGTGCGATGGGTATTGAGGCAGAGCAAGCGAGAGAGAGAGCGAGTGAGAATGATGTGAATTCTAATCATCTTTAACCTTCAATGCTACTCTTTTTAGTATTTTGGTTTTTATTAGAGATCATTTGAAGCAGTCAGAATTGTCTATACCAGAACATGTTTTTCTCTCCAGTACCTGTGGTCTTACCCAGAGGACTCAATTAAATGTCTGTGTTGGTAGCTGCTAACTCCCTTATTAGGCTTATTAATTTCAATGGAGAAAGTCAATACCTTCCATTGTAAATTGGGCTTTGCTACATTTGGAGAGTGAAATCTATTAGACACCTCTTCTGTCAATATAGGTTAACAGTTTTAAACTGAATTTATATAGTCTGCAGAGATAGTTCAATGATCCCAGTTCCCTGTGGAAAAATGTTCTCATCTATGGCATGGATTGGAAATAGGAACATAGGGTAGAATTTAAACATGCTGACACACTGGGAGAGGGATCTGTTAGCACACTGAAATGTAAAGGACAAGAGATCGTGTTTAACCCAGCAACTGTATTAGTATACTAGAACTGGGCTTCCTAATCAATATATGTGCATGATGATGGTATATCTTGGGCCTCAGTTTAAAAGGATTTATTGGCTACAAGTTGGTTACATTGCATGAGGAAGACTAGACACTGAATGCAGATGGAGGCAGGTTGCTCCTGGTTTTAGAGGCTTGTTCATGAATGTAATGTTAGGGGTGAGGAATGTGTGCGTGGAATCATCACCTTTGCTAATGGGAGGTAGAAGCCCATTGCCATATTTGAACACATAACTCACGATTCTGTTTTGGTATAGTGGAGAGGGATTGCTGCCGTACCAGATCACAAGCACTTGGAGATGGAGGAATGTCTGTCTGACAGCCATCTAGAGGAAGATTTCAGCTACATTCATTTCATTGTACAACACAGAATCATTCACCCACAAAGGGAAAATGATCTTTTGCATATTGATAACCTTAAGCATTCTCAAAAGAGTTCAAAGTCACCTTTTTTTAATCTCCACCTGGCTTGCAGATTGTGCACAGAGTAGGTGGCTTCTTGCCAGATGGAATGTTCAGTCATTCTCACGTTAGGAAGATAACCAATGCTTCACCTGGTAACTCACAGGTTATAGCAGGGAAGGAAACAGTAATTAATGGACCCCTTGTACAATAAGATGAACTCTTGACCTCATAATCCACTTCACCATAGCCTTGCACCATACTGGTTGCCTGCACTGGACTTTATCTGTAACTGTGACTCTATACCCTGCAATCTGTTTTCCTTGCACTACCTTGATGACTAATATGATCAAATTGTCTGTATGACTGGCATGTAAAACAAAGTTTTTCTTACTGCAGGTGACAGTAATAAACCAGTTTTAACAATTTCATGCAGAGATGTCCGTCACTCCTCAACATATAGAGGTAGCGAGCCACGTGTGTCACTGGGCAGGACTCAGTTACTGCAAGTGTCCGAGCCATGCTGTGCTCAGTCTTGTATCACTAGACCACCTCTTCTGAAGCAGGGGCGGTGTAACATAGCAGGCCTTTGCAATCCCACCATTAGGCTGTCTGCACAAAGCATAAGCACTGCACTGGTATGAGTGAGTGGCACAGAGGGGGAGCTTGTAGGGTCACTGCCTCACAGTGCTACAGACCTGGGTTTAATCCTGAGAGTCTTTGAGAGACACAGCACAGAAACAGACTCTGAGACCAACTCAGCTCTGAGTCCACACTGTCCACAAAGCACATGAACCCTACATTGATCTCATTTTCATTCATCCCCACATTCCCATTAATTCCCCCCACTTCCATATCTCATGTAGATATAAGGGGCAATTTCCAGTGGCCAAGTAACCCACCAGCCCTGACACCTTTGTGATGTGGGAGGAAACTGGAGCAGCCAAAGGACTCATAGACTAAACCTGGGCCTCCTGGCGTTGTGAAAGCAGCGAGTCTACTATTTGCCTCGCTGCTCTCCCCTATCTCAAAGTTCAAAGTTCAAAATTCAGAGCACATTTATCATCAAAGTATGCATATTTTATACAGCCTTGAGATTCATCTCCTTACAAGCAGCTACAAAAGAAAGAAACCCAATAGAACCCATTAAAACAAATGAAGAGCATCAAACACCCAATGTGCAGAGAGAAATAAACAAATCATGCAAACAATAAAAGTAAGCAAATAGCATTCAGAACTGAACTTCATAAAGCCTGTATTCAAAAACATAGTGTTGAGATAATATCAGATTTTGAGCTGGGCTCAAGAGGCCGAATGAACTAGTCCTTGCTCTTATTTCTGATGTTGCTTTGCAACTTGCTCTCCTACTGAATGCTTTTTAACCTGGGTATAAAAAGCAGCCAGAACAAAGTCACCTCTAAGCTCCAGTAGGTGTTTTATCTACTGAGTGTGCAGTTTATTCATAGGACCGAGGCCTGGATTTGGCAGGCAGCTACACATAAACAGTATTTGCCTTGACATCAACAAAGGCTGCTCACAAAGATCGACTGATCCCAGGTGCATGGACTTTCCACTTGCTCATATCAGCTGCTGTCGGCTCTCAAAGTAAGGTGGTCCCTGGTATCAAGCAGCTCTGATGTCTTCAAGTGGGTCAAATAAACAATTATTTTGAAGAATTCTGAGAGAAAGGAAAATATGAATAATTTTGTTGTTTGCATTCTGGAATATAAAGAATGGGAGGAATATTGTTTAATTAATATTGGTGTACCATTATAAATTCATCTATGCTTCGTGGAAGCTATTTTCCAGTGAAATCAGTTAGTAAATTCCTGAAATATCCATCAATTTACTGATTTCTTTTTGTGGAGATGACCACATACACGGTGTAGTCTGTAGCAAGGTGTTAAATTGTTAACGTGAGCATTGAGATTATTAGGTGCAGTAGTTCAAATCTGACTGGTTTCCATTGGGACTTGTTTTTAAAATGTACATGAGTTTTGATAACGTGAACAAAATAAATTGCTGAAAATCTGACCAAAACATGATTAATGCCAATGATACAGACTAGATCATGGAGCAACGCACCCATTGAAAAAAATGGTCAACATTCAGATGTGGCACATCTGAACATCGAAGAGCAATGAGCAATTTCTTGCAATTGCTCATTGTCGGAGGACCTATTGGGACGTTGCCAATCATTTCTGTCTATTAAAGCAGTTTATATCTACGCGATTTCCATCAAGTTGACCAAGCAAACACAACATTTAAGCTACACTTAGATGCTAACCAATAGCTTCTCTTTAGAAAGCTTTGAGCCTTTGTGCAGCTTCTGTTTCTGTTCTAATCCTGCTACGTTGTCTGCCAACTGATGCTACAGTGGAGTCAATATAGGGTTGAAAAACTTCTTTGGCATGTCTTTAGGAGTGATATTGTTTGTTCAAGTAGAGGATTATAGTTCTACAGCACCGAAAGCAGGCCCTTTGTCTCAACTTGTCCATGCCACTTAACCGAGCTGGACCTATTTTCATGTATTTTGCCCTTATCCCTCCAAACCTTACCTATCCAAATATTCACCACTGTCTGGGTGAAGGATGTACGCTTTATCTGAATCCTGAATGGCTCATCTATCTTATGAAACGATACTCAATGGCTCTAGCCTCCTTAGCTAGGGGGTATAAAAACCTTACCTATTAAGTCCATGAACAATTTGGAATCTTCAGTGAGATCACCTCTGATTCTCCTAAACTCTAGATAACACATTTTCAAACAATTCACGCTCCCCTCATAAAGCAAACACACTATCTCTGAAATCAATCAAGTGAACCTTCGCTGCAGTCTCTCTAGGACAAATGCATAATTTCTTAGGAATGATGTGGCCTCATCAAGACCAGCAAGTATAATAATAAAACCTAATGCTGTATTCAAATCTTCTCCTAATTATGGCTTCACACCAGGTGACTCCTTAATCATTTGTTAAGTCTGTGCTTTGGCTTTTAATATCTGGTGTATCCTTTGAATGTCATCACTATCAACAATAACCATTTAACAATGTATCTGATTTTCTGTGGAGGGCTTCACATTTTTCCACTTTATATTCTATCCAGCATGTTGTTGCTAACTCATTCTTCCTTGAAGCTCAATGACTGTTTTGTCCTATTATTCTTTCCTGTGTGTCCTGTTGTTTGTCACATCCTTCATTAGAGATTCAGCTATTCCCATGCCACTCACATTTAGCAAATAAATTTCTCTCTTTTTTTCTAAATAGTGGGGTCGTATTTGCCCTCCTCCAATCTACAGGGCCAATCCTAGAAACTTCAGCATTTTGGAAGATGATAACCAGAGTATAAATTATTTTCCTTCAAAACTCCAGGATATAGATCATTGGGATCTTGGGGTTTATTCATATTCAGATTCACAAACTTCTCTAGTATTACAGTTTCACCAATATATATTTCCTTCAGATTCTCTTTCTCACTGGACTTCTGATTGTTAAATATAGCTGTAAGATTTTGGGTGTCATCGTCTGTAAAGACAGGTGCAATATAATTGTTTAATTATTCTGTTGTTTTCTTTTCTCCATTATAAATTCTCCTTCCTTGTTCTTTCTCCAAGGGCCCTGTTTGTTTACAAATCACAAACAAGAGAAAATCTGCAGATGCTGGAAATCCAAGCAACACACACAAAATGCTGGAGGAACTCAGTAAGCTAGCTTCTATGGAAAAAGTTGACGTTTTGGGCTAAAACCCTTTAGCAGAACTGGCTGAGTTCCTCCAGCATTTTTTGTGTGTTGCCCTGTTTGCCTTTGCTGGTTTTGACCTACCTATAAAAGCTCTTATATTCTTTCTTCATGTTTATCAATCTTGTGGTAACTTCTACTTTACAAAAAGACCATTCGACAACTTAATGGCCAAAACAGCATCTTTATCTGGGACGGCAAATGATATTTACAATACAGAGGCTTCCAGGTACCTCGTGCAGCATGGGTGGAGGAACGATATACAATGCATACTGGGAGTAAAAAGAGCGGAAGACCCCACCAACCCTGGTAGTATTAACTTACTTTTAATAATACTCACATTACAACACTTCTCCCCCTTTAAAATCCAACATTCCCCAAATATAGAAGAACTGGGAAATAAAAACAGTGGTATCTTTAGCAACAGGTTACCAATACAAAAACACCTAAAAAAAATGGCAAATTCAACGTTCAATCTAACAATAGAAGAAACTATCCAATCAAAGATTCAGTCTGTCAGGAGGTTTGCGAGGGCGCTGTGATCTACGCACTACCCCCGGTGACCCAGCAGGCACCGCTGGTGAGGATGTTTTGGGTGGATCTAGTGTTGGGGACACGAGAGGGGTCTGTGTGTCCACGTGAGAATGTCCATCCTCTTCAGGGGACTCTGCCCTCTCTGCCAGTGTCTCTCCCTCTAGCAAAGTCACTGGTGGACATGGTTCCCCAGTAGTCTGTCTCACCATTGGAAACTCCATGGAACTGTCTACCTCTGATCCGGAATCATGACGCAGGCGCACATGGTCCTGATGTTTGCGGAAAACACGCTCATCAGTCAGCTTAACAACATGGGAGACTGGACCACTCTGCTTAAGAATAACACCAGGTAGCCATTGCTGATTGTTTCTCACATAGACATTGTCATCCGTTTCTAACTGTCTGTCTCGTGCATGTATGTGGAGTGAGGCAGTATTTAAACAGGAAACGTGAAAGCCGGGTACTAAGAGAGTCCCCTGCCATCTGCTGCAGGCCTTCCTTCACTGTCTGAACAGCCCGCTCAGCCAACACATTTGAGGCTGGGTGGAAAGGGGCCGTCTGAATATGACGAATGCCATTCTGCCGCATGAACTCACCGAACAGCTCACTGGTGAACGTCGGGCCATTATCAGTGGTTATGAATGAGGAGCAACTCTGATGGGCAGAAGGGTGCAAAGTAACCCCCCCCCCCTCTTTTTGAGAATCGCAAAATCACTACTATTTCGGGTCTGATACCAAGGAAATGAGAGAGAGACAACACAGAGATACACAAACGTGGAATGTCTCCTCTTAACAAAAGCGGAACGGAACCACTGATTACTGCTATTGTCACTTGGAGAAGGAATTGTGTATTGAGTACTGTTCTATTCATTGAAACCCCTTAGGGGGCAACCAGAGTGGTCTGGTTGATGGGTTGCATCATCCCAACCTGATTGACACCTGAGACCCCGTGAGTGAGGATAAAAGTAGGGTCTGGGGAAACACCCCTCAGACGCACCAGGAGAGACGCTACGTAACCGGTGGGGGCTTGTGTGTGTGTCCACCCTTGCCTAGGTGATGAGTCCTCCACGGAACGGTCTAGCTAAAGGACAGAGCGGTCATACGTGAATGGCCACAACAACAATGCATCGACAGATTAAGATCGTAAAGGAAAGCCGGCAAATCAATATCTGTTACTCTCTCTCTCTCTCTCTCTCTCCAACAATTGCAACACAGTGATCAACAACTACCGCAGCCTGCATGAACTGAACTGAACTTTATATTTCCATCAGACAATTCATTATCCCCTAGACAACGAAAGAGCTTATTTCTTATTGATTATTATTATACCCGCACATTTAGGTTTAGTATTGATGACATATATTATCTGTATATTTGCATTGATATCATTTTTGTGTATTTTTACTAATAAATACTGTTAAAAATAGTATCATCAGACTTCAATGGATACTCCTATCTTTGCTGGTAAGATACCCAGTTATGGGGTTCGTAACAACCTGGGACCTTGTCTCGGGATTTGATACCAAATTGGAGGGCCAGTGAATCGGGCTTTTAAGTCCAGATTTGGATCTGGTTGCGTGGGTAACCAGACGGGAAACCAGCAAAGATGGACGTAGACGAATTTACACAAAACCCGACTTTGAAGGCGCTAGAGGAGGCCACAAAGACGGACTTGGTAAATATTGCAAAAGGACTAAATCTCGCAGAGGTGAGGTCGTCAATGAAAAAGTGGGAGATGCGGAGGGCCATAACTCAGTATTATATTGAGAAGAATATGTTTTCGGCTGAGGTATTGGAAAAGATCCCTGAAAAGGTACCAGCTGTTGGGACGGCTCAGTTAGAGTTGGAAAAATTGAGGCTGGATGCGGAACAGAAGAAGAGGGAGCATGAAATTAGGTTAAAACAGCTGGAAGCAGCTGAAAAGGAGAAGGAAAGAGCTGAAAAATAGAGGGAGTATGAGTAGAAGGAGAAACAGAGGCAGCATGAGCTGGACATGGAGAAGTTAAGGCAAGAGCGAGGAGCTCAAGGGGCAGACCAAGAGGAGAGGTTTAATGTTAGTAGGGAGTTTAGGTTAGTACCTCCGTTCGAGGAGACGGATGTTGATAGTTATTTCTTGCATTTTGAAAAGGTGGCAGTGAATCAGAAGTGGCCCAGAGATCAGTGGGTGGCGTTGTTACAAAGTATGTTAAAAGGGAAGGCACAACAGGCATATGTGACGTTATCTGTGGAGGAGGAGGAGGAGTATGAGAATTACGAGGAAGTAAAACAGGCCATTCTTCAGGCCTACGAATTGGTACCTGAGGCATATAGACAAAAGTTCAGAGATTTAAAGAAAGTGTGGAATCATCGTTTGCCTATGAGAATGGTGTGCTCTTGGATCGCTGGTGTGCGGCAGAAAGGGTGGAAGAGGATTTTTGGCGTTTCAGGGAGTTAATTCTGATTGAGGAATTTAAAGATTGTGTTTCGGATGATATCCGGATGTATTTGAACGAGAAGCCGAATAAGTCCATATCAGAGTTTGCCAGGTTCGCAGATGAATATGCCCTAACCCATAAAACAAAGTTTTCCTTGAATAAGAGTTACCAGAAAGACTGTAGGAACAGTAGAGAAAGCCCGCCGGCTGAGGCAGAAATTCAACCAGGAGCTAGCGGTAAAAGTAAGGAGGAAGAAAGGTAAGATGGCAGGAGGGTTCCTGGCTTGACCTGTTTTAATTGTGGAAAGGTGGGTCATATTGCATCTAAGTGCTTTGCTCCGAGGAAGGAGACAGGAAAAGGGAACACAGCAGTCCCTACAGGGTGTATTGTGTCGATCAGCAAATCGACGAGGAAGCCCCAGGTAGATAAAATATGAGAGGGGTGTGACAAATTTATTTCAGAAGGGACCGTGTCTGTGAAAGAGGGAGAAACACCAGTTCCAGTGCGGATCTGGAGAGATACTGGAGCTGAGCAGTCATTGACTCTCAGTAAGGTGCTAGATTTTGGTCCTGAGATGGGAGAGGTAGTTTTGAGAGGCATAGGAAAAGGGACAGAAGCTGTGCCTTTGCATAGGATTATTATAAATTGTGATCTGGTATCTGGACCAGTTGAAATAGGGGTGCGATCGGAATTCCCGAGAGCTGGTGTGGACGTCCTTCTTGGTAACGATTTAGCAGGTGGTGAGGTGTGGTCAGCAATGAAGCTGACGAGCCAGCCTGTAAGTGTTGAGGACCTGCCCCTAGATTCCAAGATCTATCCCGCATGCACAACCACTCGCAGCATGTCGAGAAAGACAGTTGAGAAAGAGACCAGTTTAAATGAGTCCTGTGTTGATTTGGCCGAGACGTTTTTACCGACCCTGTACCAAGAGGGGTTAGGGGATGGTAAGACGGAGAATAGGGAGGTGAAAGAGAGTAAAGGAGAGGAGGTAGACCTACCCTTAGCCAGGAGGAAATATATAGAGGCACGGAGTAAAAATGAGAAACAGATAAGGCTGTTAGAAGGTCCAGGGTTGGACATGGATGATCTGTTTGGCTTGACAGAACTGTTTGAAGAAGTTGAAAATTTTAAAGGTGTTCCCAATAATGAAATGAGGGCAGTCCTAGATGAAAAGGATGCCATTACCTTGAAGGAGTCTGTTGGGTTAGCAGATGAGGTTGGTTTAACCCACAGGGTTGAGTTTTCTTCGGAAGGGAGTTGCCCAGAGAGTAGCTGGGAGGATCAGGGGAACTTAGAATTTGAAAAGGGGATGGGTACTGAAAGCCTGGAAGAGGCAGATGTCCCATTTGAGTGTGTTCAAGATGTGGATGCACATGGTTCTGAACCTAGTAATGAAACTCAGGAAAAGTCTGAGGTATCTGATTTAGTTGCAAAGGAATGCAGTCCTTTTGGGTCAGATGGACTTGGTTCAGTGAAGAAAGGGTTAACCTTGGTACCAGTGGGAAGTGAGAATTCCCAGTTGTTTGTGATAGAAGGTGTGTTAAAAGTTAGTGAGGAGATAAAAGGTGGTGATGTGAATATTATTATTGAAGGAGAAGGGAAAAGTGTAGTTCCTAAATTGAATGAAGAAAATTTAAAGTCTGGATTGGTGTCAGAAACAGTAACCAGGCTGAAGGAACAATGGCTTGTTAACAAGGTGCCTGTGAATCAATTACAGTTTGATGTGGAATGTAAAGGTACCCCACTCGCTAATGTTATTCAAGGGTGTGCTGTGAAGAGGCAGAATTTGAAATGTTGTTTGGACAAAGAGGGATCGCTTGCAGATATTAAACTGAAAACTAATAGAATGAAGGGTCCTGAAGATAAAATTAACGACTTGCTTAAAAATAAAGAATTGTGTGGAAGTTCAGAAGATGGGCTAAGTTTGGAAAACATTGTTGATCAGTTAACTCCTATGAAAGGAGTATGCGAAAGCCTATTCCACACTGGTGAGCAAGCTAACCACGTGAGAGTTAAGTGGAAAAGAGGCAAAGGTTGAAAAAAAATGCCTCTTTAAATAACAGGATCTGGTTTTAAGAGATTTCGACAAAGCATGTAAATAATAAAGACAACACCACGGAAGATTGACTGTTAAGTTTAAAAGTAAAATAAAGATTAGTATTTGCATAAACTTTTGTAAGGTACTACAGAATAATCACACATGTATTGGTTCACATTTTGTATTATATACTTAAGATCACAACCCTTTAGTTTTGTTTTGCTGAAGAAAAGGAATAAAAAAAAGTGGTTATTAAATTGGAGTCTGATGCTACAGGAATTTATTAAGGTACAATATATTAAGATATTAAAGGAAGTGACAATGTAATCGCTAACTGTTTAGATGCTAAATTGAATGTATAACTGTATTACTCTGTAGTGAAAACTTTTGTATTGTGTTAGATTCTGAAATTCTGTAAGACTCTGTATTAGTTAATTTTCCCCTTTTGGGTGAAAATTCTTAGAAGGATGGGGGTATTACGAATGAGGAGCAACTCTGATGGGCAGAAGGGTGCAAAGTCGCCCCCCCCCTTTTTGAGAATCGCAAAATCACTACTATTTCGGGTCTGATACCAAGGAAATGAGAGAGAGACAACGCAGAGATGCACAAAAGCGGAATGTCTCCTCCTAACAAAAGCGGAACGGAACCACTGATTACTGCTATTGTCTCTTGGAGAAGGAATTGTGTATTGAGTACTGTTCTATTCATTGAAACCCCTCAGGGGGCAACCAGAGTGGTCTGGTTGATGGGTTGCATCATCCCAACCTGATTGACACCTGAGACCCCGTGAGTGAGGATCTGGGGAAACACCCCTCAGACGCACCAGGAGAGACACTACGAAACTGGTGGGGGCTTGTGTGTGTGTCCACCCTTGCCTAGGTGATGAGTCCTCCACGGAACGGTCTAGCTAAAGGACGGAGGGGTCATACGTGAATGGCCACAACAACAACGCATCGACAGATTAAGATCGTAAAGGAAAGTCGGCATGTCAATAGCTGTTATTCTCTCTCTCTCTCTCTCTCTCTCTCTCTCTCTCTCTCTCTCTCTCTCTCTCTCTCTCTCCAACAATTGCAACACAGTGATCAACAACTACCGCAGCCTGCATGAACTGAACTGAACTTTATATTTCCATCGGACAACTCATTATCCCCTAGACAACGATAGAGCTTATTTCTTATTGATTATTATTATACCCGCACTTTTAGGTTTAGTATTGATGACGTATATTTGTATGTTTGCATTGGTATTATTTTTGTGTATTTTTACTAATAAATACTGTTAAAAATAGTATCATCAGACTTCAACAGATACTCCTATCTTTGCTGGTAAGATACCCAGTTACGGGGTTCGTAACACAGTGACCAGAGTGTCAGGCAACCCGTGGACTGCAAACACTTGCCTGAGTTTGTCTATGGTTGAGGGGGCTGTGTTGTTGCTCATAATGTGAGCTTCGATCCATTTGGAATGCGCATCTACGATTACAAGAAACATCTGTCCCATAAAGGGGCCAGCAAAGTCCAAATGTAGCCTAGACCAGGGGTAAGTCTGGCCTCTCCCATGGGTGCAAAGGAGCTGGTGGTGGCATGTTCTGATTGGTCTGACTTTGCATGCATGATTTTACCTTGTTCTCCAAATCCTGATCCATTCTTGGCCACCAGACGTAGGATCTTGCAAGGCTTTTCAACCCCTGGTTGAGTCTCATGAATTTCCTCCACAATCTGTGAATGGCCAGCAGGAGGCACGATGACCCTCACCCCCCAGAAAATGCAACCATCCTGCAGACTCAGTTCCATCTTGCGTTTGGCATAAGGCCTCAGTTCCTCTCCTTCCACAACTCTGGGCCAACCTTGTAAAAGGAAAGTCTTGAGTTGAGACAGGACTGGGTCCCTCTCTGTCCATTGCTTGATCTGGGTCGCCTTTACAGGTGTGTCTGACAGCCTCTCCAATGAAAACACAGTCTCTGGAGGCACATATGTAGTAACAGGCATCTCAGGTAAAGGGAGTCAACTCAGCACATCGGCGTTTGCATTATCCCCACCCGCTCTGTACACGATAGTATACTGCTAGGCTGACAATGTGAGAGCCCAACACTGTATCCTGGCTGAGGCTAGCGGTGGGATGCATCTGGTCTCCGTAAAAAGGCTCATCAGTGGTTTATGGTCCATATAAATTGTAAATGCACGTCCATAGAGGTACTGATGAAAATATTTGACCACAAAAACAATGGCCAGACCTTCTTTGTCAAGCTGTGAATATCCCTTCTCAGCAGCCGTCAGAATACGTGAAGCAAAAGCAATAGGCTTCTCTGAATGGTCCTCCATTACATGTGAGAGAACTGCCCCGACTCCATAGGGCAAAGCGTCATATGAAAGGGTGATCTCCTTGTCTGGGTCATAGTGAACAAGCAGCTTCGCTGAGTGCAGGAGTTCTTTCACTTCCTTGAAAGCTTCCTCCTACTCTTCACTCCACCGCCACTTAGTGTCATTGTGAAGCAGCTTATACAGTAGGGCCAAAACCTTTGAGAGGTCCAGAAGAATCTTGCCATAACAATTCACCATGCCCAGAAATGATCTGAGTTCAGTGATGCTCTTGGGGCTTGGGGCCTCCTTAATGGCTCTCACTTTTTCCTCCACTAGGCAAAGCCCCTCAGCTGTAATCTTGCGTCCCAGGTAGGTCACACTCGGAGCCAGGAACACACATTTTCCGCGTTTAAACCGCAGCCCTGCATCTGAGAGTCTCTTCAACATCTGTTCTAAATTAGCCAGATGCTCCCCCTCCGTGGCTCCCGTGATCAAAATATCATCAAGATACACTGCTACTTGTGGAATCCCCTGCAGCAAAGAGTCCATTGTCCTTTGGAAAATGGCGGGGCTAGACGCCACTCCAAACACCAGATGATTGTATTTGAATAATCCCTTGTGCGTATTGATGGTGACGTACTCCTTTGAATCCTCGTCAAGCAGCAACTGTTGGTAGGTGTGGCTCACGTCCAGCTTTGTGAACAGTTTACCCCCTGACATGGTCACAAACAGGTCATCTACCCGTGGTAATGGGTACTCCTCCAGCTTAGAGACCCAATTCACCGTAAGCTTGTAGTCCCCACATATCCTTACCATTTTATCTACTTTCAAAACTGGAACAATAAGAGCTGCCCACCTTGAAAACTGGACTGGCTCAATGATGCCCAGACCCTGTAAACGTACCAGCTCTGCCTCAACTTTGCTTTTCATGGCATAGGGCACTGACCTGGGCTTAAAAAAACGTGGTGTGGCCCCAGAGTCGACATAGAGTTTCACGGTCACGCCCTTCAGTGTGCCTAGCTCATCCCTGAAAACGTTACTATACCGCTGCAGAATGTCCTCTGTCATGTGTGCATACTTAATTTCATGCCAGTTGAGCCGGATTTTGCGAAGCCAATCACGGCCCAAAAGACTGGGCCCACTGCCCTTAGCTAACACCAGCCTGGCTTCAGCCTTCTGGCCCCCGGCCGAAATATCCACATTTAATACCCCTAAATGAGGTATAGGGTGCCCCGTATAAGTCCTGAGTTTGAGCTTAGACAGTCTGATGGGAGGCAGGTTGGACCCCCATGTCCTCCTGTAGATCTCTTCACTAATGACTGATGCAGTAGCCCCTGAATCAATCTCAAACTTAATGTCCTTTCCCTTGACTGTGACTGTGGCATAATGTGGTTCAGGTGGTCCCTGATCCGTTTCCACCCCAAACATGTTGTAGGCACACGCTGCCTCTTCGTCTCTTTCTTCTAGGTGGTGTGTGGCTGCCTGAGTCTGTTGGGCTTTCCCCTGCCCAGGCTTAACCTTACCCTTTATGCTCCTGCACTTTTTTACCAAATGTCCCTTCTTGCTACAAGCATGGCAGACAATATCTTTGAATTTACAAACATTTGCACAGTGTGTTCCTCCACACCGAAAACATCCCACTCACTTTGCCTGTTTACCAGTCTCCCTCCTGACTTGGAGCACTGCCGCCAACTGCAACCCCTCATTTCCTTTCTGTATATCCTTGGCATTATCAGCAGCCATCTCCATGCCTTGAGCAATCTCTAGGGCTGTCTTGAAAGTCAACGGTGGGGTTTCCCCCAACAAGCGGCATTGTACGGCATCATTATTAATGCTGCATACTAATCTGTCACGGAGCATGTCATCCAACACGGCTCCGAAATCGCAATGCTCCGACAGCTGCCGAAGCTCGGCCACAAAATTGCCCACAGACTGACCTGGTTTCCGGACATGGCTGTGAAACTTGAACCGTTGAACTATCACCGAAGGCTTCGGATTGTGGTGGTTCCCCACAAGCTTGGCCAGTTCGTCGTATGGAATTTCTCCCGGTTTCCGCGGTGTAGCTAAGTTCTGCATCAGCTTGTATGTCTTTGCCCCACACACACTCTGGAGAACAGAGTGCTTCTTAGCCTCCTCAGTAATTCCATTAGCACAGAAAAAGTGGCCCGACCTTTCCTCGTACTCCAGCCACTCCTCGATTTGCTCGTCAAACACACCAACCGTTCCGAACGTAGCCATCCGAACACGAGGCTCCTCACCCACTCACAGCTCCTGATCAAAAACGGGGCTGACCCATCCACAAAACCCGTTTATCTCGTCGCCAAAAATATGTGGTAACTTCTACTTTACAAAAAGACCACTCGACAACTTGATGGCCAAAAGAGCATCTTTATCTGGGACGGCAAATGATATTTACAATACAGACACTTCCAGGTACCTCATGTGGCATGGGTGGAGGAACTATATACAATGCATACTGGGAGTAAAAAGAGCAGAAGTAAAGACCCCGCCAACCCCAGTAGTATTAACTTACATTTAATAATACTCACATTACAACAAATCTGACATTCTATTTTGTTTTTATTTATTAATATTTTGGACCTCCATAGTTATTTCCAAAAATACTCCCAACCAACAGGTCTACCATTCTTTCCCAAAAATTTCTAAACCCCTTACTTAGATTTAATACTGTCTTTACTTCTGTCAATCAGAGATGTATCACTCTTTTGTTTGAAACAATAGATTCTGGCATGGTTTCAGAAGACTAGAAAATTAAAAAATGCCACTCCACTCTTCAAGAATGGAGGGAAGCAGAAGGAAGGAAACTATAGGCCAGTTAGCCGGACCTCTGTGGTTGGGAAGATGGTGGAGTCGATTGTTACGGATGTGGTACTTGGAGGCATATGATAAAATAGACCAAAGTCAGCATTGTATCCTTAAGACAATAATCTGTTAGAATTCTTTGAAGAAATAACAAGCAGGATAGACAAAGGAGAATCGGTGGATGTTGTGCACTTGGATTTTCAGAAGGTGCCACACATGAGGCTGTTTAACAAGATAAGATCCCGTGGTATTACAGGAACGATACACGCATGGATCGAGCATTGGCTGATTGACAGGAGGCAAAAAGTGGCTGCCAGTGACTAGTGGTGACTAGCAGTGACTGCAAGGTGTTTGGACTGCTTTTTAAGTTATATATCAATGTTTTTGGATGACAGAATTTATGAGTTTGTGGACGATACAAAGATAAATGTAGGGACAGGTTCTGTTGAGGAAACAGGGAGGCTGCAGAAGGCCTTAGACAGATTAGGAAAATGGATAAAGAAGTGACACATGGAATGCAGTGCTGGGAAGAGTATAGTTATGCACTTTCGTAGAAGGACTAAAAGCATAGATTATTTTCTAAATAAGGAGAAAATTCAAAAACCTGAGGTGTAAAGGGACTTGGGAGTCCTTATGCACAATTCTCTAAAGGTTAATTTGCAAGTGGTGAGTAGAACAAATGTGATGTTAACATTCATTTTGAGAGGACCAGAATATAAAAGCAAGCTTGTAATTCTGAGGCTTTATAAGGCTCTGGTGAGGCCTCACTTGGAGTATTGTGAGCAGCTTTGGATTTAAGAAAGGATGTGCTGAGAGGATTCAGAGGAGGTTCACAAGAATGATTCCAGGAATCAAAGGTTTATTGTATGAGGAGCAATTAATATCTCTGGCCTTTACTCACTGGAATTTAGTAGAATGAGGACAGGATTTCATTGAAACCTATTGAATGCCAAAAGGCCTAGATAGAGTGGATGTGAAAAGAGGATGTTTCCTATAGTGGGGGAGTCTAGAACCAGGGGGCATAGCCTCAGAATAAAGAATGCCTATTTCGAGCAGAGACGAGGAGGAATTTCTTTATCCAGGTGATGAATCTGTGGAATTTGTTGCAACAGGCAGTTGTGAAGGCCAGATCATTGGGTGCATCCAAGGTGAAGTTTGATAAGTTCTTGGTTAGTCAGAGCAACAAAGGCTACTGGGAGAAGGCAGAGGAATGCGGTAATAAATTAGCCATGCTGAAATTGCAGAGCAGACTCAATGGGACAAATGGCCTAATTCTGATCCTATGTCTAATGGACTTAAATTGCTTGTCTGCTGTTAAACCTATAGTCTTTCCCCCAATTTCCCACAGCTAATTCATCTCTCAAAAATTCATAGCTTTCTTTGTTTAGAGTTAAGACCTTAGTTTGCATCAATTACATTGATTTCAAATGCAATAACCTTTCCCTATGTCACTAGGTTAACAGGTTACTCTAGAAACCCACCTAGTGCTGATTCCGTGAGTTCACCTTCAATTTTTTCAGTTCAAAATTTGACCTGTTCAGTCTACATTCAGGTGCAAGTCTCCTGTGATTACTATATTGTCCCATTACATGCACTTCTAATTTCCTGATTTATGCCAACTCCAATATTACAACCGTTATTCAATGTCCTGTAAATAACACATGCCAATGGTTTTGATCCTGTACTATATCTTGGTCAGATCTATGTTAATTCTAATCTACATTATGACCAGTGAAGCCAACATCACATCCCATGACTGCAATGATCTCTCACTGATTCCGTTAGGCAGAAGATATAAAAGCCTGAAAGGACATACAACCGGGCTCAAGGACAGCTGCTAGCCCACTGTTATAAGACTACTAAATTGTTCACCCAGTATAAAAAGGTGGATTCTTGACCTCACAATCTAACTTGATATGGATGGCCTTACACCTTAATGTTTAATAGCACTGCACTTTCATTATAGCTGATATGTTAAATTCTACATTCTGTTATCATTTTACCTTGTTCTACCTCAGTGATCTGATCTTTATGACTAGTATGCAAGACAAGTTTTTCACTGTATCTCAGTGCATGTGACAATAATAAACCAATTTTAGCTCCAAAACAAAAGAGCTTCAAAGGAGAAATTTCTCCTTTGCTGTGTTCTGATAAAGCACCCACAGATGTCTGTTGTCAGTTCCAATACCAACTTTACTTTTGGTCTAAACATTAAATATCACTGAATACTTTTCTCCACTTTTAATCACTGCAGCCTTTCTTCTGCAATGGCTGTTAATCAGACCTGTTCATTTCCATTTGTGTTTTTAATTCGTTTAGATTGTCAACACATTCAGACACAACAGCTCTAATTTTGTCATTTTAATATTTTTATGTATTTTTCCTTCCTTTAAGATGTCCCTTCATAATTTACAACTTTTACCAAATATTTGGCTAACTTGGACAAGAGGGCAGGGCTTCAGGATTGAAGGACATCCATTTAGATCAGAGATATGGAGAAACTACTTTAGTCAGTGGGTGGTAAATCTGTGGAATTTGTTGCCATGAGCGGCTGTGGAGGAAAGTCATTGGGTGCATTTAAGGCAGAGATAGATAGGTTCTTGATTAGCCAGGACACCAAAGGGTTTGAGGAGAAGGGAAGGGAGTGGAGATGATTGAAACAATTGGATCAGCCCATGATTGAATGGTGGAGCAGACTCGATAGACCGAATGGCCTACTTCTGCTTCTATAACTTACAGTCTTATTGTCTAATTGTCATAACCTCCCTCCTGCTTCAGTATCCATGTTTATGAGGTTGCACTGAACTGACACACCTCAGAATAAATTGGCTATGTTAAAGACGCCATACAAATTAAATTTGTTCCGGACTGCAAGGTGAAGCTAGACTTTCATTTCTTGGGAAGAGCATTTGGAGTGATGAGGGGAAAATAAAAATCATAGTAAGTTCCATGTATTTTGTGTTTGATAAGAACAAGGTAGATCATATAACTATTTATTAAGAGCCATTTTGGGTCCATTTGTTGACAGTAATATGCACAAGACTATACAAACATTTAATAGCAATCCTATACTTGTAACATAGTTTCAGTGGGTTATCTATCTAGGTGTCAACCATATTCCAGGAAGTTGCTTGACAACATTTAAACCAAT
Organism: Hemitrygon akajei; assembly: GCF_048418815.1. Classification (NCBI taxonomy): domain Eukaryota; kingdom Metazoa; phylum Chordata; class Chondrichthyes; order Myliobatiformes; family Dasyatidae; genus Hemitrygon; species Hemitrygon akajei. The sequence goes on from NC_133137.1 coordinate 59,453,685, forward strand.
TACAGCAGAAGTCATTTTATTTTTTTTCTACTCTCATGAGTATTTTGTCCTACTTTTACTCTGTGAAAAGTTCTTCTTGGTATAAAATCATATAGATTTTGTTATTTGCAGAAAGGAAGAAAACCTACAATTCCCAATGACAGGAACACACTGTCATTGTGCTACTTGTTGCAAAGACAGTATAAATTCCCTGTACAAGCCGTGTTCTTGTTGCTCTGGAATTGTATATATAAAGAGAATTCAAGTCAACTGACAAGCTCAGTATATGGTCCAATGATGCCTCCCCAAACAGAAATTTTACTCCCAGTTGTGTGCTGAAATGGCAAATCTCATCCCTCTGCAATTACTCTGCAAATTTACTATGGATGGAAATTCAAGCTGACATATCAATCATCAAAGGCAAACAAGTTCAGAGTTAATGCTTGTCATCAATACAATTAAAAGCAGAATCATATTTAATATCACTGGCATATGCAGTGAAATTTGATGTCTCTTTCTTTGGCAGCAGTACAATGCAATACATAATAATAGAGAAAATCTGTATATATATATATATATATATATATATATATATATGTGTGTGTGTGTGTGTGTGTGTGTGTGTGTGTGTGTGTGTGTGTGTGTGTGTGTGTGTGTGTGTGTGTGTGTGTGTGAGTGTGTGTGTGTGTGTGTGAGTATGTGTGTGTGTGTGTGTGTGTGTGTATGAATGTATGTGTGTGTGTGTGTGTGTGTTAAATAGTTAGATTAAATCAGTACTGAAAAAATAAAAATAAAAAGTAGTGAGGTTGTGTTCATGGGTTTAATATCCATTCAGGAATCAGATGGCAGAGGGGAAGAAGCTGTTCTTGAATCATTGAGTGGATGCCTTAAGGCTTCTGTACCTCCTTCCTGATGGCAACAATGAGAACAAGGCATAACCTGAGTGACAGGGGTCCTTAATGATATTTGCCTTTTTTTTTTTTTGAGGCATTGCTCCTTGAAGACATCCTGGATACCACGGAGGTAATTTCAAAGAACCAACAAAAATTATTCAAGTTTTGAAGGAGTGTGATGACTTAACTGCATGCTTTGCCCAGAACTGGAATAGGGCTACCCACTGCACTTGACTTGCACACTCTTCAGGTTAGATGAATGATAAAGGAAATAAAATTATTGCATTTTTATCAAGAATTGCCTGGCTTGTATTAGATCTATACGTAAGCATTTTTTGGAAAATTTCCATCTCAAAGTTCTAAGATTATTTGAGACATGCTTAACATTGTACTTTATTAACTCTATATGAGTTAATAGTTAATGGAAAATATTGTTCCCAGATGTCTACCAGTTGTTCATTGAACTAAAAGTAAACTGAGATTCATGTCAGACTAATAGAATTCAGATATTTATATTTTATTGTTTAGAATGCTACATTACTTTTAGCTTACGGCAAATAACTCTACCAAGCCTTTGATATTGAATCTGACATCAGTCATATTGTGATGCAATCTCTTGGAAGTATTTGATTAGTTGTTTGAAGTTACTTATTACCTTCAATCTTGCACCGGCTTGGCACGCAAGTTATGCAAGAGCTGGTCATTATTTTCAGACTCCATACAACGAGGCCTGAAGAAGTATAGTGGTGAATCTGCTAAGAGTTCTGTGACACATCACACCCAGTTTGTTCACACCAGAAAATAGTGGAGTTAAAAAAATTCTTTTTCATACATTGGCATCAATGTAAGTTGTTCCAAGTTATAGATTTGGGACTTTTGAAATGGAAGCATTGTTCATTTTAGAATCAGCAAAACTCTGTTGTAATAATGGCCTGTGCAAGATCCTTCCAAATGCTGAGACATTCACCAGCAGCTCTGGAAAAACTGTTCATAGTCTTTCATTTTATCGATGAGCAACACCAAAGTGACTTGGTAGATTAAGGATAAGATGTTGGGGCTTGGTGTTGTTGTGGTTAGGATTACCAGGAACCTATAAACATACTACTGATGCCTTAAAGAATTTATGCTCTTGAATCATAATGGATTTAGAGACATAGAGCACTACAGCACAGAAACAGCATTCAGCCCATTTGATCTATGGCAAACTGTTATTCTGCCTCATTCCATTGACCTGCTCCTAGACCACTCCCCCCCCCTTTTTCCATGTACCTATCCAATCTTCTCTTAAATGTTGCAATCTGACCTGCATCCACCACTTCCACCAGCAGCTTGATCTGCACAATGAATTTCATGATATATGTCATGATATATTTAATCGATTCTGGTTCTGATTCACACTCGCACCACCCTCTGAGGGAAGCAGATCCCCCTCAGGTACCCCTTAAAAATTTCACCTTACAAATTTCACATTACTCTCATAACCTACGGCCTCTAGTTCTAATCTCATCCAACCTCAGATGAAAAAGCCTGCTTGCATTTACCCTGTGTCTACACCTCATAATTTTATATACCTTCACCAAATTTTCCCTCATTTTCCTACACTCCAGGAAATAAACTCCTAACCTACTCAACCCTTCCCTATAATTTAGGTCTCCAAGTCCCAGCAACATCCTTGTAAATTTTTTCCATACTTTTTCCAATCTTTTTGATTTCTTTCCTATAGGTAGGTGATGAGAACTGCACACACTACTCCAAATTATGATTCACGAACAACTTAAACAACATCAACCTAATATCCCAACTTCTGTACTCGATACTCTGAAGGCCAATGTGCCAAAAGCTCTCTCTGTTCCCCTATCTACCTGTGATGTGACTTTCAAGGAATTATGAATCTTTATACCCAGATCCCTTTGTGTTATTGCATTCCTCAGTGCCCTACCATTCGATGTGTAATTCCTACCCTGGTTTGTCCTTGCAAAGTGCAACACCTCACACTTGTCTAAATTCCATCTGCCTCTCTCAGCCCATTTTTTTTTGGCTGGTCCAGATCCCACCACAAAATTGATACCCTTTCTCACTGTTTATTACGCCTCAGTCTTGATATGATCCAAAAATTTGCTGGTCCAGTTTACCACATTATCATCCAGATCATTGACATAGACGACAAACCACAATGAACCCAGCACCATTCTTTGCAGCACACCACTAGTGACAGACCTGTGGTCAGAAAGGCAGCCATCTACTACCACTCTCCAGCTTCTCCCACTAAGCCAAAGTTAAATCCAATTTACTTCTTCATCCTGAATGCCAATTGACTAAAACTTCTGGACCAGCCTCCCATGCAGGACTTTGTTAAAGGTCTTGATAAAGTTCATGCAGAACTCATCAACTTCACCAACTTCCTGGTGATCTCCCCAAAAAACTCTACAGGACTGATTATAAAATTTATAAATTGCTTACCTCAGTGATCAGCTGGGCAACCCCACATGGAAATAGCAATCTCACTCAGTCAATCACCTACCTTTTCCTAGTTACAAGAGTTTCTAGTGACAGAATTGACTTGAATTCAATTCCAATCACTCCATTTACAGTAATGATGCAGAGAATATGGAAAGTGTGCAGCAGAGCTTTACCAGACTGAAGTTTGGATTAGAGGACAAGGGGTATAAGGAGAGTTTGGACAAACCAGGGTTGATCTGTCTGAACCGGCAGAGGCCAAGTGGAGACTGATCCAAGTTTATAAAATAAATAAAATACACAAAATAGACAACCGATATCTTTGTCCTGGGGTCGAAATATCTAATACTGGAGGCCACACATTTAAGGTGAGTGGAAAAGGTTTGAAGGCAATGTGCAAGTCAAGTGCTTTTTAAACAGAGTGGTGACAGTCCCAGGGGTGGTGGAGGCAGGTATGATAAGAAACTCTTAGAACTGTGCTGAACTGTTCTCTGTTCCTGTTCCCATGCAGGCAGAAGGGATTATTTCAGCACAACATCAAGGGGTGAAAGGCCCGTCCTTTGTTGTAGTATTTTATTCTCCATGTTCTAACAAGCAGATACTGCCATAGATCAAACTGCTGAAGTCATATCATTAAATTTATGAGGTTAAATCACCCTTTGATTTCAATGCAATTTAAGTTTTGATTCCACCAGAGTTTAGAACGGGGCTAAATATCTCAGCGAGCTGATCAGGGGGCATGGAAGCAGACAATATGACAGTGTTAGAACCAAAAGTCTAACAGGAGTTACATTTGTCATTTAGTTTTAACCATTGCACTGGAATAATACTACTGACCGACTTCCAGGCATCTCTTGCTGGAAGTTATTTATGCGTCAGTTTACATCAGGTGCTTCTTACAGACAATTATGAATATTCTTGTAAATCCACAAATTCTAAAGCTTATGGAAAAAAGAGATGGCATATCTTTGTCCAGGTGAAGGGTCTCGACCCAAAATATTGACTATCCATGTCCCTCCATGGATGCTGCCTGACCTGTTGAGTACTTCCAGCATCTTGGGTGTACCTTATTTCACATTCAGTGTGCAATTTCGGTGATGTCACCCTCCTCAGTATGAGGTTCCAACGAAATATAAATTATAATCACAAGAAAGTTTGCTGATGCTGGAAATCCAAAGCAATACACACAAAATGAAGGAGGAATTCAGCAGGTCAGGGGGCATCTTGTGGAATTGAATAAACAGTTGATGTTTCAAGCCAAGACTATTCTTCAGGACCATAAATTAATTAATAATCTAATTAGTGCATTACTATCAAGTATTTCACAAAGAGCACGTTAAAGTGGATATTGATCAGTCAAGGCTTTTTACAGGAACAATACAACAATATATCAAAGCCAAAGTTGAGATTATTATCAAATGCACAAGTATGCACACATGCATGAAAAATGTGTTTGCAGCCCCATTAGATGCGCATAAAGTCATAAAAGCATCATTTAAACAAAAACATAAACATAAATTATATACAATTATTACAAGAAAACTCAATTAGAACAAAAAAAAAGGTCCATTTTAGCGTAATTTGATCATGATGTTGCTAAGGGTTTTGCAAGAGCAAAACTGTCATGATTACGGTTGGTGTAAGAACAAAACAGGTAAAGGGAAGTAGCTGTTCTTGAACCTGATGGCGTGAGATCTCAGGTTTCTGTACCTCCTGGATAATGATACATACAAAAAGATGACATGGCCCAGATAGTGGTGACTTATGATGATGAATATATAAAATTTACAGTTAGATTTACAAATACATCAACATCACTTTACGTCTTCTAGCTACGATGAATACATATTAGGATTTTGATATTACAATAAAAGGCTTTACTCAACAGATTTATTTCTCTTTGTACTAGATTACATAGACTGCCAATCTCTAACACTAAGGCTTCATTCTGAAAGTCTAGTCAGTACTAATCTGGTCTGGTCTAATCAATGTCAATACTTGCAGTATTTGTCATTGAATGTGCTGTTAGAAGTAGAGAATTTGAGGATTTGGAGAGGGGAAAATTTGAAACACTTACCTCATGGATGAAGTGTTCCTAAACCAGAACACTGTTTAATTATGGCGTATTGGGATTTACACAAGTTATTGGAAATAGCCAAAGTCAATGGAAATTTCTTTATCAAAGTCCATATACAGTATGTTACTACTTTGAAAATCATTTTATTTTTTAGGCATTTACAGCAAAATAAATATGCACAATACAATTTATTAAAAAAATAAGCACAAATTGACTACATAAACTAAATAAACAAAGGCTGACAAGCAACTAATATGCAAAAGAAGGCAAACTGTGCAAATAAAGAAAAATATATAAATAAATAATACTGAGAACATGAATGATAGAGTCCTTGAAAGTGAGTCCGTAGGTTGTGGAATCTATTTAGAGTTATGATGAGTGAAGTTATCCACACCAGTTAAGGAACCTGATGGTCGTAGGGTAATAACTATTCCTGAACCTGGTGTTGTGGAACTAAGGCTCCTATACTTCCTGCCCAGTGGTAGTAGCAAGATAAAAGCATGACCTGAATGGTGAGATTCCTTAATGATTAATGCTGTGTTCTGTTGACAGCACTCCTTGTAAATGTCCTCACTGGTGAGAAGTGCTTTGCCTGTGATGGGCTGAGCTGTATCTGTCACTTTCTGTTGACTTTTCCATTGGGTTTCCATAGCAGGTCAGGATTCAACCAATTGGGATACTCTCCACTGTGCATCTATAGAAGTTTGTCAAAGTTTTTGATGACATGTTGAATCTACACAAACTTCTAAGAAAATAGAATTTAAGCATTCCCAATGGACCTCATAATATGAGTATCAGAGGTAAAAGCCTCCACATGCTCAATGCAGTAGTTGTGGAATGAGGGCATTTTACTGGCATGGGTCCTCATGAGAAGCAAACATGAGATTAAATCTACATTAGGTCATTAAATTACATTAAATTAACATTAGATCATAAGACCATAAGACCATATTAGTTCAAATTGACATTAGCATCTAATGATGTTGCTTTTTGATTAGTTTATTAGTACAAAATAATCAACTCATTAAAAATATCAAAGTCGAGTTTTTGTCATATGCACAGGTGCAATGAAAAACTTGCTTGTGCTATCATCACAGGCATATCACTTTATTTTAGCAGTAGTCACAAAAAAATGAAGTATACAAAACTTTATAAGAAAGAACACAATTGGACCAAAAAAATAGTGCAATTAGACCAATTGTAGTGCAAAGTGACATAGTGTAATTATATTCAGGTAGTGATTAGATTATTTCAAAACTGAATGATTGAATTGGCTGTCCTTGACCTGGAGATATGGACTTAAGGCTTTTGCATCTCCTGCCCAATGGTGCCAGAAGATAGCATGGCCTGGATAGTGGGGATCTTCAATGATAGGTGTTGTCTTCTTGTAAAGCCTCATGTAGATATTTCCAATGGTGACTGTGATGCATGTTTTGTTTAATTGTTATGGGACAAAATGATGGAATTACGACAAGCTTTTAAAAATATAAGCTTATTGTAGAATTCAAGCTACTGTTCGTATTTCTAAAGACAACTGAATCACTTTACATGGGGTGATGAGGAGGAGATCTTCAGTTTTAAGGTATCATCCAGAAGACAGTGACTGTAGTGTACTGTTGAGTGGAAAATCTAACAATAACAGTCCACAAGAGCAACAAGGTATCTGCATTTTCCCTGCAAGTTATTGATCCTGTTCAACAGCTTGCAGGGATACACCTATCCAAACAGAACATTTCAAACCACTTGTGCAAAAAATCAGCAAAGTGAACTATAAAAACTGTGGTAGAATCACAAACAAGAGAAAATCTGCAGACGCTGGAAATCCAAGCAACACACACAAAATGCTGGAGGAAATCAGCAGGCCAGGCAGCATCTATGGAAAAATGTAAACAGTCAACATTTGGGGCTGAGACTCTTCATCAGGACTGGAAAAAAAATGAGAAGTCAAAGTAAGAAGGTGGGGTGGGGGTGAGGGGAGGAAGAAGTACAAGGTGGTAGGTGATAGGTGAAAGTGGAAGGGGGAGGGGAGAAGTAAAGAGCTGGGAAGTTGATTGGTGAAAGAGATAAAGGGCTAGAGAAGGGGGAATCCAATAGGAGAGGGTAGATGACCATGGAAGAAGGGGAAGGGGGAGGAGCACCAGAGGGAGGTGATGGGCAGGTATGGAGATGAAGTGAGAGAGGGAAACAGGAATGGGGAATGGTGAAGCAGAGGGTAATTACTGGGTTCAAGAAATCAATGTTCAAAAACTGTGGCTTTGTTGATTATTAGATTGTATTTAATAGCTGTACAATCCATTCATATGTGTCAAGGAGAAACAATAGATGCTCATCCCCCACCCAACCTTGTCTATATAACTCCACTCACACTGTTGTGTAGGCCTCCATTAGTCTTGACAGACCATGGATTTGCACCTTGGAAAGTTTCCAGGGCGCAAGCCTGGGCAAGGCTTTTTTTTATGGAAGACCAGCAGTTGCCCAAGCTGCAAGTCTCCCCTCTCCACGCCACCGATGTTGTCCAAGGGAAGGGCATTAGACACTATTGTATTTGATTCTTAATGGTCTCAGGACAGGTAGGAATGGGCATTAGATGTTTCAATTCTGTCAGGATGTAAATAACAGAATCCTGGTGCTCTATTAACAGTAATGACAAACTGAGGTAATATGTTCAATAGGTGTACTTGTTCTTTCTCACCCACCATATTTCTTCAATTGTTCTTACATTTCTTCTAACAGGAATTAATTGTCTATGTATCCCCATGGGAGGGAACATTTTTCAAGCTTGTGTTTGATGTACAGTGTATTAAAAAGTAGATCATACATAAAATCAACAAGTGATTGCTATGCAGTCCGAAACCACCACTGTTTGAAATCAGATGTGTGTATCCTTCTTAAAAGAAAACCAGGATGAAGTGAAAGTCTTGAATTAGCGTTTGATATTATCACTAATTTAGGTCCAAAAAAGGAGCATGAACATCCATGGCAAGTTGCCAAAAGCATAAATGCAAGTTTCTCTTTTGTCATTCTAATAAATAGCCTTCCAGGACTCGTTACTCACAGATTTACGCTTTAAAGGAAATGATATACAAGTTGCACAGAGTTTGCTACTGTGATATATTGGGCAGTATGAATAATCCATACTACATTTTGATTCTTAGTCAGGGAAAAGCAAGTATCAGCATAGAAGATCAGGAGCCTAACTTGTGTTAATGTTTCCCCATTTTTTTCTTCTCCAAGACAGTTCATTAATGCTGCTTAACTACTCAACAATTCCACTAAAAGATCATGCTCACTGAATGTAAAATAATCCTTTGAAAGTTACAAGCCTTGTAAACCAAAGATTTGGGAGTCCACTGTAAATAAAAAACAGACTCATTTGCATTATAGCCACAGAGTACTCAGGGAAGATGAGGTTGTTGTGTGTAAGGTGATGAGAACCATAAAAATAGTTTGAGCAATGTTATTAAAAACTGGTGAATATTGTCATAAGCTTTTAGCAGTATTTTATCATTGATAATGAACATCTGATACTGTGTGACCAATGAGCTACCTGTGGAACAGAAGGAATTGTACTATGCAGGGTCGTTCACAATATTGGGAAAGCTTCTGACGTATTCCTTCAGGAGCAAAGATGAATAATTTCCTCTCTGGATTTGTAGGATTTGAAATGGCCAATGAAGCCCATGTGGAAGCTGCAGGCTCTTCCACTAATGGGCAGGTGGGTGAGTAGCTTGTAAGGATGTGTGCTCTTTCTGTTTGGTCTCAATGTATGGACTCAAGGCTCCAATGCCATTTTGAATGCTCCTTCTCCACCTTGGAGGTCCTGAATCAAGGTTTCAAGAGCTACCGGGGATACTACATTTTATTCCAAGGCGACTTTAAGAACATCCATGAATGTTTTCCTCTGTTTGCCTGACAGATTTTGGAGCAGAGTACCCATTGTAGGACCTGCCCATGGTAGACAACTCAGTGTGACCGGGGCATCAAAACTGAGGATGTTGGCCTGGAGATGAAACCAATGCTTGTTCAATTGTTCACCCAGTATGTTTGGAGGATTTGCCAACAGACTACTACTCTGACCTTGAAGAATTTCGAGTCCATATCTGAAAGAGGGACCATAGGAGGCAGAATTAGGCCATTCATCCCATCGTCCACTCTGCCATTTCATCATGGCTGATCCCAGATCCCATTCAATCCCATATACCTGGCATCTCACCATATCCCTTGATGTCCCAACCAATCAGGAATTTATCAACTTCCACTTTAAATATACCCATGGACTTGGCCTCCACCATAGACTGTGGCAGAGCATTCCATAGATTCACCACTCTTTGGCTGAAAATAAATTCCTCTTTACTTTTGTTCAAAAAAATCACCCTCGATTTGGAGGCTGTGCCCTCTAGTTCTGGACACCCCCACCAGAGGAAACATCCTTTCAACATCAACCTTATCTAGTCCTTTCAATGTTCAGTAGGCTTCAATGAGATCCCCACGCATACTTCTAAATTCAAGTGAGTACAGGCCCTAAGCTGCCAAAATCTCCTCATATGTTAACCCTTTCATCCTCGTGAACCTCCTCTGTATTCGCTCCAATGACCATACATCCTTTCTGAGATAAGGGATGCAATACTCCAAGTGTGTCTTGGCTTGTATCTCATAAAGCTTCAACATTATTTCCTTGCTTTGATATTCTACTCCCCTTGAAATAAATGCCAACATTGCATTTGTCTTCTTTACCACAGACTCAACCTGTGAATTAATCTTCTGGGAGTCTTGCACAAAGACTCCTAAGTCCTTTTGCACCTCTGATGTTTCAATTTTATCCCCATTTAGATAATAGTCTGCACTGTTGTTCCTTTTACCAAAATGCATTATTATACATTTCCTAAACTGATCCTTTTGGTAACTTAAACATCATAGTAGGAAAAGACTGAATCCATTGGCAAGGAAACTCTTTATTGATTACAGCTCAGCATTTAATACCATCATCCCCTCAAAACTAATCAGTAAACTCTAAGAACTGAGCCTCAATACCCCCTTGTGCAATTGGATCCTAGACTTGTAGACCCCAGTCAGCTCGGATTGGCAAAATCAGCTCATCCATAATCTCCATCAGCACAGGTGCACCACTGGGATGCGTGTTTAGTGCCCTGCTCTACTTGCTTTATACTGATGACTGGATCCAACACCATGTACAAGTTTGCTGTTGTGGGCTGTATCAAAGGTGATGATGAGTCAACAATTAGGAGGGAGAGTGAAAATTTGGCCGACTGGTATAATAACAACAACCTCTCACTGAATGTCAAGGAGACCAAAGAACTGATCGTAGACTTCAGGAAAGGGAAACCAGAGGTCCATGAGCCAATAATCATCAAAGGATCAGAGGTGGACAGGGTCAGTAACTTTAAATTCCTGGGTATCATTATCTCAGAGGACCTGTCCTGGACCCATCATATAAATTTTATTGTGAAGAAAGCACGACAGCACCTCTGCTTCCTCAGGAGTCTGCGGAGATTTGACAAGTCATCAAAAACCTTGGCAAACTTCTATAGGTCTGTGGTGGAAAGTGTGTTGACTAGCTGCATTACAGCCTGATATGGGAACATCCTGAGCAGCTGCGTCACTGCCTGGTTTGGAAATTGCACCTTCTTGGATTGCAAGACCCTGCAGTGGATAGTGAGGTCAGCTGAGAAGATCATCGGGGTCTCTCATCCCGCCATCACGGACATTTACACTACACACTGTATACGCAAAGCAAACAGCATTATGAAGGACCCCACGCACCCCTCATACAAACTCTTCTCTTTCCTGCCGTCTGGGAAAAGGCACCGAAACATTTGGGCTCTCACGACCAGACTATGCAACAGTTTCTTCCCCCAAGCCATCAGACTCCTCAATACCCAGAGCCTGGACTGACACCAACTTACTGCTCTCTACTGTGCCTGTTTTGTTTATTATTTATTGTAATGCCTGCACTGTTTTGTGCACTTTATGCAATCCTGGGTAGGTCTGTAGTCTAGTGTAATTTTTTTTTTATGTGTTGTTTTTACATAGTTCAGTGTAGTTTTTGTACTGTTTCATGTAGCACCATGGTCCTGAAAAGCATCTCATTTTTACTGTGTACTGTACCAGCAGTTATGGTTGAAATGACAATGAAAAGTGACTTGACTTGACTTGATCAATACCTTTGAGTGGAAAATCCCACAAAAGGTATTCAAAACAGTTACTACCCTTCAACCATCAGGTTCTTGAACAAAGGTGACAGCGATACTCATTTAAGGACTCTGTTATATTATTATTTCATGCTGGTTATTTATTACTATTTATTTGTACTTGCATCTGCACAGTTTGTAGTCCATTGATCCTGTTTACAGTTGCTATTCAAAGTGTTACAATCACATTTAAAATAAAATAGGGTTCTTTCTTAAAACAGAATTAATAACCATGATGGATCTTTATAACTATGCAACAGCAACATTTTAAAGCCTGATTTAGAATTCTGATCTTCCACTCATGTGTTATTAATTGCATACAGGAACCACCATAAAAGTGTGTATTGATGACAATCCGCTATTTTTCTATTTATATTTGTAATGTCCTGTCCTCAGAAATGGAATATTTTGCCATTTTACCATCGTGGAGGGTGAATTAATCAACCCAAATTTGTCACAAATCCTACTAATCAGGGTAACGCTGTTTTAGTTTTAAACTGACATCAGCCTCATAGAAGCTGAACAACAGTCCCCTGCCACTTCCTCAAAACTTCCCCCTGACCAATGATCCCAGCACAAAACATCAGGGGACTGTTTTCCTCTGGGTCATAACTTCAGGTTCTAAGAAGTTCTTCCTCCTCACAGTAATATACAGCTCATTTTTACAATATCACTAACAACTTCAAAGAGGATGATAACAGTAAACAGGTCATTTCAGACTGTTTTTGTCCCATAAAACTAATTTCTTTCCTCCTTGACTCTACTTTTTATCCCCTTGATACAAAACATAATATCCAATAACATTTTTGACAATTCCTCATTTCCTTGTCCCAAATAGTGTGCTGTCACTCTGGATATCAAATCTCTTTCGATCTCCAGTCAACAATTTGACGACATTTCACTTCATCCTTAACACCCCACTAGTACCCACTGACCAAAGCGCACTTCACCTGAATAACACTCCTTAACTCTCTGCTTATTTCTTCCAACATCCAACTTTGGAAACCTGCATGGATCCAAACTATGCCTCTCTCTTTGTGAAATCTTTGTATCAGTTCCTCTGTTAATCCTCTTTGAGTCTCCCTCTGTCACCTCATCTTGAGGAACATCAATGGCAGTAGGTGTAAATCCTGATGTGTGCAGAACTTGAAAATTTCATTACCTTTGCTTCCAACTTCCCCTCCACATTAACTTTCCTTGGTCCATCTCTAACTCTTCCTTTCACTTTCCCAAATTCCTGACCTCCATTTCATAGATAGGATAGTGACTAATATCTATTTTCAGTGCATAGAGTCCCACACCAACCAAGACTATCCTACACACTCTGCTTCATGTAGGAACCTTTCCCTCAGTTTCTCTAGCAGCCACGTTTATTCCAACAATCCCGCTCTCCACACTCTTCCCTCTTCTCCTCAACAAAGCTCTCAACTGAATCTATTCTATTCTCCAAACTTCTGGTCTTCTCTACTCTTCTCTCACTTAGAACAAGGATAAGGTTTGCTTTTTCCTCACCTCCACAAAGGCATCACTGGAAGCCTCTACATACATGTTAATCTGGCATTTTCCTCCTTCCTTTCCAGTCCTGAAGAAGAGTTTTGGCCCGCAACATCGTCTGTTTGTTCATTTCCATGGATGCTGCCTGACCTGCTGCGTTCCTCCAGCATTTTGTGTGTGTTGATTTGGAATTCCAGCACCTGCAGAATTTCTTGTGTTCATGGATCATCCATCCTAGCTTATGACAATTCTATGGCAATGCTACCACCAAAAAGAAATCTCCTCCAATCCTTTAGAATTTTGAAAAAAAACATCTCATCTCCTCAAATACCCCATCTCCACATCCTAGTTAAGGAGGTTAATGAGCTTGAGAGTAGTGTGATTTGTTATCCTACCAATGATCTCAGGTGCATAATGAGTAACAAAAGTTTTATTGCATTCAATGCACTTAGAAGACATTTCAAAATGAAGGATGCCAAAGTAATTATTAAGGTACAATGTGTCTGTTGTAATATGCTGGGTAGTTTTCATTGTCTTGCTTTCTATTAGGTCAAATGTGCTGCCCCTACTTGTGTTAGTAGAGGTTAGCTTGGGGCATCACATCCACTCAGTCATTAGGAATATTAGTTTATTGAGGTAGTGCAAGGGTAAACAATAACAGAATGCAGAATAAAGTGTTACAGTTACAAAGAAAATGCAGAGCAGGCTGACAGTAAAGTGCAAGGTCATAATTAGATGGATTGTGAGATCAAGAGTACATCTTATTGTACAAGACGCTCATTCAACAGTAGGAGAGAAGCTGTCCTTGAGGCTAGTGGTACATGCTTTCAGGCGTTTATATCTTCTGTCCAGTGGGACAGGGGAGAAGAGAGAACATCCAGAGTGGGTGAGGTTTTAGATTATACTTGCTGCTTTACCATGACAGCAAGAAATGTAGACAGTGTCCATGAAAGCAAAGCTGGTGTTCGTGATGTGCTTAGTTGCATTCACAACTCACAGAAGTTATTTGTGGTCACAGGTAGAGCAGTTGCCATTCCATGCTTTGATGTATCCTGATAGGAATCTTTACCCACCGTACAAAATCTTATTAAATGTCTAACAGAACTCCAAATGTGGTCTATCACTGGTCTCAACGCAGTGATCGCAGGATGTCACTATTTTGGAGGTCTCAGATTAATTCATGAGACTAATTATTCTATTATAAATCCAAATTCTGCACTGTTACTTGGATAACATCACTTTTAAGCAGACCCTGTTTAATCAAACCATTATTTTTACACAAAATTGGTGAGACCCTGTGTTCTCCTGTATCAGGTATATAAAAGTTCGACAATGCAACATACAATATTAATCTGTTACTATTCTCCTTGTACCTCCATTGATTCACACACAATAATATGTCAATACTTTAAATGTTTCTAATAGAGAGACAAATATTGGCCTGGATAACTCCTTCTGTTGGTATAACGCCATCAGAAAGAAAGCAGTATGGACCAACACCAGGACTTCAACACAAGAAAATCTGTAGATGCTGGAACTCCAAAGCAATACACGCAAGAGCTAGTGAAACTCAGCAGGACATTCAGCATCTATAGAAAAGAATAAACGGACAACATTTCAAGGGAGAACCCTCATCAGGACACTAGTTCTTGGCTTAGTGCAATGCTGGAGTCACAGTATAATATAGCACAGAAACAGGCCCTTCAGTCTACTGAATACACGTCAGCCATCATCACTTACTGATTTCACTCCCCTCACATATCTGTCAACTGCCCACAATTAAATAGACATACATTTTATATATATATTTAATGTAACTTTGTTTGTTTTCTCCTCTGTATTTATCATGTATGTATTGGACTGCTGCCACAAAGTTAACAAATTGCACAACATATGCTGGTGATATTAAATCTGATTCTGATTCTCACAAGGGGCAATTTACAGGGAACCACTAACCTGCCAACCTGCATGTCGTGATGTGGGAAGAAAATGAAGCACTCGATGACAGGGAAAATGCACAAAATTCCATGCCATCTCAGGGAGAATGTATAAATTCTACATAGACAGCATCTGAAGTCAAGTTTGAATCCAGGTTAAAAGTTCATGAAGTTCAAAGTTCGAAGTAAATCTATTATCAAAGTACGTACATGTCACCATATACTACCTTGAGATTCATTTTTTGCATGCATTTACAGGAGGATAAATAAATACAACTGAGCTCATGAAAAACTATACATAACAAAAATTCAATATGCAAAAGAGGACCCATTGTACCAATATTTTAAAAAAAGTATAATACTGATAGCAGAATCATAGAGTACTTGAAAGTGGGTCCATAGGTTGTGGGATCAGTTCACTGTTGAGGTGAGCGAGTTTATCCACAGCAGACAGAATCACGATGATTGTAGGGCAGTAACTGTTCTTGAACCTGGTGGAGTAGGAGCGAAGGGTCCTGTACCTCCTGCCTGATGGTGTCATATGGGGTGTTGTATCAGGACTGAATTGCAGGACGCAGACACTGCAGTGCTAGGAACAGGGCAGGATGAGGGACTGGGAACAAGGAGCCTGGGCTGGACTCTGAGCCTGAGACTGGACCAGGACCCAGAACCTGGGTCTTGCCTCAGGCTTGGACCCCCAAACCCAGGTGCAGACGTGATGAGGCTTGGCTAGAGACTTGGGGTCTTGAGGCTTGGCTTGAGGCTGGGGTTGAGGCCTGGCTTGAGACTTGAGGCTGGGGTCGAGGCCTGGTTTGAGGCTTGAGACTGGGGTCGAGGCTTGGCTGGAGGCTTGAGGCTGGGGTCGAGGCTTGGCTGGAAGCTTGAGGCTGGGGTTGAGGCTTGAGGCTGGGGTTGAGGTTTGGCTGGAGCTTGGAAGCAGACTAGGAACTGTACATAAACAGAGCCGGGACTTCTCCTTCGACAAGCCGGGACTCAACTTTCACTCCACACCAAGGTGGGGCAGGACTGTCCATCGGGTAACGGCAGAATGGCCTGACTTACCCCACGGAGGTGAGGACGAGACTAGACAGATTTCCCCCGTAGGGCAACGGCAGAGCAGCCTGACTTACCCCACGGAGGTGAGGACAAGACAAGACAGATTATCCCGCAGGGCAACGGCAGGACAGCCCAACTTACGCCAAAGGGCGAGGACAGGAAGAGACAAACACCAAAGGATGACAGGCAGTTCCATCTCTGCATCGGGACTGCTCCGAGTAGCCGTTACAGCCGGCAGCCTTGGCTGGCTACGGAAACAACCGGATCCCTACGTAGCTCGGAGTGGCTGACGGCCACCCAGCTGGCCTGGGAAACGGCCGAATCCATAGCACAATGACCGCTCCGACTACTGACAGCAAGGCTCCAAGAAGCAATGGTTCTCCAACGCAGCCTAAAGATGGCAAGTGGCCGTACCAGCCATTTGCTCCATGAGAATCTTGCCAGGGAAGCTTGACAAGACAAACCCCACCCCCCCCCAACCACACTCAATCCCAGGGCCACTTATATTCCCAGCCAACAAGATGAGCGTCAGGTGTTTATGGTTTACTCCAACCAAAACAAGGGACAGCTGGAGGACCCGGAGTCCAGAGCCCACGGACCACGAACCGGAACGTGGACCCCGGACCGGATCACGACAGATGGTAGTTGAGAAAAGAGAGCGTGGTCCGGATGGTGGCCACCAATGGTGTGAGGCAGCAGCTCTCCTAGCTGCTCCATTGTACCATGAAATGGGATATTTGTGGCAAACGAGATAATGGAAGATGTTAGGGGAAGCTACTTAAAGGTAAGATTGGGAACAAAAGCAGCAAATGGGGGTATCTTCTAAAGAAGCACACTTGATTTAGTGCAAGCAATCACATTAAAAGTTCAGGGGTAGCTTGTCTGAATTAAAAAGACAGATTAATCTTGCCTTCCTCAACCTACAAGAATTTAACTTTCTTGATAGACAGAACATCATGTTAGATTGTCTTTTTTCATAAACATTTAACTGTTATGATGGATATTCACTGTCCAGGGCTAGAGGGCATTGTTCCCAATCTCAGCTTTCTAACATAGTAGCTGTCAAAGAGATCAAAGAGTTGTATTTGAGTAAGTTAAACTTCCAAACAATATTCTTTGTCCAGCTTCTTGTTATAAACGGGAACCAGTCTTCAGTTCTTATTGTAAATTGTAAGCAATAGTCAGTCTGAAGTTGAAAGAACAGCTTTACGAATAAACTGCACAGTCTATAGAGCACAGGATGGTGACCGATTGCATGGGGGTGACTTCTCAAGATTTGCAATGTAAGATAATGGGGTTGTGTTAACTGGGCTTGCATCCAACCAGACAACACTGGCTAAGTTATTTAGATCAAGGAGCCTTTCAGACCAGATTGATATTATCACTTAGCACATGAAATAGCTGATCTACTATTAATATTAACAATTGATTTTCTACTACTAATATGGAATATTAGTATTTGTCTACTCAGAGCTCTCACAGCATTTATTGTTTGTGTTTGGGAACTTTGTCACTAGAACTTTTTAGATCATCTGTGTTGAAAGGTATCTTAAAAAGCTATCACATATGTGTGAAGACACCCAAGTGGCAAAAAAATATTAGAGTGCAGTCAGTCTTGTTAGGAATTCCCAAGGAACATCAAGAAGAATGACAGAAACATGAGGTGAGCTAGAATCCATTCCTCTGCCTTTGATTTCTCCGATGGACAACCTGTTTACCTGCATTTTGTAGGTATGTTTTGTTTAACCTGTGTTTTGGAAATCCTTTGCGAGATAGAAATCGTTTGTAATTTGGAAATCTTTTATCAGATAGAATGCTTCTGTGAGTTTTAAATGTGTTTTAAGAACCTTTTCTAAATCTAGACACAGATCACTGAATATAAATGAACTGTGTTTAAGCTACTTTGTTAGCTTGAAGTATCTTGTCTTTGGTAGGGTGCAGTAAGGGAGAGGCACCTTTCAAATAATGGATACTGGCAGTTAAACCTACAATGGAGGATAAAGAGGGAAGTGATCTAGTCTTTGAAGAGTGGGTGGCTACAATATAATCTCCCTTTAGTGAGGGTAACTATCTGTATCTGATAGGGCTTAAAATTTTAGTTGAGTTTAGAACTTCACGGTCAGCAAACCCAATGCCATTACACTGTATACTTCATTTGGATACACTATATTATATTCATTTGTTCCTTTCCTTGAATTTTTATTCTCTTTCTGTATTTTACATACTAATGTGTCAGCCCTATGTTGCAAATTGTTTTGCAACTTTTGATGATCCAAAGCCAAAAAAAAATCTGCTTCAGTTTTCAGAATTACTTTTTCTGGAAATGCTATCAGGTAGGTAGAATATGCAAAATATCTTAATTACAAGTTTGTGTTGCTG